>NC_061117.1:39249551-39589384 GCF_002878395.1 Capsicum annuum
GCATAAAAATATATTCTTGTATTTATGAATCTATTCTTTGTATTATTCTTGAGCTAGATAGTATACATTACATTTCTATAATCCCATGGGCTACATGGACTACATGGAAACTACCCTTGACTCAACGGCCAAACCCCTAATCCAAGTTTTTCACAAGGAGTGGAGCTTTTATAAATTGGTAATATCCCCATGTAAGCATACCGTAGGAACCCCCATGTGATATGCCCTAGTTATCCTCTCATGTAGGATAACATATCATAACTCCTGCATCAGCAAAACACATTTTCCAATAATGAGCCTTTTCACTCAAATGCCTTCTTCGAGTAACTATCTAACTCTCATTATGCCTAATATTAGTTCTTTAAAATCATTCTTCATGCTTAAAAATATCCAATTCTCATTCTTTTAAAGAAATATAATAACAAGGTATCATCATACCCATACTTCCAAGTTATTCATATATTATTATATCATATCCATAGCCCTTTTTGTAATAAGCACACAAATAAAAACCAAAAAAGGATTGATAATATCTCATAAGAGTTCTTATTTCAAAAGCATATGAAAATTATGCAAACAGACTATCTTTTCAAGACTTTAACACATCGTGGTCAATTCTTTTACTAATTATATGCAGTTTCTTCATTAGGAAACCATAGTATTTAGAATAGAAATCACCTCTTTGAAAAATGCATCAAATGCCTATGTATAATAATCAAGAGTAATTTAAACTCAAGAATAATCATCAATGATAAAATATCCCCAATATTAGACATACATAAATCTCATGATTAAAATGAGGAATCACAATTTATGCTCTCAAACCCATTTCAGAATTCATAACATATTAAGAAAATTAATTTCATCATGGGGAAGCGAATTTCACAAATCATGCTAAAAAATAACTTTTTATTACTCATATCATGTATGCACATGATTATAAATCAAGCATAAGGAAAAACCCATGTCAAATATATACTTTCATCAAATTGGGTTCATGATGCATGCTCTTAAACTAATTTCCCAAAAAATCATTACATATACATACTTAGATAACTTTAAAGATTATTGAAAATGTAAAACTTGAACCCATGATATTTAGGATAGTCCCAAATATGTTTTGACAGAGAAAAAAATCAAAAAGAACATAGAGAGATTTGCCCTTGGAGATCAAAATACTCAAACCCATGGTGGTTTCTCCTCTCTTATTGAAGGGAAGATGATTAGGGATCTTTTGGGGTGAAAATAAAGTGTTTAAGGCTTAATATTTTTCCAAAGAGGTTTGAGAATGGTTATGGGATGATAAAATACCTTTATTCCCTTAAAATAAGTCAAACGAAACACTTTTTGATGCCTTAGAAAGGCTTTACATTGCATTGCCAAAGAAAAAATTAGGGTTTGTATTGTATGGCCAAAGAATAGTTGAGGTACTGTACTTAGGTGATTGCCTTGTGGCGTAGGGCGATCGTAGACCCTAGATAGTGCCTTATTTAAACGCTTAAACTTTTGACTCCGGACTTGGATTGACGAACGGTTATTGGAATTTGAAATAAGACTCAAAGGGATTTAATTTGACATATAGTGAGACACATAACTTTCTATCCTTGGAGAAATAATTGTTGGAAGTTGACCCAAATAAAATTGTCAACTAAAAGTCAATCATAGGAAAGTGATTAACTTAAATTTTGAGATAGGGGATATTTGTGACTTATATTCCTCTCCAAATATATGCCCACATGAAATAAATATTATTCACACTTGTTTTTCATAAAAAACCATTGGGTTCAGGTCTATAAATGGAGGAAAGATGGTTCAACTTTAGCTCGAAAGTAAGGGGTGTTACCTTATCTCCCTAATGGGATAATTAGTCCCCAAATGATGGGTAGGAACTTGTTGAAACTCTAAATGTATGGAATAAAGAACGTAACCTCACATTGAACATTATTCCTTTCCATAATATATGAAAGTATCAAAAGATCTTCATTATAACCCTTAGTGAATAGTGTAAGCACGAAGTGTGAGATAATAAGCCTTTTCATAGATATTATCTTGCACATGAGTTCTATAGATCATAATCATCAAAACATAAGGAACGAGTTTATTTGGTGATCATAGTCCTAGTTTACTTTAATACTCAACATTGAACTAGGTTTCGCGGGAGATAGGAATAAAAGAACTCTCCACCTTACAAGATAAAATGACTGGACCTTAAACTTAGTGAAACTATTCGTCTATGCCCAAATAATAAATAACAAAATTAATCATTTCTAACATGCAATTCCCCCATAACACACCTAACCATATATTTTTGAGTCCCACTACATAGTACTTCCTTGTGGAAGCCTAACCTAGAGATAAAATGTGCTAACTTAAGCTATAGTACCCTGTACTCTACCTCTCATTAAGAATATCACCTCACCTTATCATTATATTCCATCAACCTTAGGTCTTAATTCAAAGAGTACTAACCACATAGCATATTGGTTTGTGTTTTCATTTATCACAAAATTCAAGCCTATCATTACTACCCCACTTCATTAATCTCCCTAATAGGACCAGAAAATTGAATTACTCTTATAAAGATTTTTGCCACATATCTCCTTCCAAACTATTTCACATAACAAAAGTTCATCTCCTTATTTTCCCCTTTACCTATAACCTTGGCTCGAGAAATCACATCAAAATTTTCTTATTCAACAACATCTATTCCCCCTACCTAAAACATTACTATGCTTCTACAACCACCACCATACTAATATGTGGAGGGTCATTGGGGACCTGAGCATAAGCATCATGAATGGGAGTAACACTATTTGATCATAACTTATACTTAATGCATTACTCAAGGTGGGACATGAGTTGTAGATATGATATTATAGGCACCAAGTCCTTCATATATCAAATTTCTAGATCATGAGTAGATGGTCGTTCTAGCATAAACATAATACTACATGGATTCTTAGGACTGGACACTGGGTGAAAACATGAGTGCACCTATCAAGATTTGTATAATATATGGCCAATATTCATGAAGTCAATGATTGATACAACGATTGATATTTGAAGATATTGCTTCTTATTTTTAGAGCTGAGATATTCATGAGTTTGCATAAACCTTATCAATTTGGGCTAAATCTGACATAAAATAAGTCAAAAAATTATAGAAAGTATAGTTCCTTAGAACTAAACATGGTATAAGACATGGATCTATGGGTCATGAGCATCATAATATAGATCTTGAATACTTGAAATCTTGGATTATTAAGAGACACTATTGATTCTAGTTTAGTGGTCAGAACATGGACATAAGTGCAATGAGAACTCAAACCATAGGCATAGGAATTACTTGAATACATAGCATAGGCATTAGTAGAATGACCTCTTAAATTTAATTAGGAGGAGCTTGCTTGAATAGGAGTAGATTTTCCATGACTCTTACCGAAAACTTACCACCATGAGAAAATTCAAGAACTACCTATGTCTATAATATCTCCCTTAGATTAATGTCACAATCCTAGACTTGTGGACATAACCTCTCATTAAGTCTACAAGCACATCATATAGAATACTGGGGTATCACCATACATATAAATGCTAAACTCTCCTGATAAACTATACTCTGAAGGCCTTACTTTTCAGAAATACTACTCTTAACTTGTAATACCCCGCACTATTATTATTTTAATTTAACTCTTATTTGGACATATAATGGGATTAAGTTCGAAAAAATTCACTAAGTGTTGTGGACTTTGGCATTTTCAAGACCTCTAAACTTTGAGGATTTTTAATTTGGACTTCTCAACCCCGAGACATTGGGTTTTTAGTTAAATCATGTGAAGGGATGAAAGAAGTATGTCTCGAGGAAGGTTGGGATTTTTTGGGGAAGGATTGGGGCATGTTTGGATCACAGAACCAGTGGGTCACCTCGATAAAGCTGCAGTGTATCTATAGTCCAAACTCATGTTTAATGTATTACAATGGGGGGTTAAATGGCTATGATTAGACCACATCACAATGACATTATTACGTCTAATTTTTTTATCTAAATAGTTGAATAGCAATTGGGTCTTTTCCCCCCTCAACCCAATCGTTCATAACATGAATTGCGAATCAGTTAGGGTATAATTTTTTCCTTCTTCTCTAATTTTCCTCCTAAGAAAGCTATTTCCTTCCCCTAAGAACAAGAATTCAATTCCTTTATCCCTAAGAAATAAATAGTTCAAGTTCCCCAAGTTCAAGAACCTTAAAAACATCAAGATTGGTGTTTTCCTTTCAAGTTAAGAATCTTAAGGTATGTTGGGGACCAAAAAAGCTCTCTCTTTAATTAAGGAATGGATTTTTCTATCACTATTATATTTTATATTTCTTAAGATGGGTTTAATTCATGTTTTCATGGTAATTTAAATGCAACTTAGTCCATGTATGATCCCATGCAAGATTAAAATTCCTCATGCTATGAATTTTAGTTTCCTATGTCTTAGCCAAGTGAACTTTATGTTATTGAATTCTCATGTTTAAAATACCCCTATGTACAAGTCGATACTTTTCACATATTTGATAAAATACTCATGTTTTGAGTTGAACCAAGATCTAATACTACAGTTTAACCTCTAAATGTCATGTTTTAATGATCACTCAGTGTTGCTGGGTTATGAATACCCATGCCCACGTATTTTACAGGATTTTTAGATTTCAAGTATGATTCAGTTAAACCATTAATATCCATTCTTATTCAGTTGTTATGCTTAAGATGAGCACCATTAGAAATAACATTCAGTTAAACTTAATCTTGTTCAGTACCAATGTTAGTTCAGTTGAGAGTAGGATTTAGCACCAAGCAAACCTAGGGTTGGGGGCTCACCTACTAGTTAGGACTGGGTCCTTAATTGCAGTTCCTAAGTTCTAAAACTACATATCCATTTTAGGATTGTGAGATGCCACCTACCATTTTAGCACTAACACTTTCTTAGGGGTCACTCGCCAGTTAGGACTGACTCTCAGTCCAATGAGACATCATCTTTATGAGATCTACATTGTCAACCAGTGTTAGTACCTATGGCACGGTACGGACACCCTTTCAACTAGTGTCATAAGTTGGACCCCAAAAAGTTCAAATTAGGGCATGTTGATTATATTATTACCTCCTATAATCTCAATACAATATTTAGTGTATATATAGTTTAGGTTTCCTTGACCAAAGTATATTGATTTATAGTTATACAGTTATATAAATTTTAGTCTTCAGTTTACAAATTATTTCAGAAATATATATATGCTTGATCTTGCATTCTCAGATATTACAGTTTTCAGGCATTCATGTTCAGTTGTTTTATGTTGTTCAGTTAGTCTTTATCTCATTTGCATAGTACCCCATGTATTTTAGCCAGACCTCATCTCATATACCAGTACATTCAAAGTACTAATCACATACTTTTCTTTACTCTATGTTGTCTTATAACATAGGTTCAGATGCTTAGTTTCTCGATCACTCCTTGATAGCTCATCATATCCAGCAACAGTAGTGGTGAGTCCTCATACATCGAAGACATGATCTCTTTCTCCAGTTATTTTAGTAGTTCTTTATATTCAATTTGCCATAGTTAGTTGGACGCTTCTCCTACATCTCCTCCATCAGTTAGAGGCTTTTTAGACAAATAGTTAACAGTCAGTTAGTTACTTGCCACTTTTATCAGTTATTTTAGACATGATAGTATTACGTATTTCAATATTTCAATTTTTTAGTAGTTTATCAGCTTATCTTCTGCATAATTTATATCAGTACTCATACCAGGTACCAGCTCATGGGTGAGTTTGTAGTCACTTATGACCGTAAGCACCATCATTACAGCTAGGGGGTAGCCTCCAATTGTGACAAACCTTAATATTAGAGCCTAAGGTTTTACAATGTCCTAGGTTATCTAAAAGATATGTTAAGTAGAGTCTTGTGAATGGGTGTTATACATGCCACACCTATGGACAATAAGATACAAGACGTTTTAGGAAAAGTTTCTCTTCTTTCAGTATTCATGCCTTGTGAAAGAGTATGAACTCTATTTAAACTCACTTTCTAACTCATACTTCATTCTATTTAATGACTATGCCCTATAGATGAAATAATGGAAGAAGGAATAAACACTAACCCACACATCCACCTATTAAGGGAAATCCCCTGAATGAACGTGTTTCTCACGCTGAGTTCAGAGCTGGTTTTACTACCTTGGATGATTTAGTAGATTCTCAGAATAACCAATAAGTTGTTGCCTCAACCAATCCAGTGGTAAAAATAATACAGCTAGGATTTGAGATTTTACCCGAATGAATCCCTCTTTGTTTTTGGGATCCAAGTTTAAGGAGGATCAGCAAGAATTTTTGGATATGATGCAGAAGGTGACCATTATTATAAGAATTATATTGAGTGAGAGTGCAGATTTGGCTACATATCAGTCACAGGATGTAGCTCACACATTGTTTAAATAGTGAAGAAGGACTGTGGTATTGATGTAGGTCTTATTAAGTGGGAGGAATTTGCCTTGTCTTTTCAAGATAGGTTTTTCCAATTAGATTTAAGGGAGCCTAAGTTTCAGGTTTTCATTAAACTGAACAGGGCAACATGAGTGCGAAGGAGTACTCGCTTAAGTTTACTTCATTGGTGAGGTATGCTCCTAATATAGGTATAGACAATAGATCTAGAATGAGTAAGTTCGTGTCTGGTGTTGTGATAGTTTGATTAAAGACTGTAAGACTTCCATGTTGATTAAAGACTTGGACTTATATAGACCTATAGTTCATGCTCAGAAAATTGAAGAAGAGAAACTTAAGGAGAAACAGAAAGAGAATAAAAAGGCCAAAATATTTAGTTTTACCTTTTCTCAAAAAAGGTAAGAAGGTGATAATCATTCTCAGTTCCATAAAAAAAATTTAGACCCATCTCCATCTTCATCCACTGTGCCAGTACCTAAGTTTAGGAAAGATAGTTGGGATAGGATGCAAAGCTCTATGTCCCAGGGTAGCACAAATAGTTGTCGCACTAATCCATTTTGCCAAAGATATGTTAGGAATTATTAGGGTAAGTGTAGGGCTAGCAGTGATGTGTGCTTTGGATTTGGGAGTGTTGATTATTTTCTAAGAGGGGAAAGGATTTACACCATCAGGGTCTATCTAATCTTTCATAAGATCTAGTAGGTCGCCGAAATCAGTAGGGTGCCACCTTCATCACAACCAGTGGTAGCATTAGAATAGGTTTTATGCTCTTTAGACCCGAGATGATTAGGAAAATTCTTTTGATGTTTTTGTAACTCCAATATAGCTATCAACTTCAGTGTCAGTCTTGAATATTTAGTAGAACATTTTTCAGTATCTACCCAGTGGCTAAATCTATTTTTTCCAAATAGGTATACAAAAATTTCCCGATAATAGTATCTCACAAAGTTACCTCAGTTGATCTTGTAAAGTTAGAAATGACTGATTTTAATGTTATTTTAGTCATAGATTGCCTCCACTCATGCTATACCTTAGTCAGTTACAGGATTAAAGTGATTCAATTTCTATTTCCCAATGAACCAATAATTGAATGGAGGGGTAGTACCTCTTGCTTAGGGATCAGATCATTTGATACCTTAAGGCAAGAAAAATCATATCTAAAGGGTATGTTTTCTATCTTATTCAAGTCAAGAACTCTTGTTCTGATACTCCAAGTCTCAAGTCAGTTTCTGTACTAAGGGAATTTTAAGATGAGTTCTCTTAAAATCCTTCTGGAGTTCCTCCCGAAAGGGGAATTTACTTTAGAATAAATCTCCTTCCAAATACCTAGCCAATATTTATTCCGCCCTACAGAATGGGTCTAGATGAGCTTAAGGAGTTGAAAGAATAGTTTAAGGATCTCTTTGATAAGGAATTAATTAGGCCCAATGTTTCCTCATGAGGCTCTCCACTCTTTTTTATGCCTAAGAAAGATAGTTCTCCCATTATGTGCATCGATTACCATTAGTTGAACAAAGTCACAATCAAGAATAAATATATACTCCCTAGGATTGATGACTTGTTCGAACATCATCAGGGTGCTAGTTACTTCTCTAAGATAGACCTCAGATCTGACTTTCATCAGCTTAGAGTCAGAGAATGTGACATTCAAAAGATAGCTTTAAGAACTTTATATGGTCACTTTGAATTGCTAGTTATGTCTTTTGGACTAACAAATACCCCTGCAACTTTCATGGAATTAATAATTGGAGTGTTCAAGTAGTATTTGGACATGTTCATCATAGTATTGATTGATGATATTCTTGTTCACCAAATACAGTCAGTGCAAATTTTGGCTAAGATCAGTTGCCTTTCTTTGCCATATCATTTTTGGTGATGGTATCCGAGTTGACCCTCAAAAGACCGAAGTAGTGAGAAACTAGCCCAGACCTAGTTCTCCATCAGATATCAGGAGTTTCTTTAGTTTGGTTGGCTATTATAGATAATTTATTGAATGATTTTCTTCTATTGTATCTCCATGTCTCGACTGACTTCAAAAAAGGATAAATTTCAGTTGTTAGATTCTTGCAAGAAAAGTTTTCAAGAGTTGAAGACGCAACTCACTTCAGCCCTAGTATTGACTTTGTCAAATAGTTCAGATGGGTTTGTAGTTTACTGTGATGCTTCCAGAGTTTGTCTTTGTTGTGTATTAATGCAGAAAGGTAAGGTCATAGCCTATGCCTCTAGACAACTTAAACCCTATATAAAAAGAATAATCCTACGCATGACCTGGAGTTGGTATTCATTGTTTTTTCCTTAAAATTTGGAGGTATTATCTTTATGGGGTCTATCTTTATGTGTTTATAGATCACAAAAGTTTGTAGTATGTGTTCTTACAGAAAAATCTAAATCTTTGATAGATAAGGTGGCTAGAGTGGTTAAAATATTATGATATATGTGTGTTGTATCATTCGGGCAAGGCCAATGTAGTGGATGATTCCCTTTATAAATTATCTATGGGTAGTGTTGCGCATGTTGAGAAGGATAAGAAAAAGTTAGTTTAGGAGGTTCATCAGCTTGCTAGATTAGGTGTTCGGCTGGTTGACTCAGCTGAAGGCAATGTATGGGTCCAAAATGGTTTGGAATTTACATAAGTTGCCAATGTTAAGAAAAAGCATGATAGGGATCCTATTCTGGTTATATTGATGGAATTAGTCAGAGATCAGAAATTAGAGGTTTTCTCCCAAGGGGGAGATGGTGTGTTGTGTTGTAGGGTGGAGGGGGGTCATGTGTCCCATGTGTTGATAATTTGAGGAAGCGAATATTAGCAGAAGCACATGGTGCACAATACTCTATTAATCCAGGAGCCACTAAGATGTACCATGACTTGCGGGAAATCTATTGGTAGAATGGTATGAAGAAGGATATTGTAGAGTTTATGGCTAAGTGTTCAAATTGTTTGTAGGTTAACATTAAGCACCAGAGGCCTAGTGGTACATTTCAAAAGTTTAGCATCTCCACTTGGAAGAAGGAAGTGATGAACATAGATTTTGTGAAGAGTTTGCCTTGTACACGTCATCAACATAATTCGATATGGGTCATTATTGATAGAATGACAAAATCAACTCATTTCTTGCAAGTTCATACTTCGTACACAGTTAAGGATTATGTCAGTCTTTATGTGAGAGAGTTTGTTAAGTTTCTTGGAGTTCCATTGTCTATCATTTCAGATAGGGCTAGTAAGTTTATATCTCACTTTTAAAAGGCTTTTAAGAAGGGTCTTGGTCTCAGATAAATGGTTAGGTTGAGAGGACCATTCAGACCTTAGAAGATATGTTGAGAGCATATGTTAATGATTTTAAAGGAAGTTGAGATGAACACTAATCTTTGATTGAGTTTGTTTACAATAACACCTATCACTCTAGTATTTAGATGGATCCGTTGGAGGCTCTCAATGGGAGGAGATATATGTCTCCTAATAGTTGGTTTGAAGAAGGTAAGGCTTCTGTGGTAGGGCCAGATTCAGTATTTGTTGCAATGGAGAAACTTAAGTTGATTAGGGGGAGGCTAAAGACAAACCAACTGCATCAGAAATCTTATACAGATGTGAGGAGAATAAACCTTGATTTTGATGTTGTTGATTTAGTTTATTTGAAAATATCTCTGATGAAGCGAGTGAAGAGATTTGGCAGAAAGGGGAAACTCAATCCCTAATATTTTGGTCCTTATAGAATTTTAACCATTTTAGAAAGGTAGCTTAAGAACTAGGGTTTCCTGTAGATTTGGCATCAATACATTCGTTATTCTATGTTTCTTTGTTAAAGAAGTGCATTGGTGATTCAGATGATGTCATTCCTTTAAAAGTAAAGGTGTTCAGGAAAGCCTTTATTTTTGAAGTAGTTCTAGTTGAGATTCTAGATTGTCAGATTCGTAGACTAAGGAACAAAGAAGTTCCCTTGGTTAAAATTCTATGGTTGAATCAGTCCATCGAGGGAGCTACTTGGGAAGAAGAATAAGAAGATATGCATGCCAAGTACCCTCATCGTGTCTTCTCAAATTCAGACTCAGCTTGAGGTAATGGTTTTCCTTAGATTGACTATTTCCTATTCTCAATTCCAGCCATATAATCATTCTTATGTCACTGTATACATTCTGGAAATCAGTTTAGTTCATGTATCATATTTCAGACTAAGTTATAAAATCATGTTCCAAATCATACATGTTAAGTATGTGATCTCAATTACGTTAGTTCAATACTCTCAGTCTAATCAGTCCCATTTAAGGATGAATTTTCCCAAGAGGGAGATATTATAATACCCCACACTATTCTTAGTTTGATTCAACTCTTACCTGCATGAATAAGAGACTTAAGGCCTAAAAATTGACTAAGTGTTGGGGACTTAGGAATTTTCTAGACCCGTAAACTTTGAGGATTTTTAATTCGGTCTTCTCAACCCAGAGACGTTAGTTTTTAGTTGATTCATGTTTATGGATGTAAGAAGTTGGCCTCGAAGGAGTTTCAAATTTTTTAGATTTTTCGGACAAGGTTTGGGGCATGTTTAGATCATGGAACCGCTGCGTCACCACAATAAGGCTGCAACACAGCAATAGTCCCAAACTTATTTTTACTACATTGCAGTGGGGGAATTCAATTACCACAGTTAGACCATATTGTTGTGACATTGTTGGGCCTAATTTTTTAATTTACAAGGTTGAGGAGCAATTGAGTCATTTCCCCCCTCAACGCAGTCATTCATAACACGAATTGGGTATCAATTTGGGAATAATTTTGCCCTTCTTCTCAAATTTTCCTCCTATGAAAGCCATTCTCTTTCTGCCAAGAACAAGAATTCGATTCCTTTCTGCCCAAGAAATCAATAAGTCAAGTTCTCGAAGTTCAACAACCTTCAAAAAAATACATCAGGATTAATTTTTTCCTTTTAAGTTCAGAAGCTTAAGGTATGTGGAGTGCTCATCCATGAGTCCCTTTCACCTATGGAGCTTAAAAAAAACCTCTACTCAATTAAAGAACAAATTTTTCTATCATTATTGTATTTTATATTGCTTAAGATGGGTTTAATTCATGTTTTCATGGTAATTTAAATGCAACTCAGTCAATGTATTATCCCATGCAAGATTTGAATTCCTCATGCTATGAATTTCAGTTTCCTATTATAATACCCCGGATTTTCCTAGCTTAAATTCATTCCTATAATGATAAGGGATAGCTTCCAAAATAAATAATATTTATTTCACGTGGAATTTTCAAGATTTCGATCTCCCATTGTGTGGGAAATTGAATAAGCTCTCCATCGATACTAAATTCACCCAATTCCCACGCTCGGTTGAGGAGTTAGAGCATTTTTAAGTTGGCAGTGTACCGCCTAGACAGTCAATGCATCGCAGAGGTGGTTAATATCATAATTGTCATTTTATAGTGGACCTCCACGATATTAGGGCATTGCGGAGAGGTCTATTTTCCCATTTGTCAATTTATAGTAGTCCAATGCTATGGTGGCGCATCGCGCCGAAGGCCAAAATGGCATCTCTATAGGGCACCGCGATAGTGGCACGTCGCGTTGAAGTTTCAGGTCGCAATTGTCAAAATCTACTGGGACAACGCGATAGCTCCACTTCGTGGAGACCCCCAAATTTCCAATCATCAAATCCCAGTGAGCCACCGCGATAGTGACGCATCGAGGTGCCTCATTAAATCGGGACCCCAGTTGCATTTTTCCAGCTTTGTTTAGGAGTTTAAAAAGGATATTTTGGACTTTTTCCACGGTCCCAATCCATCAAAACACAAGATTTAAGCTTATTCTAAGCACTTTGTGCTCATTATTCACCATTCTCTTTAAAAGGAAAACCCTAAAAACCAAAATGCCCCTTCCCCAAGAAACCCAATTCTTCCATTAATTCTCCAAGGAAACTCAAGATTAAGGATTACCAATACAAAAACTCTAAGAATTCATTTTTAAAGCATCAATAGAAATCCAAGATTCAAGTTTTAGCATCTAGTTCATCAATTGAGGTATGTGGGGTTTATGAACAAGGATCCTCTTTCATCCTTGTGTCCAAAACAAGTTTTTATTTTACAAGTTCATATGATTTTTAATGTTTACACATGAATTTTAAATTAGGTTCATAATCATTATTGCTCTTTGCAAGATTTTGATCTTTCAAGTATTTTATAAGATGAATTGCATGCCTATTTTAATATTTCCATGCCTATTGCAGTGATTTACAGATTTTGAGATAAATTATCATTGTTTTCATCATTGAGCATGAATATTATGATATTTTGACATAAAATTGATACATGGGTTACTATCCCAAGATTGAATATTAGTATTTCGAGAAACATTATGCTTTAAGCATCCTACTATCAGATTATTTTTAGTTTTTTAGTAAAGATTTGAACTTTCAATAATCAGATTAGCTATGGAATCCATTTCCCAATTATTACAGATTATAGAATTTAGATCAGCTTTATTTATAGATTTTATCATATTAATGCATAATTAGTTTTAGATAAACACTTATGCTAGTTTTAAAGTGGATTTCCAACAGAATGAGCGTAGCAAATTAAAAGAGAGTAACTTCAAATGAAAATACAAATGCGCATAACTTCAAATCATGGGTAGGGTAATTATTCTAATGAGGCTTCAACCAATGAGAAGCATATGTAATCACCTTACCCCCTATATTAAAATGGAACCTATACCAACACTAAAAGCATTATAGAAGACAATAAAGTGCACGCCCTCCATGGAATAGTCTAGACAGGAGTTGACGTCGATAAATATTTAAAATATTGAAAGCTGGCCTCCTAAGCATCGGACCACTGAAGGGAAATTTTCTTCTGAGTCAACTTAGTTAGTGGATCCCTAATAGATTAAAAACCCTCAAATAAAGCATCAATAAATGCCTTCTAGGCCCACCAAACTTTGAATCTCCACAGGAGAAATGGGCGTAGCCTAATAAAGATTTGCTGAAATCATGGCTAGATCAACCATGATACCATCCTTAGTCATAATATGCCCTACGAAAGAGACAAACTATAACCAAAACTTGCATTTTGAGAAAATAGCATACAACTTCTCATCTCTTAGCCTTTGAAGTACAATTCACAAATACCTTTCATGGTCATCCTTACTCTTGGAGTAGACCAAGAAATCATCTATAAATAAAATGACAAAAGAGTCAAGATATAGTAGTAACGTCAAGTTCATTAATTCCTTGAACGTGGCTGGGGTATTGGACAACCCAAAGGCTATGACCAAGAACTCATGATGATAGTATAGAGTTGAAAAAGTTATTTTAAAAATATCCGACAATCTAATCCTTCACTGGTGATATTCTGAACTCAAATCAATTATTAAACACGATGAAGCACTCTGAAGTTGTTCAAACATATCATTAATACAAGGAAAAGGATAATTATTCTTCATCATCAACTCTTTCAACTATCAATAATCAATAAACATGCACATAGACCCTTTCTTTTTCTTAGAAAACAAGACAGGCACACCCTAGGTTGTTACACTAGGTTGGATAAATCCCTTATCAAACAATTCCTGCAACTGAACTTTAAATTTATTCAACTCTTCTAGGTCCATCATATAAGGAGGATTAGAAATATGCTTGGTTCCCGGCTCAACATCAATAGCGAAGTCAATATCGCAATCCAGAGTCATAGTAGTTTATAAAAAAGCATCCATGAACTCATGGACAATACAACAAAGAAGGCAATGAAGCAACATTAGTAACATGAATATGGGCCAAATAAGATAAACATCCCCTCTATACCAAGCGATGAGCATATAGGAAGGATATAACTCTCTTTTGACCTAAATAAAGTGTACCCTTCAAAGTTATCCTTGGCATGTCGGGTGAAGCAAAAGTCATAGGATTAGCATAATAGTCTAGTAAAGTTTAACAGAGAGCAACAAATTCACACATAAGATGATATCATAATCTACCATATCTAGGATGCTCAAATCTACACAAGTCTCACATCCAACAAAGGTCACAACATAGGATAGGTGCACCCAATCCACCCATAACAAAAAAATTAAAACTAGAAGAAAAATATGCTGACATATAGGATAAAGGCGACCTCGAATAAAATAAGATAGATGTAGATCTGTAACAAACTTGGATGATAATTGTGATAATAATATTGGAAGCCTCTGCCTTAGGTCTGGCAGGTATAGAATAGTACAGACCATATCTTCTACCAGATCGAGCAACCTCAGCGACCACTACATGGGTACCAATACCTCTATTTTCTGCATAACTAATAGTACCTCTACCCTCTCGAGGGTCACCTTTGACTATCAATATGAGAGTAGGCCTAAAATATGGTTATGTTAATCTTTGGTCAAATAGACAAACTCACCACATATAAAGCTACCTCTATGACCAAAATAGTTTAAGTCGGTACAATTGAGCTAGAAAGACCACCTTGGGATTACCTTTGACCACTTTTAGTAGCTGAACCTAAAGAGCTATTATTTTAAACCTACAAAGCTAACTGCACTAGTCTACCATGGTACCTTCCAGAACTTACAAATTCTCTTCCTTAAATCTTGTTACTACTAAGCTCACCGTGGTGGTGCACCTTCTTGGTGCCTCCTTGGATAGATCAAAGAATATCCTCAGTCATATTTGCAAAATCAACCACACTCTGAAAAGATGCCTCTGACACTACCATATAGTAGTAGCCAATTGAAATGTAGTGTCTAATCCCTTCACAAACTTTTGAATCTTCTCATATTTGGTGGCAATATTGGCAATAGAATATCTTGATAAAGCATGGAAATATGCTTCATACATGGTCCCAAGTAATCAAACTCGTGTCTCATCTAACCCCTTAAACTGTAAGGTACAAACCTATCTACAAAGCCCTCAACAAATTGGTCCCAAGTCATCTCAGGTGAACCAAGAGGTCTTTAACTAACAAGTGATCTCCACCAATCCCTATCTATTTCTATCCACCTATAGTTGATATAAGCAACTCCATATGACTTGAGTGATCAAAAGTTATACCACTTCTTTAGGAAATTAATCAAAAGCTTATAGGTATCCTTGCCCATAGCACTAGTTATGTGGGTGGACCCAAGTGAGTAAATCTCCCAAACCACTTCTATCAGCATAATACTTAGAAGGACTCAAAGAAATCATAGGAGTAGTGACGCTAGCCTACTGTGATCCAACCTTAGAGGGAAACATAAATGATGAATGAAATCATGGACTCATTATAACATACCCAGAAACTAGCACCGAAAGAGGAATAACACCAAGAGTCTGAATAATCACATAACCAAATTTAGATACCAATGAAAAATTCACACTTGAAATCTAAGAAACACCATAAGTAGACTCTATCACAGATGGAGGTACAACACTTGGAGTTGGAGGAATACTAGGTGCACTCAAAGAAACACCCTCCAAATAAGTCAGCAAGGAAATTAATAACCCACTAAGGTTTAATTAGTAGTACACCATATAACTTAAGTAGGCCCCATCTATCTAGGATGCTCAACCTCAGGCTCAAAAGATATACTTCTAGTACTAGCTCTAGAAGAGAAAGATTCTCATACCCGTCCTCTACCTTGACCCCATCCATGATCAATGACTTGTCCCTTAGGTTAGGCTCCTTCCTCAGATGCTTGCTTAGTGTCCCTATATTTAGGAGATCTATTCCTCACCATCTGCCTAGAAAAGAGTGAAAAACAATTTAGAAAATAGGGTATGGAAATCACGTACGATAAGAAACACAATAAGTAAATTTCCTAAAGATATCTTATATCCTTTCAAAGAAAGAAATGGGTAACTTTGTATCAATCTACGAGACTTCACAAACACTTTATTCATACATTGAGTAGAATGATGAAGCTGGCTGTTCTAATACTAATTTGTAATGACCCAAAACTTAAGGTCATGATGACACTTATCTTGGCTAAGCCTTGATAAGTAAGCCAATCACCCAAAAAGATAAGTTAGAAAAAACCATAGCATAATTCCTATGGTAAGAATTCAAAAGTAAATTCAAACCATACAAGTACAATAATAACAAAAGTCTGAATAAATAAAAATACCATAAACCATCCCATAACCTAGTGTCATAGTATAAAAACAATCTAAATGCGACTCAGAACAAAAAATACAACTGAATTTGTAGAACAACAAGTCAATTTCTGAATACAAAATAAAGTCATTAGCTGGAAAAAAGGAGGTCTTAGGTTGACAATAATAGCATAGAGCATACACTAACTCAAAAGTATAAATAACCATCACATAATCTCAGTTGATATGCCATGCACTTGAATCTGGATATGCACTAAAAAGGGATAGAAAGGCAGAGTATGATCCACTTATAATTAGTATGTATCATAGGCCGACTGAGCAGAGTTGAAAATATGGTATGTAAATGCATACTATGAGCATGTCACCTGCAGTCAAAAAATGTCCCAAATGGTAGCTCACACCATCTTCACTAGTAGTTTTAAATATAGTGCATAAACTAAAAATAAGCATGCAAAAGAAACATACTATATATGTGATGAGTAACAAACAGAATCACAACACAAAAGATTTATAATGTGTGAAATGCAATAATGATGATTATTATGATGTGATATGATTGAGGTTATGGAATAACCTCCATATATACCTATCGAGCCTTTATACTTCCTGGTAGGACCAAGGGGTTTGAAACTCATATACTACCTCAATGCTCAATTGTAATCTCAATATCTATATCATCTATCTAACTCGTGGACTACGATATATGGTTTTGTAAAAGTATCTCATTTCAGTCAAATATGGTGTTTCCTCAATAGTACACCTCATAATGTATGATATGAGTAAGTAATTCTCACAACCAAACTACTATAAAGAGCTTGAATCCATCACAAATATATATACACACAGGAGCTCAGAATTTACTCAATATGTCAACCATCCATGATTAAGAATAAGGCACACATTGCAATATATATATATATACATGCATATAAGGCATCATTAATATCACATTTACTCTGACTTGGTTATTTCTATCATAAAGAAAGCATTCGGTGTATATTCAAGACCAATAACATAGGATAAAGCCCCACACGGGAAACACAACATAAATACCACATCAAATCACCAAAAACAACAAAATAAGTCTCCGCACGGCCACAAAACAAGAATAATATAATTGAAATATGGTTTCCATGATTATTACCCATACCCATATAATGCTATTATATAAGTATTAACTACCTAGCCTTGTCTAAAGCAGGTTAAGTCATAACCTACCTCACGATGTCGAAACCCAAGACTTAAGCCCTTCATCGTATAACTTTCCCTCAAAAACAACATCAAAATCTACTAAAACATAAAAATATAGAATCTATGAGTTAAAAAAGCCATGAATACCCATATTATCTATTTTCAAGTTGGGGTCAAAATGGATCCCCAAAATGGATTTTCAAGAAGAAATGATAAAATCATAATTTTTGTTTATAAAAACCTTACCATGATTAAAGTAAGACATTGGAGAAAATTCAAGTGAAAATGCTTTAAAATGAGGCTTAAATAAAACAAATACCATTTAGGCCTTTAGGGCCAAATATTCCACAATTTTGAATTAAAATATAGTTTTATATGATATAATCGATATAAAATAATTGAAATAGTGTTTTAGAGCTTACCCAAGCTTGAAAATGGAAGAATTTGCTAAAAATGGATGAAATTTGTGAAAAAGTTATTTTTAGACAACCCAACTATGACCTCTAAAGTGGTTAAGTAACTGCTTAACTGAAGAGTTGACCGCTTAAGTGGTGCAGACCCATTCGTAAGGTCGCTTAAGCAGACCCCCTACCACTAATGATGTGATTCCTAAAATGGTAAATTTTCCATTTTAGTTGTAGTTTCAAATGACTGCTGAAGCAGTGCATGGCCAAAAAATCGACAATACCAGGTTCATCTGGATCAAGAACCTTGCTAAGTTGCAAAGTTGTTGATCCACCCCTTAAGATGCGTTCAGAAACCCATAAAGGAAGACACGATATGCTACTAGACTATATTTGATGTTGCAGACTCAATGGCGATAACAGATATTCTAAAAGGTATTGTTGTCACAAAATTGACCCCCAAGACCCAATTTCACTATTTTTTGAACCAAGGGTAGAAATGAGATCCATAAACCATAAAATTAAACAAATCAAAATATAAATCCAAAATAGATGTTCCAGATATGCGAACATAATCTGTTTTTCCATCCAACACACAGAACAACAAATGTTGATCGAAGTCAATAATAAGGCATTTCCAACCTCTAAAAATAAAAAATTTGTATAAATAATTTTGGATTGCATTGTGAATCATGCCAACCATACCCACCCCTTAAAAATAACAAATAGAAACCACAGAGAGGGGTAAAATAGTAAAAACACATAAAAGGAAAAGTTCACAGAATCAACTCATTACATAAGGAAACCAAATGTAGTGACAATCCATGGTTATAGCTTCTCTCAAGTTCAATTAATACTAAATACTATATTGAGTTGATCAAATATATAAATGGTGTTGGTTTTAGTCATTATGTAAAAGGATGATGTTTTAAGGGTCAACCACTATTCTATATCAGTATTAAAAAATATTGAAGCTCATTAAATAGACTAAGTTATCCTAAGGCTTAAGATATAGTTTAAGGTAAGGAATGAACGCCTCAATGGTATACAAGGAGAAGCTAGACAATTTACCTAAATAAAGGGCTAGTAAGGCCAACTACTAGTCTCAAAATACCATCCTAAGGGAAACACGTACCAAACCTAGACTAAGTCTCACATTTCCATACCAAGGTACAAAGTAAATCCATACTAGCCCTAAGATATCGAAAAAGATCAATGTGAAGAAAGACTAGGTCAAATTCTCCCAAAAAAGACCCTAATTGGCTAAATTAAGCCTAACCTACCTAGACACAATTGAAATCTTAACAAGTCCTCTTCTTAAGAGTTATTTCCTTTTGAGAATCCTCTGAACTCTGCAATACTATCAAAATAATAATATATGCATTACACTATACTATAAATTCTTGAGTTTTAAGCATCTTGCCAAGAAAAGAAGGAAATAGTCTTTATATACCTTAGTTAGGGACCTTCTTTGTCACATTTTGTATTTCCTGTTTTGAATATATATTGAAGTTTGGAAAACTCAAACCTTTTCACCTATTATATAAATAACAGAAAGCAACTAATACGGTAATATAAAAACTATTCATCCTGTATTCAAAAAAAGAAGCATGAATAAGGTTTGGAACTTCAAGAATTTCTAACCAAATAAACCATATACACTAAATTATACTGCATCTACAAAACCTAAATAGCACAAAAAATAATCTACATGCCTCACAAGGCCTCTAGAAGATACTAGAAATCATCGACCACATATTGTTGTCGATGACATAACTCATAATAGAAGTTCAAAATTTCCTCAATACATGCAAATCCATTATGGAATTTCTATGACATCCTTAATCAACATTAACCACTCTATAAGGTATACTAAGGTCTATAAATCATAAATCTCTATTGAATAATTTTGATAGACCAACTACAAGAACAACGCTCTAGAGCACAATTTAAAATATGGAGGAATAGTAATAAATTCTAAATATCTTGTAGCCACCTAATTATAAGTGTGTTGCACAACACACTTATAAAAAAGACTATACTACATATGACTTGTAGATTCACCAGGATGTGTGATGTTGCTAAAAAGTACACCTCATTAGATGTATAATATGGTCAATGTAAAAATATAATAACCAAAATAGGTTGGGGTTCAACCCACAAGGAATACGTGGAATTATCTCTTATTATATAAAGTCAATGGGCAGTACATAAAACTAAAGGGAGGGATTTGTTTTGAAAAGTAAGAAGTAACAAAACTCTAATGCTTTTGGTTGTAATCGATCTGAAGCGAACACTAGGCTTATGTTCCCCCTAGATTTTAACTTCATAGATTTATTGTGCTTTATCAAACTATTCCAATACCTTGTATGCAAAATCTGACAAGTTATGTATCAAAAACTATCTTGTGGACTCATTGGCAAATCTCATTCTTTACCTTGTGAGTCTCAGAGTGTTGCGTTAGTAACCCTTGCCCTGGATCTCAGGCTAACAATTACCTTGTGAATCTCAAGTTATTAGATAAAAGATAATTATCTTATATAGATGAATATGATTATCTTAGATCGACAGTTAACTTTAAATCACTATTGTGATCTCCTTTTCCCAATCTCTACCTCACTTTTGAAGTAAGTAGTGAATACAAGCTAGTTCTTAACATTGGTCACTACTAAGAAATCAATTAAATTGAACAAAACCATAATACATGCAAGAATCTTTATCAAGAATTACTTGGAGCTTATGCTACTTCGTTAATCCATTTGGATTCCCATAACCTTAGCTAAGGGAATTAACTACTCATAGTTGCGAGACAATTCCTGGAATACATTGACAAAAACATTAAATTAATCTCACAATAATGAAAGAATAAAAATCAAAGTCTTAGGTCAATTATTCAACCAAACAAAACAAGGAATACAGGAATTCCAAGATAACAAGTCAATCTTGGAATCAAAGGATATTTGTAAGTGTAAATTTAGCCCCAAAGGGCATTCCCTAGCCTCTCTTGAAATTACACTTATGTTAGGGGTCTACTAATCAACCAATTTATTTTATCCCACTCTTATTTCTCTTGTTTTATGCTTTTACAAATCATTCGGGTTGGGTGGGGTTTCATTTTATTCTTTCCTTTCTTCTTTTTCGTTTTTCCTTTTTGATTTTCTTTTTCTTTTTCTGTTTTATCTGCCATACCTAGCCTTACTTTCTTTTCTCTGATTTACCCGTCTTCGTACCTATTTCACAGTACATACCCCTATGATAGCTACCCTTAGCTTAGGAAATTATTCTGAGTTGAGGTACACAATGTCAAAGGAGGACTAGGGCCAAAATAGGTTCAATATAAAAAATGAAATTGTGAAAGGTTAAATAAGAAAAATAATCTGTAGAGGCTCACAATATGGATCAAGGGATCCTTATTTATATTTGGAAGGTCATTTAGGATAAAAGTGGACTAATATAAACAACGGCCTATGACCTTTTCGTAATAGACTATTTTTCAACCTAGGCAAGACTAACCCCGCAAGTTCTGGATTCAACACACCAAGGAAAAAAAGTAGTATCTCACACACACATGGCACAGGGTTGCATCACAAGCTACTACCTATCCCGTTGATACAATTATTAGCTATTTATTATGTCCCTAATCCTAATACGTAATGAGATTAACAATGGTCACATATATACACACATCACAAAGTGCAAAAACAAATTTTTTGAAGGGTTGTAATTTTTTTTCAAATATCAAAACCAAATACATCAACTGCCTTAGATTCGTATTTTTCTCCTAGTTAAACACAAAAAAAATAATACAAAATAAAATACAATATGTCCTAGACATGTCAGCTCTACTAAGAACAAACTCCAGTGAAAAAAGACACGACAACCAAAAACCCAAGATGAAATCTAGACACATAAGTAGCCCCACCCTAAACTTATAAATATGCATTATGCCCAATGCATTAGAGCTCTACAAAAAAAAAGAGTTAGAAACATACCTACAATACCATAGGTGCGAAGATCTGACGTCAATCACATGAACTCAAGTGCACAAATAACACATACCTTTTGTTGCCTCCCAAGCAATACTTGATTTAACGTCATGGAACGATGTTGGTATGTTGGTTTCTCAGACTTCACCAATAGTCCCATGGGTTTCTTCCTATGCAGTGCCTGATTTATGTCGTAGCATGACACGGTTACCTTGATTACTCAGACTTTATCAAGGTAGACAAAAAGGTTGGCCTTCAACTTTTCTCTCCACTTTGAACTTATTAATTTTACCTCTAAGAATTTCTCCATTTTTCTATTTTTCTCCAGGGGTGGTGGTATAAAAATAAAGAAACCAAGCAATAGATGTGGAATGTTCCAACTCGTGGCCCTTAAGTGAGGAATGTAGCTTCTTGATTTCGGCCAAAAAAAATTCAAGCACATAGATATATTCTTCCTCCTTTTCACAATCTTTCATAGGCTTAGATGGCTCGATAAATATCTTACTATTCAAACAAAATGTGAAAAAATGCTTAGAATGAGGTATAATATGTCCCAACTCATAAATTTCATTTTTTTTACATCCTCAAATATCTCTAGTGTGTTGTTCTAAATAGTTACAATATCCATAAAAGTATGATCAAGTGTTGACTCCTCCAATTTTATCTCCTCAATTTAGCTTATAAGAATCTTTTTAGTATCACCCAACTCATCACTAAATTGTTACGCATTATACGCATCAACCATTGCATTCAAGTATCTTTATAAGTTTTGAATCTTTAAACCAAACCTATGAACCTTTTGACCGAACTCCTCTTTTTTCTACTACAAGGATTGTCAATGTTTCTATCATGCTCTCATTGTGATTCCACAATATATCAATCACACTCCTGCAATAATGCACTATCTCAAAATGGTAAAGATCAATAAATAAGAAGTCATAATCACTACACCCTTCCTCTTGCAAATATGTTGTATCCATATGAGTAAAAAAATATAAGAAAATAAAACCTAAATACTTCAACAAATTCAATCAATAATTCACATTGTATTCCCCACCAACGGCACCAAAATTTAGTGTCGCCCAAAAGTACACCTCCTTAGAAGTGTATAGTAGTCTATGGCAATATAACATAACCTAACTAGGTTGGGCTTGAACCCACAAAAAATAGATGGAACAATCTCTCAAACTTTTTGAAGTGACCAAGTAGTACAGAAAAGTAAAAGGGCAGATTTGTATTGAAAAGTACAAAGTAACAAAACTCAGATACTTTTGGTTGTAATATATTTGAAAACACAGTAGACTTATGTTCTCGCTGGCTTCTAACTTCATAGAATTATTATGCACATTCAAACTATTCCAATATCTTGCATGAAGAATCAGACAAGTTATGTATCACCAACTGTCTTGTAGACTCATCAGAAAATCTCACTCTTTATCTTGTGAGTCTCAGAGTGTCGCGTTACTAACCCTTGACCTGGATCCCAGATTAACTATTTCCTCGTGACTCTCAAGTTATTAGATGAAATATAATTATCTTAAGTAGGTGAAGATGATTAGATTAGATCGACAATTAACTTCAAGTCATTATTGTGATCTACTTTTCCCAATCTCTACCTCACTTTTGAAGTAAGTATTGAATACAAGAGGGTTATTAATGTTGTCCACCACTAAGAAATCAATTAAATTGAAGAAAACCACAATACATGAAAGAATCTTTATCTGGAATGACATGGCACTTCCTCCACTTCGTTAATCTGCTAGGGTTTCCAAAACTCCGGCTAAGGAAATTAGCCTCTCATAGTTGCAAAATAATTCCTGGAATCATAGATAAAAGCACATAATAAATCTTACAATAATAAAAGAATAACACAAAAAGTCTCAAATCAACTATTCAACAACAAAAAAAAGAGCACAAGAATCCCATGATTACAAATCAATCATGGAATAAAAAGATGATCGTAAGTGTAAATTTAGCCCCAATGGGCATTTCCTAGCCTCTCTTGGCATTCCCTACTAAAAAGGTGGCCACCTACGAAACAACTTATGGGCCATAGGTGGTCCCACGTAGGAAGTATACCACTTTTGGGGCTTCAAAATCTCTGGAAATCAAATTTCTTTCACCTACGCACCTACATACGCCCCTTAGGTGGCACCTATGAGTTATAGGTAGCCTAAGTCGGTAGTCACTTTTACGCTTTCAACTTCTTTTTCTTCTGGATAGCTCCCAGAACCTATTTCCCTCCAAAATAACTTTGAAAACACATCAAACCCAACAAAATAGCTTTAAGTACATGCATATTTCTTGGTTTCAAGCATCGTAAGTGCTATGAAACCATAAAACATCAATACAACATTGCTCTATTACCATGTTAGTCATACCTCAAATGCTAGGGATGTAATAACTTTGTTGAACCACTTTTCAATGGTACATAGTTGCTACACGCAATTAAGAAAACAAACAAGTGTGTCTCGACTTATAAGTAATCCCTCGACCGGCAAGGACCCTATCATCATATGTGTGCACATATCTGGACTTATAAATAATCACTATAAAGAAAACAACTATTCCTTATAGCTCATATGAAGCAATAAGCACATAGCATATAAGCCCTGTTTAAGATATTGATGCCACCATAATATATAGAAAAGCACACGCACTAGTACGGACCGTTAAGGCCACAATTATCTTTATAAAGGAACTAAAAGAAGGCATATATTATAAAAGCTAGTCAAACGGAAGAAAGACTCCATGATAAGAAGGTATTAATGTCCTATTCACCCTTCTAAATTACATAAATGAAATAGATTTTCAATAGGATTTTTTGTTAGCGTTTATCATTATAAATTACAAAGATGTATGAGTTAACCCGTGTTTTTATAAGATAAAAGGTCTTGTTTAAATATATCTGTTAAATACCATGGAGGCTACTTGTGCTGAACTTATTTTGATTAATTTTATTGTGTGTTCTTCTTGGATCTATTCAGTTCATAACACAAGCAGGCAAACCTCATAGATGGATCAATAAATTACTTTTAATTTGGTTATGGTGAATCAAAATGATATCATGTACTAAACTTCAAAGTAGAAAATGTGTCATTTCTTTTCATAAAATAAAAAAGAAAATTAATTGAAACTTCACTTATGACAAATATATAACATCGAAGTAAACAAATAAAGAGCAAATGGTAGAACCTCTAAAATAAAACTTTTGGAGATTAAACAACTTCTGATGACGAAACAGCTAAAGAATAGAAAAAAAATACAACTTTGTAACTTGGACAAACCTAGAACTCCTACTCTCAAACATCCAAAAAAAATTCTTGCATTTTACTCATGAATTGATTTTGTACTTTTTTGTTTTTGCCCCTTTTTATTTCATCTCTCGTGATGATATATGTGTGCGGATAATTATGTTTATTTTGTTGTGATCCATTGTTGTATGATATTGATACCATTAGAGTGAATCCGCTTTCATTTTATTTTCACTTGCTGAGTAGCTCCTCCATGTGCATTTAAAATGATGTATATGTAGGAATATTTATTATGTGACATTCTATCAAAACAATCACTAAAAATTATTTTTGCACCTGTGTAAAAGTGTGACATTTCACTTAAATTATATTTGGTGTAATATAAACAAGAAGAAAAATCCTCTCATTGTAATCTATTTCTTTCTTTTTTGTCTCAGGTTTCCGAAATGAAAACAAATATTTTATCTTATTATTTTATCTTTTTTATTTAATTAATTTCTATTAGAATACTTAAATAACTAAATAATAGTAATTATCTACTTGTTTCAGGTCCCAAAATGTTGATAACACTGAAATTAACTACTACAAGGCTATCTACATTGCTATGTTGCAGCAAGCCTCCGTTATTAAAAGATACTAATGACTTCTTTTTTTATCAACATGTGCAAATAAATTCAACATATATTATGTAATTTTTTATTTTAGCATTTATCATAATATAAATTATGCAGATATACATGTTAACTCAAGTATATTCTAAGATAAAAGGACTTGTTCAAATGGGCCTGCTAATTACCATGTTGGCTAGTTTTGTTGATCTTATTTTAATTTTATTATATGTTCATTTTGGATCTATTCCTTTTTAATCCATAAGAACATCATCAGGTGCTTCACCATATTGCGATTGAGAAATTTAGAATGAATCAACATAATACTATGTATTTACCTCGGAGGTAAAAATATATCCTTCCTTTTTAAAAATGATGGAAAACTGTAATGCAAAGAGTAAAAATTTCATTAAGGACAAATATATCATATTAAATTAAATGAAGAAGAACAAACATGAAAACCTTTAAAATAGAATTATTTGAAGTAAAAGAACTTCTAATGTCAAAATTGCTAAAGAATAGAAAATGAAGCTTCATATCAAAATTCGGACAAAAGTGGACTCCGACTCACAAACAACAGAAACATCCTATATTTTACTCATGTAAGTTCATTGTATTTTTCTACTTGGACATTTCTTTCTTCTAGTTCTCGAGATATGTTCGTTGAGGTGAATATGTCGCTTGTATTGTGATCAGTTTTTGGCTTTTATTGATAACACGAGAGTGATTCCTTTTTCATTTTGATTTTACTTGCTCAGTATCTACCCAACAGGTAAGAAATGATGAGTATGTAGGAATACTTATAATGTGACAGTCTGTCAATACTGTCATTACAAATAAATTTTTGCACCGATGTGAAAATGTGATTTTTTATTTAATTTTAAATTCACTTAATATATATTATAATGGTAATTAAATTGTATTTATTGTAATATAAATTATAACACAACATAATCTTATAGTTTGTCAACTTATCTTTTTCTCCGAGGTTCTCACAATATAAACAAAGAAACTTTAGGCTATTTTTATTTTGTCTATTTAATTAATTGTTAATAATGAACTTGATTAACTAAATTATTTTTGTTATTTTCTTGTTCTACGTCTCAAAACATCAATAATTGTGAAAGTAGCAACGCGGAGGCTGCCTACATCGCTATCTTGCAGCAAGCATCCATGATGTAACGATACTAATGTCTTATTTATCCATCCACAAGTACAAATAAATGCAACAGATTTGAACTTTATTTATTTTGACATGTATCATAATAAATTAAAAAGATACATGAGTTAACACAAGTATTTTCCTTGATAAAAGATTTGTTCAGATGAATTTGTAAAAATAGTTGATCTCCTTATAATTAATTTTATTGTATCTTCCTTCTGGATATATTCAGTCCACAAAATCAATCAAGTGATCATCATCAGACTCATCACATAATTTCAGTTGAGCATTATATGCTGAATGAACATGATACTAACTAGGAAAAATATATATCATTTTTTTAAAGTGATAGAAAATTGAATAGAAATGATTTCAACAATCATTTACAACAAAGATATCATATTGATGAAATCCAAAAAAGAATAATCATTTGAACCTGTAACGTAGAATTATCAAAAAAGAAATTTTTAAGTTTTTAAGAGGTTTGAATGAAAAATGAATAGGTATTTTTTTTTTAAAAAAAAAGATACAAAGAGAAAGGATGCAATTTGAATAGGCATTTTTTCAGGTTGGATTGTTATGACCTTACCAATGGGTTGTGACTTTTTCAAAGAGTTGCTCCTTTATGAAGTGGTACACCTTTATAAATCATTGTTTCTCGTCATGATGCAATACTTTGATGGCTATAAAACCTGATTTTTTTCTCAGATAGATGAATGTAATTTTGAAGTAAAAAATACTCCTCTTTCTTGAAAAACTCTAGTATTATTTGTACCATTGACAACATTCATAGTTCGATAAAATTTGAGGTACCACTATTCTGTTGACTGGGAGAGATACATTCCATAACTGCAGATGTTGAAGGAAAATAATTTTCTTAAGGACACCATGAATTTGGTGGACTTACATCATCTAATATTCATTTCTTTCTAAACATTTGATTTTTCTATTTTTATCAAAATAATTTGAACTTCATTTTTGGTTGTTCATAAGTTGGGTTGAACTTATTGCTAAAAGTTTAAAGTTGTAAATTCAAAGTTCAAACTTTATTTGACTATTCATATATTAGTTTGAACATATGTTTAAAGTTATTATTGAAAAGTATAGATTTTACGACATTCGAAAAACAGCAATCTTAAGAAAGTTACATAACAATAATAATAATAAAAAAGTTATCACTATTTATAAATCAAGTACTGGGGTAATCTGTATTGGGTCTAATTTTGTGATGACTATAATATTTTGATTTCTACTTGCTCAGTTAGAAGAATATAAAAATATCACCGAGAAATTAATATGCTAATTTGGTTCAAAGAATATACAAAAATCACCAATTTGTTAAATTCTCTACATTGGTTCTTGGAGTTTATAACCTATGGGTTTTCACTCTATAAGAAGTTAATTCTTGTTTGTAGTTATTAAAACTTCATCGGGTTTCAAAGTTCATTCAATTGATGATTTGAAGATATAAAAACTTCATTATTTACTAGAAACAAGTTGGTTAAAGATTAAAGTCTTTATTTTTAAGATTCTAAAATACTAAAGTGCATGTCAAAGATTGACAGGAAAATGACAAATGAAACTGAGCAACAATTTGATTTGGTTGTGAATGGTGTTTTTTTAATGAAAACCAATGTTGCATCATTAAGTCATTCTGGTATTTCTCTAGAAGTGGAAATGAAGTGAAATAAAAAAAACATTCCGGTGTGAAAATTAAAGAATGCAAATGATGACATTTTGGCAGATCAAACTTGAAATACAAATATTCACAATTATAGATCCACTTATTCCCGTAAAGTAATGATTGATAAACCAATTGTCTGATTTAAAAGATCTTATGAGGCGTTCAAAGATAGAAGAGGATAATGAGTTTAATGAGAAATCAGCACTGATAGTTGCAAATCATGTTAAGGATGATACATCAAATATTAAGAAGATAAAGAAGTCTTCAGAAATAGACAAAGAGCAGAACAAAAAAATGTTAAAAGGAAAATGCTACATTAGTAGTGATTTTGGCCACAAAGCTGTAAGTAGTTAAGTTCTAATTAAGAATAAGAAAGAAATCCAATAAATAAGTTCGAAGCAACTGAAAATATTGAAAATATATGTGTTATGATTACTGAATGCAATTTTGTTGAAAATTCAAATTAATAGTAGTTTGATTCAGGAGCCACTAGACATGTTTGTGTGAACAAAGAAGCTTTTGCTACTTATTATACCGTTGGTCCCACAGATGTGATCTTCATGGGAAATAATTCAATAACCAAGGTTGAAGGATGTGGTAAGATATTTATAAAAGTGACTTCCGGCAAGGTGTTTCTTCTAAAAAATATTCTCCATGTTCCTACAAGTACAAAGAACTTAGTGTTGGCAATACTTCTCGTTAAGAATAGGCTTAAGTGTGTGTTTGTTTTGGATAAATTTGTAACAAGCCTGAATAAAATGTATATAGCAAAGGGTTATCCTAATGAGAGATTTTTTAAAACTTGATGTATGGTTATTGTAATTAATAAAGTTGAGGTTTCTTCTTACTTGCTAGAGTCAAATGATTTGCATTATAATCGGTTAGGATATATCAAGTACAAAACCTTGCAAAAACTTATTAGTTTGAAAGTGTTGCCTAACCTTTAGTGCAATAAATCCAAGTGTCAAATATATCTGGAATCTAAATATGCTAAGCATCCGTATAAGCCTGTTGAAAGGAATTCCAATCCCTTAGACTTAATCCGCACTGACATTTGTGATGTGAGGTCAACATCATCTCGTGGTGGAAAAAATTATTTCACAAATTTTATTGACAATTGCACTAGATACTATTATGTTTATTTCCTAAATGGTAAGGATGAAACAATAAAAATGTTTAGTCAATATAAAATAAAGTTGAAAATCTATTGGATAAAAATATCAAAATGATAAGAAGTAAGGAGTGGACAATATGAATCTTCTTTTAAGGAGAAAGATTATGAAAATTAAATTGTACATCAAAGTAATTGCGCATATTAACCTCAATCGAATGAAATTGTGGAAAGAAAAAATTTATGTTGAAGGAAATAATGAATGACTTACTCATAATTTTAGGTTTACTACAAAACTTATGAGGGGCAAGCTATCATACATCAAACTGAATACCTAATAGAGTGCATCATAGCAAGACATAATCCATTCCATATGAAAAATGTAAAGAAAGGAAACCCAACTTGAAATATTTCAAAGTTTGAGGGTGTATAGCCAAAGTCAAAGTTCCTATACTTAAAAGGATAAAATGGGACAAAAAATTATGGACTGTGCTACCATCAGATATTCTACAACCAGTAAAGCATGTTGATTTTTGATTCATAACCCGAACATATAGATATTCATGAAAATATGATAATTCAAGCAAATAATGCTGAGTTCTTTGAAAAGATTTATTTAAAAATGGACATGATCAGTCTAGTGGAGGATCTAAGCGACCTGGAGATGAACCAAATGAGAATGTACTTAGTATTGAGAATCTACGGCGTAGTACACGTCAAAGAACTTTGAATTACTTTAGATCATATTTTGTAATATTTCTTCTACAAATGAGCATAAAATATTTAAAGGTATGATGATATCTTCTGACCCAACCTTTTTGAAAGAGGAAGAAATTAGTGAGATTGATTCAATCATGAGCAATCATACTTAGGAGTTTGTTGATATTTCTATAGAAAATAAAAATTTAGGTTATAAATGCATCTTTTAAAGGAAGATTAAGGTTAATGGTACTATTGGAAAATACAAGGCAAGACTTTTTAAGAAAGGCTTTAGGCAAAAATAAGGCCTTGATTATTTAGACACATACTCGTCAGTACAAGGATAACGTCCATACGGATGTTGGTTGTTTTAGTGGCAGTATATGGTCTTGAAATAATTTAAGTGAATATGAAAGAAACTTTCTTAAATAGAGAATTGAAGGAAGAAATTTACATGGAACTACCCGAGGGTTTTTTGGTTCCTAGTAAAGAAAGGAAAGTGTGCAAACTTTTAAATTCACTTTGTTGACTGAAATAAGAACCCAAACAATGGCATGCGATATTTTACCAAACCATGTTGGCAAACGACTTCAAGATAAAGGAATGTGATGAATGTGTTTACATTAAAGACACTCCAAATCAAAATGTCATTGTTTGTTTATTTGTGGATGACATGTTGATCATTAATGCAGACATTTATATCATAAATGCTATGAAATGAATGCTTGGAAATAAGTTTGATATGAAAGACCTTGGAGTTGCTGATGTGATCTTAAGATGAAAGATTTGTAGAACTATACAAGGATTTGCATTGTCACAGTCTCATCACATTGAAAATGTACTTGACAAGTTCAACTATTTGGATTTAAATATTGCAAAGACTCTATTAGACATTATCTTTGCACTTCAAAAGAATGATTGTGAAAGTGAATCACAATTAGATTATGCAAGTTCTGGGAAGTTTGATAGATATCATGAATTGTACTTGAACAGACATATTATGCACTATTAGTAAATTTAGTCGATACATGATTAATACCAATCAAACTCATTAGATGGCAATGATAAGAGTCTAGGGGTATCTAAAATATACTAAAGACTATGCTTTGCATTATAACAAATATCTAGGAGTAATTGATGGATATAGTGATGCAAATTGAATGAAGTAAAATTCACAAGTGGTTATGAATTTACATTATGTGGATGAGCAGTCTCTTGGAAATCATCTAAACAGACATGTATTTCCCGCTCTACAATGCAATCTAAATTTATCACTTTAGATAAAGATGGGGGAGAAGTTGAATGGATCCAAAATTTCTTGGAAGATACTCCTTATTGACCCAAATCTTTGGCACCAGTATGCATACAGTATGATAGTCAAGAAATAATAGGTAGGGCATGGAGCATGATATAAAGTGGTAACTCTGGTCATATAAGATGAAGACATATACCGTAGAGAATCACTCTCTAGTGGAATTATCACAGTTGACTATGCGAGTTCAGAAGATATTATCTAGGATCAATTTACAAAAGGCCTAAATAGAGAGGGAGTTGAGATATTATTAAGGAGAATGATCTTATGGCCTAGGACAACTCATCACGGTGGTAACCCTATGTACTAAACTATAAGACCAAAGATCTGGGTTCAAGAATACCAAACAATATTGTGACTGGTTGTTCAACATTATCGATATACTCAACTCATTCTCATGAATAAGATAATATTTAGAAAGAAGGATATATTTTATGGTTTAAAGCTTCGAATGGTTTTTATGTTTTGTAGTTTTGACCAAATAGTTTGATCAATAGGATTAAATGTTTAGAATTACCTATCTGAGAGTAAACTAGAAGCCACTTTAAGGAGATTGATATTACAGGCCTATTCTCTAAACTCTTATGATAATAGGTTGTGGTCATGGCTGAAACGAACAAAATTGTGAGAACCATAAATGGAAAAGGGTTGGCTGTATGACTTATGTTGTCTAGGTATATAATAAAGCTTGACGGTTGAAAGATATCACATCTATTGATTGATCAAGTGCATTCGATGAACGATTAGAATGGAAATCTTAAAAGGGAACCTACTTATCCAAATATGTTACAAACCGAACTAGGGCCTATTCATGACGGGTATCTCAAGCCCACTATGAGCCAAAGACCACCACCTTATCCTATCTTCCAGAACACAATAATATAATACAGTGGAAGCCAACCAAACATGGTCATAAGAAGAATAATAAACCAAATGTGAGTTCTAAGAATCAAAAGAAACAGTGAACTCATATTTTTCCACAAAATCCTCTAAAACCAGAATATCAAGTAAGTTGGTACATGTCCCGAATATAACCACAAAAATCCAAAATTAAATACAAAGAAAAGAAAGAAAAAAGTGAAATAACAGGTCTTTTTGAAAGATGGAGGATCACCACTTTACCACAACTCAACAGATTTAGCTAACTACCTAACGCTGAATAGGAGAAATAGAACACCCTTCGGACCCTACATCATGAGACTATATATTGTACAGGGATGGTTAGTAGGATAAGCACTAGAATGCAACTCAGGAAAAGTGATAAAATAATGATATGTCCAAAATTATCCAAACCGCATGTGTACATTCATATTTACACATATAGGATGCCGGGATAGGGTAAAGGGTCATGAACATGAGAGTTTAAAATATTAACCTGAATCGTGTAAATCGCTCCATCCTAATGGTACTGGTAGGGTATATGGCTTCAACTTTCTCTGCTGAAAGAGCCCTGGTGCGTGCTACCCGCACGAAGCAAGGAATTCGAAGGAAGGGCTAAAGACACAAAGGATCTAGACAATCAAAAATCTAATGTGTGAACCAAGAACACGATCATATAGACCCCTAAGCCAGCAAACGTGGTTTCCTATTTTATTCCCCTGAGGCAACTCCTTCATGGTGAGCCAAACACAAATTAAAAGAATTTACACATAAACCCGATCATTAATCCAAGAGTGTTATATTAAGGCATTTACCACTTGGTATCTTCATACAATTTATGCTTGCAAGCGCATATAATCATGCCAAACCAATCCATATAACCATTAGACTCCCAAGTCCTATTTTAAAGTTAAAATCATGGCCACCTAGGGTCTTTCAAATCTATTTTAACCTATTATCTATTGATACCATGTAGTGGGTTCATAAATAAGTTGAATTACGAAATTATCCATCTTCAAAAATAAAATTTTACCAAGTGGGCTGAGGTTAATGCCATTACCATGCTAAAAAGTCATCAATTTAGGGGAAACCCATGATCCCCATTCTAATTCCCACAACAATGTACCTATTCAGTCCAAAATCCATATATTTAAAGTATAAACCATCAATTTAAAACATGGAAAAAGTAATTCAGGTAATACCAATCAAAACCCCTCAACCCAGTTTCAAACCCATTAATTTAAACCACATGGATAATGAGTAAATAAATGTCAAAAATGTAGAATTAAAGTTAGGGAATGAGATACATGCCTAAAATATACAAAGAATTGAAAATAATTTGAAGTTTGGAGCTCAGATGATGAATTAACTGTAAAACCCTTGAATATTCTTAGGTTTTAAGTTTGAAACAGAGAGAGAATGATTGATCTTTTAAAAATGAGGAGAATGGGTTATTTTAGGTTTAAAGGTCATACAAGGAGTAAAAATTCAAAAACTCTCTCACTCAAAGTGAAGAAAAATAAAACTAGGTCTTTTTAACACATCAGAGTGGCATACCAATATTGCGGAGGCTAGCGTTCTTGCCACACTACTATCATAGAGGTTATCCTCCATGACACGCCAATATCGTGAACCCTCACTACCTTGGGGTCCTAAAATGAGCTGGATCCCCTTCTGAAAATTTTGAAACTCTTCCAAAACACCCTTTTAACTTCCCTAAATATAATTTAAGTTAAAATCGACATTAGAATTAAAGAAGGGTTAAGAATAAAATAGTTGAAGATTTTAGGGGTGTACACCCCCTCCCCCCAATTAGGATTATTCATCCTCAAATGAGAAGTTAGGACACTTTCAGCACGACAATAGTAAGAATGCACCAAAATCAAATGACAAATTTCCAAAGGCAATAAAAGGAAGATGAAACTCATACCTCAAGCACTTTTATCAAACTTCGGGAACAAGAACGGATACTTGGTTCTCATATTTTCCTCAGCTTCCCTTGTAGTTTCAACCTTTTGATTTCTACAAAGACCTTTCACTAAAGCTGCATCCTTTGTCATAAATTTACGCACTAATCTTTTTAATATTTCAATCGAGACCTGCTCTGAAAATAATGATTCCGTAACACCAACATCCTCAACCAGCACTTTCAAAGAAGGATCACCCCCACACTTTTTTAGAATACACACATGGAATACAAGATGAATAAAAGTCAACCTTACAAGCAAATCGAATACATAAACGACATTACTAATCCTCTTTACAATCTAATACAGGCCAGCATGATGGGGACTGAGATTCCCCTACTTTAAAAAACTCATGACTCCTTTTATAAAAGACACTTTAAAGAACACCCAATCACTAACCTCAAACTCCAACTGTCTTCACCTCATATCCACATAAGACTTTTGGTGACTCTTACAGTTTTACGTTTTTCTCTAATTACTTTCACCTTTTCTACGTCTAGGTGAACCATGTCAGGATAAAATAACCTAGTCTCACCTACGTCAAACCATCTAATTAGAGACTTTTACCTTTTACCATACAAAACATAAAAAAGAGCTATCTGAATGCTAGAATGGTAACTATTATTGTAAGTAAACTCAATAAGAGGTAAATAATCAACTCAACTACCCTTAAAGTCAATCAAACAGGTCCTTAGCATATCTTTCAAAGTCTGTATAGTCCGCTCTACTTGTCTGTCTATTTGAGGATGGTTAGTGGTGCTAAGGTACACTTGAGTACCTAAACCTTTCTGAAATGAATGCAAATATAACAAAACTCTGTACTTCAGTCTTAAATGATGGTCACTGGAACCCCATGCAACTCCATAATCTTCTGAATAAATAACTTAGCAAAATCCTCTCCTAAGTAGTTAGTCCTCACAATTAAGAAGTGAGAAGACTTAGTCATTCGATCCACAATGACTCAAATAGAATCATAGTGATTTCGAGACAGTGTAAGACCCATAATAAAATCCATATAGACCATCTTCCACTTCCACATAGGCAACGCTATCTCTTGAGACATGCAATCAGGCCTCTAGTGTTAAACCTTAACTTGATGACAAACCATACATTTAGCCACAAAATATGCGACATCTCTATTCATATTGTTACACCAGTAGATTTCTTTCATGTCATTGTACATCTTAGTTGAACCCAGATGAACGGTATACCTAGACTCATGAATCTCAGTCAAAACTCTTTCCCGCAACCCATCAACATCATAAACACATAACCTTCCTTGATTCCTCAAGATGCCATCTCCCCTAATTTTGAAAGTCATAATATTTTGTTGGCCCACATCATTCTTAATCTACATAAGTATAGGATCCAAAATCTACTTCTCCTTCACCTCAAACCAATAAATGATTTAACTACTTCCTGAAAAATCACTCCTCCATCCTCAATATTTAAGAGATGAATATCCAATTTAGCAAACCTATGAATATTGTTCATCAATCCTCTCTCCTCCTTATCAACATAAGAAAATCTCCCCATAGAAACCTGGTAAGAGCATCAACAACCACATCAGGTTTACCTATATGGTATTGCAAGCTCATGCTATAATCCTTTACCAATTCAAGACACAACCTCTCTTGAGATTCAACTACTAAGGAAACACATACTCCAAGTTCTTATGATCTAAATAGATATCGATGTGCACTCCATAAAAATAATGATGCTAAATCTTTAGAGCAAAACCTACCACCACTAACTCTAGATCATGAGTCGGGTGATTCCTCTAATGAACTTTAAGCTACCTTGAAGCATAGGGTACAATATTGCCATGTTGCATCAAAACATAACCCTAACCCACATGAGATACATCACAAAATAAAACAAACCCATCAGTACTCTCAGGCAAGGTCAAAACTAGTGCCGAAGTTAATTTATCCTTCAACTTCTCAAAACTACCCTCATAAGTATTGGACCACAAAAACTTAACTTTTTTATGAGTCTACATTATCAGCGGAGCTGCAATAGATTAGAAGCTCTTCACAAAACTCCTATAATACACAGCCAACCCCAAAAAGCCGCTAATATAGATTTGAGCCATGGGTCTAGGCCACTTCTTAACTACCTCAAATTTCTGTTGGTCCATATTGATCCCCTCACTAGAAATGACATTCCTAAAAAAGTCACAACATTTAGCCAAAACTCACACTTAAAAAATTTAGTACATCTTCTAATCCTTAAGAGTCTACAACACAATTTAGAGGTGATTGGCATGATTCTCCTCACTTTTAGAGTACACCAAGATGTCATCAATAAAGACTATAATAAATAAATCCAGAAACTATATAAACACCCGATTCATAACATCTATGGAAGCAACTAAAGCATTATTCAACCCAAATGACATAACCAAGAGCTTTTAATGAACATACTAGGTACGAAATACAGTCTTGGGAATATTAAATCCCCAATCTTTAACTTATGATATCTCGGATGAAGATCAATCTTAGAGAAATATCTAGCATCCTAAAGCTAGTTAAAAAGACCATCAATCCTAGGTAGAAGGTACTTATTTTTCACTGTTACCTTATTCAGCTGATGATAGTCTATACATATCCAAAGAGACCCATATTTATTTTTCTCAAAATGTACAGGAGAACCCCATATAATAATAGTAAAACAAATAAAACCCATATCAAGAAAATCCTTTAATTTCTCCTTTAGCTTCTTTAATTCAGCCAGAGCCATTGTATAAGGAGAAATCAAAATGGGACAGGTATCCAATAGAAGATCAATATTAAAATCTATTTCTCTATCAAGTGGAATTCTAGGAAGTTCATTGGGAAACACAGTAGGAAATTTGCTAACCATAAAGACAGATTAGAAAGAAGGACTTTTAGAATTATAATCCTTAACCCAAACTAAATGATATAGAAACCCTTTAGATGTCAACTTCCAGGCTCTAAGATAGGAAATAAACCTCCATTTTGGCACTAAGAAACTCCCCTCCCACTTAATTACTGGTTCATTTGGGAATTGAAAAATAACTTTTTATGTCCTACAATCTACAGAAGCATGGTACGAATGGAGCTACTCCATCAACAAGATTACATCAAAATCCACCATATCAAGCTTTATCAAATCCATCAATGTCTTCATATAAAAAATTGACACCACACAACCCCTATAGATTTTTCTAGACACAATAGAATTACCTACTAGGGTAGATACAAAAAAGAGTCCAAAATATTTTTACGACCAAACCTAAAGTGTACTACCATATAATGGTCATATCTGATAGGGTAGAACCCAGATCAAGAAAATAATAAATATCATAAGAGAAGAGATGTAGCATACCAGTAACAACATCTGGAGATGGCTCAAATTCCTAATGAGTAAAAAGTATATAGAGATGATTTCAGCCAGTGTTGGTACTAGAAGTGGTGCCCTTAGGTGTCAAAGCTCAAGAAGTTGTAACCGAAACCTTATTAGATCCAGTGTCAACTTTGTCTATAGGATATTTTCTCTATAAATGACCAGGTTGAACATAATTAAAACATAAGTTCCTCTGCTCCTCATAATATAAAAGGTGAAGCTTCTCACAAAAATGGTAAAGAGGACAATGTGGGGATGACTAAGCTCCACTAACCTGAGACTGGCCACCCTGTGCCTTAGGACCGCTACTAGCTTGGAAATAATGATCAACATAAGGCTTAAGATAAGGAGATCAAGCTGTAGAATATGAATTTCCCTAATTCTTTTTCTTAGTCCACTGTCTACTATATCTCTTTAATGCCCTTTAAATTCTTGAGATTTTGGGCTCACTACCTTGGTCACGACTCATGGTGATAAATTATGAGATGTGGTTATGGTTTAGGACCCTGGTCATAACTAAATCATAAATTTAGTGGCAAGGTTTTTCTCTAAGTATGAGTAGCTCACTATGAGCCTTGAGGATATGTTTTGAATTTTAGGTTCAAATCATAGGATATCCAATGTTCAATTCATTTGGGTTCTATGTTGCTCACAACTACACCTTAGAGTCATAAAATATCATTATGAGTAGGTTGGTAGAGTCGTAAGATGGGCAATGTATGGAGGTCCTAGTCACTATCTTTGTTATATCTCATGGTAATAAGTTGTAATGTATGGGTATGAGTGGAGGGGTTAACTCATAACCAAAGGCATCTTTTTCCAACTTTTACGTTGAGGGCATTCTTGATATTTCTCCTTTTGCTCAACATATAACCTAAGTCTTATAACTTCTTTAAGGAATTATTAGCTGTCATAAACACATCAAATAACCGCACAGAACACTCCCAAATCCTCAAAGTCATGAACACTTTGGGAATTCATCAAACTAATCAATTGTTTCTTCCAAGGGTGATTTATCTCCGTACTTCTATGTTTTTAAGGCATGTTACTCTTCCCTTATTGTTAATTTCGTAAAATTTTTAAGTGATTTAAAGTATTGTTCATGAGATAATAATATTTATTTTAAAATAAGGATTGAGGGTTTTGAATGCTTATGGTTGAATAATGTTTTCCCATGGTTTCAATTTTGATTATTCATGTTTTAAATATGATTTTGAACTAGTGGGATCATGGGAATGGGGATTAAACTGAGAGATCAAAGTTAACCCCCAATTTATTAATTTTTCCTTCATTATGGTCTTAAAAAATTGTATGCCCTGAACATGTTTGTGAAATTGACAATAAAAAGGCTTTTTATCACATAGTTTAGTTTACCCACTTGTAATAATGCATTGTCATAAAAAGGATAATGAATTTTGCATGTTTTTCTTGAAAGGCCTTGGAGGCCATGCATTCATGATTGAATTGGAACCTTATGGGTTTGGTTGATTGAATCGGTTCGAGCCCCGCATGATTGATTATTTAATTTTTTTTGACCTATGGATTTGAGTCTTAATTTGTTAAGTAGATGACATGGCATGATTATATTAGCTTGCAAGCTAGGTGGGTATAATGACACGATGGATTCCTTGGTGTGTAATTAGTTTGATGAAAATAGGAATATGTGCCAAATATTTTAATAGGGACTAAAGAGGGTTATGTAGCAAACTGTGGATGGTGGAGGTCCCATCAGGACCCACACTCAAAACTGTGCTAGCCTGTGTGGAGGTCATTATGTCTTGAGGGTTTGATTCCCATTGCTAAGACAACATGGTTTAAGTCCACATTATTGTTATTATTATGATTAGAGGGTTCTAGTCCCCCATATCACATTTCATGATTGGGTGCTTAAGTTACCATATTATATGGTTGGAAGGTTCAAGTCCCTCGTGCATATATGTATGATTTTTCTTTCATTTGTGCGGATACATATATTAGGGCCCAACCAGAGGGTGAGAAATGGGGCCCATATAGCCTATGGGTACTATTATTATGATGGTTAAGCTACACAACCCAGGTTAAGATTTTCAAACATTCATGTTAAGCCTTTTTTCCTATCCCAACATATGATATGATATTATATGTTTATGCATTTGGTTATGTACATTGGATTTTAAGTGATTTGAAATTGTTGATTATGATATTATGTTATCCTTATTGCTGAGTATCATGCTAGCATTTACCCCGCTAACCATCTTCAGACATAGTATCCCTACACGATGTAGGAATTGGCCATACTTCTACTTCTCCTACACAATGATTCAGATTCGGGGTCAGTTCGTGAGTTGAAATTGAAATGGTGAGCTTCTATACATCAGAAGTCTACATATCTTCTTTTGGTCTTTTATGTCATAGATTGTTTATACTTCTTTTAGCTATAGTTTGGGTCATGTTCCGATACCTTATTGGTATTTAGTTATTATACTGGTCTAGAAGGCTTTGTTAGATTACTGTGGACTTAGGTGTTGTTGTTAGGTCATTTGGTCAATTTCTAATTGTAGAACTATAGACATAATTTAAATATCCGTAAGCTTATCTTTATGATATCTTTGTATATGTTCAGAATTCATCCAACAAGGGATATCTTGTGTTGGTTTGGTTACGTTCAGGGGTGATATCTACTCCATATGGGACTTAAGATACCCGTCATGGCTAGGCCCTCATTTAGGTCATGAAAAGATGTTATAAGTGCCTATGTTTGGTGTCGTTAGGTGTCCAACAATATTGTGTCAAGTAAAGTCTCTTTTATAGGTGTGTAGTGTGCCACACTTATAAGAGAGAGCCTATGAGGCATAAATGAATGTTTCCCTTTCCTGTGATCAATTTTTGGGCTATAGAGTCTAAATTCATGATATCTCTTCTAACTCCCTATGTTCTCATTTTAGATCATGCCTCTCAGAAGATTTGAAGCTCATGGAAACTTTTCTATCTCATCAGAGAACAATGTGGACGGAATTCATCGTACCCTTGAGGTGTAAACTTTTCTAGGGTCTCTGCATATGATTGCCATAGTGGAGTTCCATCGGTTCCCCCAAGTCCTCCTTGGACACCTGTAATACCCCGAAAAATTTTTCGTTGAAATTTTGTGCATAAATATGTTGGGTTCTATCTTCTAAAATGAATTATAAATTTTTCATGTAGAATGTCTTAGATTATAACCCACCATTGAGTAGAACATCAAATAATCTTTCCAACGATATGTGGATCATCAAAAATGGACACCCGAGCGACGAGTTATGAACATTTCAATCGAACCGTGAATAGTAGTGAACAATAAAACGTGCAGGAAAAAGTACTGAGGCCTGGCGTGTTTTTTCTCCAACTTTAAATGATCATAACTCCTTGTACATAATGATATGGGTGATCTAATATATATCAAAGAAAAGCTCTACGATTCCTCTTTCCACTAAAATTGGTTTCATCCAATTTTTCTATCGGAGCAAAAAGTTATGGTCGATCTACTTCAGCCTATCAAAAGAGAATTTTTGGGTCAACTTCAAACGGTCATAACTACTCGTACACAATGATCTGAGTGAGATACTATATATCAATGGAAAGATATGAGAGTTCTCTTTCTAATTAAATTGGTTTCATCCAATTTTGATATTGCAGTAAAACGTTATGGTTGATCTACTTCAAACTATCAAAACAGTCCACCAAAGGACAAATTCGAGATTTTTTTTATTTTTAGGGGCGTTTTGATCATTCCCCCCACCCAAAATCCATCCAAACCCTATATTAAAGCCTATTAGAAGTATTATATGTTATATTTCAACAAATTCCCTCAAAAAGAGAACCCTAAGCTTCTACATCCAACTTCAAGAACCTCCAAAGTTCACCATTAATTCTGCAAATTTATTAAAGATTCCAAGTTCCTAGTTCAAGAACTACAAGAACCATAATTCAAAGGCATGGTTAATATCTCAAAAAAGAGTATCGATCTAAAGTTCATCATTCAAGGTATGTGGGGTTTTTCAACAAGAACTCTCTTTTGTTCTTGTGCCCAAAAGTAATTTTCTTTACAAAGGCATGATTTTTATTTGATTTTTATGAATTTGAAGCATGAACCCATATCTTATGATTATTATTATGAAATATTGATGTTTATGATTTTGAAAGATGAATTTACACGTTTGGAGATATAAAGCATGAATCTTGAACGATATTTATCATGATTTTGATATTTAGATCGTGAATCCCCATTGAAAATTATGTTTTTTTGAGAAAGTGTGTGTTATAAGCACTTTGATGTTGAATATTTTAGATATTTTGAATGATTTTACCTTTTGCTCTTAATGGAGTTGTTTTGAACTTAAGTGTGAAAGAAATCCACAACGTGGTTAATTTTGATAGATGGAAAGCATGATGGCTCCCGATGTATATTTATATATTACTGAAATTGTTTTGTTGTTGATTGTCTTTGAAATGATTTGAGCTAAGTCCGGGAGAAATCTTTAGCACCGAGTGGGAGGTATATAGCGACCTTACTTCCCTAGAACTACGTTCCCCTGTAGGAGTGAGCCTGAGGCTGATTTATATAGTGATCTCTAGTTTGTGTGGATTTGATATCGATAGTCCTACTCTAATGGCAAGGATAGGACGTCTCTCCCCAACGTGGATTGTACGTTAGACTCCATGTAGCTCACGTAGTTTATGTCGATTATTGGATCTCCCAGTGTGTGTGTGTTTCCTTGTGTCTATGGTGAATGGTGAAGTGATTTGAAAGTGGAATTGTGAAAGTTATTCTTTCAAAAGATTTAAATGATATTTACATTATGAGAATTGATATTCTTGATGAACTGAAAGTGATTGAGAAATTATATGATGACTCACATGTGTTATTGTACTTATTTCATCCTCTCATGATTATGATAATTTTCTTCGGGCTATGTGAGCCTTTCATACATCCTGCATATTTCTTATAAATATTTATGATGATTATGTTTATGCAACTGCATACACCCCCATATACTCAGTTCCTTTCCATGGTACTGACCCACATCTTCGAATGTGGGCTGCATTTTCTCAGAATATAGGTTCAGGTGCTCAGTTCCAGATTTGACAGTGATTCTTCTGGTGTGCTGCTATATTTCTTTAGTTGTGGTGAGTCCACATGTTCTGAGGACATGATGTCTGATGTTAGTTTCATGGAATTTTTATATTTGATAACTGAGTATGAGTCAGTTGGGGCATGTCTCAATGGCTCGCTGGTTTTATTGATTTTCTTAGAGGCTTGTTAGACTAGTATAAATATTGGGAGTTGTCTAATAAGTCATATTTTGTTATCTTTCTAAAATTCTTTTATTCTTGGATGATGATTACTTTGTTGATATTTGAGGGTTATTTATGGAAACTTCGTTGATTTATGTTGAACTAAATGAAAATGGCTCAAAGTGTTAGCTTGACGCTACTCGTACCCTCAAGCACTGTGTGATGCTCTGGGACCCATTTTTCAGGGCGTTACAACACCTCAGGGCAAAGTGTCCAATGCAGGTTCTACCATTCTATTAATCTTTTAACCCAGATAGTAGTCTCTCCATCATGCCAGTATGGTCTTGTTTATGGGAGAAGGAATTAGGCTAAGAAAGGGGAGAGAAGGAATTAAAAGTTAAGATATTTAGATTAGGGTAGGGTTCAGCACAATTGCAATAAACATGGGAGACAGTGGATGAAGGAAGAGAGCAAGGTAAATTCAAGTTCATACCTATCAGCTAGAGCTCTTTTCCTAAAGTCATTTGATGATTGTCATTTTCAAAAGGGTGTAGGTCTTAGGGCATAGGGTGCCTTGTATTAGTCTAGTAATGCTCGATTTTTCCCTCTTTATCCTCCTTGTTAGTTCTATGATCAGTGACATCATGGGTTTTATTTTAGGGGGAAGAATTGATACTTCAAGGGTGGTCAACTAGTCATATACAGTTGTATTGTCCTTTGGTCAGTGTTGCTACAAGAGCCAAGAAGATTCCATTTGTCAGTTCTTTAGTTTTCCCACTAAGGGGTGCAACTTTAGACACCAGCACTGTCCGAAATTCTTTTTATACTCTTGGTAGCTGCCTAGACTCTGAGGCATCACAAGATGTCATTGCTCGTATGTTACAACTCTTTCCCTATTATGTGTATTGCTTTTTTTATTTGGGGTCTACTCTTTCTTATATGACCCCTTATATGGATATTCATTTTGATTTTGATCCTGAGTGTATTCCAGATCCTTTTTCTATAGCCACTCCAGTAGGTGGCTACTATGTGGCTAAAGGGGACAATAGGGTTTGTGTGTCATCAGTCCATGGTAAGGAGACTTTCCTGGATCTAATATAGTTGGTCATGTAGATGTTGATATGATTCTAGGGGTGGATTGGTTGCATTTGTGCTATGCGTCTCTTGATTTTCAAACCCATAAGGCCAGTTTCCATTTCACAAATAAGCCATAATTAAATGGGAAGGTATTCCCCTTGTGCTTAAGGGAAGGTCCATTTCATAACTAAGAACCCAAAAAAAGTTATTTCCAAAAGGGTTCCTCTACCAGCTAAAGCATGCTATGGATTCTAGATTTGAAGATCCTTCTTTACAATCGGTCATTGTGGTCTTCAAAATTTTTCAAAAGTATTCCCTAATGATCTCCTTCATGTTTCTCCCAATATGTTAGCTCAAGGATATCAATACGAGATTTGTAGGAGTGAATTGCTAGGCTTGATGGGGCGTGTAGAAGGGATGAGGTTGATGACTTAGGGAATAGTAAAATGGAAAAGTTGTGATGTATAGGTCGGAGGTCCTTGTTGAACTTTAAGATGAAGGGCAAGTTATTAGATGGAGTAGGGCATCAATTTTAAGAATATGTTGATCCCCATGTTGCATCTGGATAGGTGAGGTTTTAAGTATATGAGAGCCAAGAGTCCTTAGTATATGTCCAGGGTGATACCCTTTAGAACAGAGTGTGATGCTTATAAGTATAGAGGGTGAATAATATATTGTACTAAATGAGGAAAATAGATTGAAATACCATAAGGTTCAAAATATGAAATACTGATAAATAATAACATATGATAAAACATCTGAAATACTGCCTGAACTAGTCTAGTCTTTAAAGCCTCTAACAGAACTTTTTGAATATGGAGTTGATGGGACAAACCCCCAACTAACTCTAACTATTGAAATACTGAAACTACTGAAATGCTGAAATAAAAAAATATCCTCGATAGATGAGGGCTCACTACTAAATCTACGAATGTCGACTGGATCTGTCTATGCATGGTTGAGAACCTGATCATCCAATCCTATGATATTAGATATATGCATCAGTACATGGAATGTACTGGTGTGGTAGATGAGGTAAGAATGAATGCAAGGGTTTATATGCATGAAAAGCAACGGACTGAATCATATATAGTAACTAAATATAAGAGTATGTGGATAACTAATACTACTAAAATCACTGAGTATAACATATTATGGACATACATAATTATATACTATATTTGAGCTTTTCTGAAGGTGAGTACTGCGTTCTGATAACTGAGTAACTGATAGCTGAAGTTACTAATAACTAATTTACTGATAGTAGTTGACTTTGGCTGACAATCATGATTCTATAAAACAAAACAAAGTTCTAAACTGAGACTAAAACTGAAACTGTGGGAGGTAATCATCTAACCGACATGCCCCAAATTCGAGCTGATAAAAGTCCAACTTGTGTCCCCAGTTGGAAGGGTGTTAGTACCGTGCCACGAGTACTAACAATGGCTGTGACTTAACCCTAATTGGTAGGAAGATATTTTGTAAACCCTTAACTAGCAGGAAAACTCATAAGAGATATGTCAACCCTTATTTAGAAAGTTTTCATCTCAACCTATGCAGACTACGTAATCTGTAACAAAGGTATTGCTACTATTTGTCAAACCCTACACTAACAAGAATGTCCCCATCCCTGGGTTCGCTCGGTGCTAAATCGTACTTTCTAATGAATAGACACTAAACTGAGTACGAGACTATACTGGGTTTGACTGAACTACTATTGATCATGCTAACTGACTGAATTGAACTAATACTGAGTTTTCCTGAGTTTTGTAGCTAACTGAGTACTACTGAGTTCTATATCTAACTAAGCTCTACTGATCATAACATGACTGATACTATTCTATAATTGACACTGGCTCTAGGTAAACAACTAGATTGTCGGGTAGTAAATACCCCCAGGACTCGATAGCATTAAAATAAAGCATAGCATAATCTTGAAAGACATAACAACGTTCACTTGTCCATAATTCATTCATGGTGACATTTTATCAAACACTTGTAGGGCATAAGCTTGTACATATACTAGCATGTCATGATTGCATCATTTAATTCACATGAAAATTCTATCAAACACTTGGGTAGCACAACCTAATGCACATATTAATGGATAACATATAAACATGGTAACTACAACGCCCCACTTGCAATTTCATTGGTTTAACATGTTATTCATATAATTCCCCCTAAATACTATTCTATTTACATGAATTTTGTCATAATCATGGACTGAAAACCAAATTAACATAATATATAAATTAATCACTTTGTAAATTGAAGGTTTTATCAGGATAATCACATATTCATCACACATGCTATTCAATTTCATGAACTTATACTTAAATCATGGCTTGAAACCAAACTAATATCAAGAACAAGAATTCAATCTAATTCAAAACATGGAAGTTCATAATTCAACAATATTTGTAGTTTTAAAAATGGTCCATGGACTCAATGGGTGGAAGGAACCTATAGATGAACACCTAACATACCTGAGAAGATTCTTTCTTGAAGGTTCTTGGAGGAACTTTTAGGCTTGTTCTTCATTTCTTGAAGCTAGGGTTTGTTTTCTTGAGAGAGAATGCCTTTTTTATTTAGGGAAAACTATTAAAAAGTGTGTTCAAAATGTTTTTAGTGCTTAAATATCACACCTGGGCAGATTAAAATTATGGGAAAGGACTAATTTAACCCTAGACGAAACTTTGGATTTCTGTCAAAAATTTCCAAAATAACCCCCTGGCGCGACGCGACGCTATCACACCATGTCACTAAAAATTGAAATATGAGAATTGGACCTGTGGAACAATGAGGCACAATCGTGGTCCCTCACTGAAAACTGACAACTGGGAACTGGGACATCGACGCGACGCGCTAGGATAGAACGCTGGAAAATGACAATTGGGAGTTTGGCTGGTGGCGCGTTGTGGTGGTATCACGGAGTTTTACTGGAAATTGTGAAATGTCATTTGACTTGGCTCCGCGACACACCAGAGTGCCAGTTGGCTTGCTGTTTGACTAAATTGGCCATAACTTTTCGTCCAGTTATCGAATTTGGGGTGAATTTTATATCGTTGAAAAGCTAATTAAATTTCCTACGCAGTGGTAGGCTCTAAACTGAAAAATACTAAGTATTTGAAAAAAAATTATATAGGATAACTCATGTACTGAGATTTAAATTAAGCTAGGGAAATATGGGGTATTACAATATCTTTCCCTTGGCAGCATTCATCCTCGAATGAGACGGATCAAGCTGAGAAATAGTGATAAACTGAGTCTTTACGGTAAATATGCACAACTGAAGCCTGACTACATGAATGAACTACTAAAAAACTGAGTTTCCATTTAAACATGCATATCTGATGCATGAAATACATGACTGAACTAATTCATGAATGCATGAGTGATTATGCAACAACAAAGAATACCAAGTTTAAAACTATAACTGAATCATGAAATCGATTAAATCTAAGGAAGGCTATCACCTTAGGCTAAGAATACTGATGAACCTGAGATCATTTACTGGAGATCTATGAATGGAACATGCGAACATAACTGAGTCTGAAACATGATATATGAATTGAATACCATGAACTGAACTAATTTGTTAAATACATGTCATGACATGTGAATGATCATACGGTTGGGATTTGGAATGAGAGAGTCAAATTATGAGTACCCATTACTTCAAACTCTTGTTATGTGATGATAAAATAGAATGTTTAGGACATGAAAGCGTGGGGCTTATAGTGCATCTCCCCCTTGGGACATCATGTCCCCTGAAGAATGCAGACTTAGCTGAGATACTAAGGAAAAGATGGTACGATGCATGAGAAACCTAAAAATTGAATCATGAATGAATATCTAAGATCTAAACAGAGGCATGATTCCAGAACTTAGTTGAATTCGCAACTATCAGGATGTTCTATTTTGGGATAGGACGACTGGATGAAAAGATGAGAAACCATCCGAATTTGTTTGCCTGACTGCTAAATTGGATTACTGGCTTTACGAACTAACTCATACTGAAAATATACACTTAACTGGAGCCTTTCTTTGACACTCTTCCTATAAATTTCTAATGACTTTAGGAGGTAAGGAATCTTAGCATGGTCTGAATAAGACATCTGAAGAAGAAACCACAACATAGCCAAAAATTTTGTAATATGGGAACTGATAACCTTACCTACTGAGGTCTAAGGAATAGAATATTTTCATCATGGGTATACCAAGAGGTCTAAAGATAAGATATACATGACATAGTCATAATTTAACTAATCTTTAGGAGCATAGCATGAGTCATGGGAACTGAGCATACTGTGAGGTATGAGTACCTGAGTCATGAGCTGCATGACCTGAGTTGGAGTTTTTGTATGCATGGAACATGATTTGTAATACTGAGTAAGCTAGAACTCCTTATACTAGGAACTAGAAGAGTACATGATTCTCACTAACATTCACGAATATGAGCTATGGTCATAGAGCTAACATATAAGGCATGAGTAGATATTGTGATAGCTGAAGTATAAAACTTTGCACAGAGGTAAGGACAGGTGGGGCGTCAACTTCTCCCACTAATTTTCTACACACACTAACTTTATTACTAAAATCTGAAAGCCTAACTTGGTTACTTGTTTTACCATCTCCCTTTTATCTTAAATCCATTATTCTAAAGTTGTGAACCACTTTATTAACAAATCTAAACTGAACTGTAACCACTTTATTCTAGTGTCTAGGGGAGACACTGAGGAGGGCTCTGCTAATATTTTGGGTCTGACACTGAAGTTGACCTTTATATTGGGGTTTTAAAGGAAGTAAAGCCTCAGGATCTAACAAGGCATAAACATAAGGATGAAAGACTCAGAACATACCTGGAACTATATTAGGAGAACTTCCCTGGTCATGGAAAGACTGGATTTCATAAAATCTATTTTGGCACTAACCACTAATGGTACTAGAAGTGTCACCCTGCTGAGTCGGGCGATCGGATGGAACTAGAGGATGACTATTCTACTGACCCTAGGAACATGATTGAGTACAATCTCTTACTCTATGGCCTAGCTCGTCACACCCGAAACACAAATGCCTACCAGCCCTACACATGCCCTGATTATTCCTACCATATTTCCCACAGAGATGTTTTGTTTGATCACTCTTTGCCCCTGACTTTCTGGCCCTCTTATTCTTTCTCCCATTTTTCCTACACTTCTCCCCCTTGCTAGGCGGAGTAGAGGCCATAAGCCTAGATAGGACAATAGCTAGTTGATTGCTCTGTGAAACTACTAAATAAGCTAATGCAGTAAAAACAGCTCTAATTATATGTGGGAGACGTGCACATCAGGGGATTCTCCTGAATGGGCAGAGGTACTGGCTAATTTTTATTCCTTCTTCCATTAACTTTTTTGGGAAACATTTTCAGCAGATGGAAGGAAGTAATTAATTAGACTGAGAGTTTAACTTGACCTCATGCTCACTCGCAGGATATGAATACTTAAAGAGGGGAAACTTTTCCTAAAACATCTCATAGCCTCATGTCCATAAGTATGGCGCGCTACACACCTATACATAAGACTTTATGCAATATGGATTTCAGACCCGCTAGGAATCTGTTGAACCTTAGGATCTGATACCAAGTTTGTAATGCCTCAAGTCTGTACCCCAAACACTACATGGTGCTTACAACCATGATGGACCACAAGCTAACCCATGTCTGATATCTGCTGTGAGTACTAGATAAAATACTATACTAAATACAAAAAATAGGTTGAAATGCCATAAGGTTCAAAATCTGAAATACTAATAAATAACAATATTTGATAAAACATCTGAATCTAAAATACTGTCTGAACTAGTCTAGTCTGAAAATCCTCAAATTGAACTGTTTGAATATGGAGGTGATGTGACAAGCCCCCAACTAACTCAACCTACTGAAATAATAAAACTACGAAAATGTTGAAATAAAAGCATACCCTTGATAGATGAGGACTCACTACTAGATCTGCAACTACCAGCTGGATTTTTCTTAGCACGATTGGGAACCTGAGCATCTAAACATATGATATGAGACATCATGGTGCAAAGAAAGAGTATACATTAATATGTGAAATATACTGGTATGCTAGATGAGGTAAGTCTAAATGCAAGGGTTCATATGCATAAACAGTAACTAACTGAATTATATAGGATAACTAAATGTAAGAGTACATAGATAACTGTTATTACTAAAATCACTGAGTATACAATACTGTGGACATACATAGATATATACTATATTTGAGATTTTATGAAGATGGTTACTGAGTTTTGATAACTGAGTAACTGATATCTGAAGTTACTGATAACTTATTTACTGATACTTATTGACTGTGTCTAACAACCTTGATTTTTTAAAAATGAACTGAGTTCTAAATTAAGGCTGAAACTAAAATAATGGGAGGTAATTATATAACCATTATGCCCCAAATCAGAGCTGATAAGACTCCAAACTGTGTCCCTAGTTGGAAGGATGTTAGTACCATGCCACGGGTACTAACAATAGCATTAAGTTAACTCTAACTGGATAGAAGACATTTTGTCAACCCTACACTGGCAGCAAAACTCTTAAGAGATGTGTCAACCCTTATCTAGTAGGATGTCATCTCAACCTATGTTTGCTACGTAGTTCTGTAACTCAGGGATTTCTACTAAGGGTTAAATCCTACACTAATAGGAATGCCCCTATCCCTGGGTTCGATTAGTGCTGAATCCTACTCCCAACTAAATAGACATTGAACTGATTAAGAGACTATACTGGGTTTGATTGAACTGCTACTGATTATGTTAACTGACTGACTTGGACTGATACTGAGTTTTCCTGAGTTCTGTAGCTGACTGAGTACTACTGAGTTCTGTAATTGACTGAGCTATACTGATTGTGACATGACTGCTACTATTCTGTAACTTATACTGGCTCTAGGTAAATAGCTAGATTATCAGATATTAAATACCCTCAGGAATCGATAGCATAAAAATAAAGCATAGCATAATCTTGAAAGACCTAACAATGTTCATATGTCCATAATTCATTCATGGAAATATTTTATCAAACACTTGTAGGGCATAAGTTTGTACATATACTAGCATGTCATGATTGCATCATTTTATTCACATAGACATTCTATCAAGCACTTGGGGAGCACAACCTAATGTACATATTCATGGATAACATATAAACATGGCAACTACAATGCCCAACTTAAAATTTCATGGGTTTAACATGCTATTCATCTAATTCCCCCTAAATACTATTCTATTTTGATGAATAATGTCATAATCATGGACTAAAAAACAAATTAAAATAATAGATACATTAATCACTTTGTAAATTCAAGGTTTTATCATGATAACCACATATTCATCACACATGCTATTCAATTTCATGAACTTACGCTTAAATCATGGATTAAAACCCAACTAATTTCATGAACATGAATTCAATCTAATTTAAACATAAAAGTTCATAATTCAACAATTTTTGTAGTTTTAAAAATGGATTCGTGGACTCTATGGGTGAAAGGAACCCATAGATGAACACGTAACATACCTGAGAAGATTCTTTCTTTAAGGTTCTTGAAGGAACTCTTAGGCTTGTTCTTGATTTCTTGAAGCTAAGGTTTATTTTCTTGCGAGAGAATGCCTTTTAATTTTGGGAAAACTATTAAATAATGAGTTTAAAATATTTTTATGGATTAAATGTCACACCTAGATAGATTAAAATTATAGGAAAGGACCAATTTAATCCTGGATGAAACTTTGGATTTTCGTCAAAAATTTTCAAAATTACCCCCTGGCACGACATGGAGCTATCACACCATGTCACTGGAAACTGACAACTATAAATTGGTACATCGGCGTAATGTGGCACAATCGTGGTTCCTTTCTGGAAACTGACAACTGGGAACTAGGACATCGGCGTGACGCATTAGGATCACGACAGACTACTGAAAAATGACAATTGGGATTTTGGCTAGTGGGGCGATATGGTGGTATCGCAGAGCTCCACTGGAAATTTCCAAATGCCCAACGACATGATGGAGTGCCATTTAGTATGCTATTTCACTAAATTGGTTATAACTTTTCGCCTGGTTATCAAATTTAGGTGAATTTCATATTGTTAGAAAGCTAATTGAATTTTCTATGCAATGGTAGGCTCTAAAATAAAGAATAATGAGTATTTGGAAAAATTTTATATAAGATAACTCAAGTAGTGAGAGTTAAATTAAGCTAGGGAAATACGGAGTACTATAATTATGGATCTAAAAAATCTGAGCTTTGAAGTGTTCAAGCTTTATGTATTGGCATTCATGATCCATACATTCCCATGTTATGTTACTCGTGATATATTCAGTTATGTTTCTTCCATTGACCAGTCCTAAATCTTTGTGCTATGATATTTTATGTCAAAATAACACTCTATTTATGACCTAGATAGTTTCTTTGAAGTACCCAAGCCTATTATATTGTGTTTCATCTCACGGGTCTTACCTTGAGTAGTACAAGAAATAGGATTTGTATTTGAGAAGTAGTCCCCTCATTCTTGATACTTGTACTATAGCTCCTTAGTTACCCTTCTTATGTTAGGATGGTAGTGTCCATATAAGCATTATAATATTTTGGATAAGGAAGTAGTTATTCTTTATTGTAAAATTTTACGATAACTAATCAGGCTAAAATTATAGATAAAAATAAAAGATTAAGATAAACATTTGTCATTTGAATAGTTAAGAAGGAGGGCTGAGGTAAAATCCATAACAGTGGTAATTAAAGTTTCTAGCTTTTGGTGGGAGATACGTAAAGTAGAGGTTGAAAGGTATACAGGAATGTTGTGATTGATAGATACATAAACCATTGTGTTATGTGATTAGTACTCCTTGATTAAGACCTGAGGTTAATTGATTATGGTAATAAGATCAAGTAGTACTATTGAAGTTGTTTAAAGAATAGGGTCCCATGGCTTACACAAGCACTTTTAACTTTTAGTTGGGCTTTAATATGACAGGAATATGTAGTATACTCAGGCTTTGTAGTTATTTGTTTTGCAGAAGAAAATGAGAGATTTAAATGGTTGAGTGTTGTGTTCATAGTTGAAAGTATAGTGGGAAGTATGTTTATATTTAAGGATTATTAGATTTACTGCTTGGGAAGTGTAGGATGCTTCTATGCTATCCTTATGTCTCACAAGGATTTCAGTTCGCATTTTGTATCACTGTTCCATAGTATGAACGCCCAAGATCATATCGAATTATCGTATGGGATATGCCTAAATTGTTCACTTGGGGGTGTCAGAGATCCAATATTTTATCATATTCCCCATTCCAAAAATTCTTCCTCAATGTATGTGTTATTCTTGATATCTTTGTTTTTCTAACTTTGTTAAAGGAAAGAGTGATTTCCTTGGCATCTTTATTTTCTGAGTTTATTAAAGTTAAGAGTAGAGGTATATGGATTCAAATCATTCTTGTGTTGCCTTGACACATCATGTGAGGTCGAATGATCCAAGTGGGGGAGAATATAATGCCCTAGATTTTTTGCCCTTGAAAATTCTTGATCTTTGGGCTCACTGGCTTGGTCACGACTCATGGTGATGATTTGTTAGATTTGGTTATAGGTCGTAGGACCCGAGTGGTAACCAAATCAAAAACCTAGTGGCAAGGTTCTGATCTGAGTACAAGTGGCTCATTAAGTGCTGTGAGGATATGTTATGAATCTTAGGTTCAAATCGTAAGATGTCCAGTGTTCAATTCATTTGGGTTCTATGTTACTCATGATTAGACCTTATGAGTCACAAGATCTCATTATGAGTGGGTTGGTGAAGTCGTAAGGTGAGTAGTGTATGTGGGTCTTATTCACTGACTTGGTTACAACTCGTGGTCAAAAGTCATAATGTGTGGGTATGAGTCAAGGGGCTGACTCGTAACCAAAGGAGGCTTTTTTCAGCTTTTACGTTGAAGGCATTATGGACATTTCTCATCTTGCTCAACTTAAAACCCATATCTTATTGCTTCATTAGGGAATCATTAGCTATCATAAACACATCAAATAACCTCTCATAATACTCCTAAATCCTCAAGGTCAAAAACACTTAGGATTTTTATCAAGCCAATAATTTGGGGCTTCTAAAGGCAATTTCTCTTTGCACTTCTTGGTGTTTAAGAAATGTTACTCTTCCCTCATTTTTAATTTTGTAAAAGGATGCGATTTAAAGTATTGTTAATTAGATAATTATGTGTTTTTTTTTAAAACAATGGTTGAGGATTTTGAATGCTTATGGTTGAACAATGTTTTTCCATGGTATAATTATGATTATTCATGCTTTTAATTTGGTTTTGAACTTATAGTTGCATAGGAATGGTGATTAAACTAAGGTGTCAGGGTTAACCCCCAATTTGATGATTTTTCCTTGATTATGGTCTTGGGAAATTGTATTCCTTCAACATGTTTGTGAAGCTACACAACCTAGGTAAAGATTTTCAAACGTTTATGTTAAGCCTTGTTCCTTATCCCGAAATATGATATGATATTCATATGTACGCGCATTTGGTTATATGCATTGGATTTTGAATGACTTGAAACTATTGATTACGACATTATGTTATCCTTATCCCTGATTATCATGCTAATGTTCACCCTGCTAGCTATCTTCAGACATTGTATTTCCATATGATGCGGGAATTAGCCATACTTCTACTTCTCCTAAATAGTGATTTAGATTTGGGGTTAGTTCGTGTGTTGATATTGAAGTGGCCCACTTTCATACACTGGAATTCTATATTTCATGTTTTGGTCTTTTATGTCTCAAATTGTTTAGACTTGTTTTGGCTATAGTCGAGAGTATGTCCCAATATCTTATTAGTGTTTAGTTTTGGTACTGGTCCTTCTAGACTTGTTATATTACTTTGGACTTGGGTGTTGTTGGTAGGTCATTTTGTCGGTTTATGGTTGGCGGATTATAGACATGATTTAAATATCCTTAAGATTATCTTTATGTTATCTTGTTATACGTTTGAAATTAATCTGACAGGGGAGATCTTGTGCTGGTTTGGTTAGGTGAAAAGGGTGATCTCTGGTCCACGTGGGACTTGCGATACCCATCACGGACAGGCCCTGGTTTGTGTCGTGACACTTTCCCACTATTCTGCAGATTTGTACCCTACTCTAAATACCTAAACTTCTTGTTCTGCCTCTGTCCCATCTTGGCTTCTTCTTTTCATCCTCTACATAGTTCATATACAAACCAACCTAGAGATATGCATATCATTATTCAACTTCATATCCTTACACTCCAATACCAACACACAGGACAGACCATATGCAAAATTTCTCATCTTAGATCTCATGTTATCAACTAACTTCAGAGAGTAAAAGGACAATTGCAACTCTTAAGCCTTAGCTCCCCTCAATTCCTGAGAAATGAAGTGATCAAGAAAGGCACCCAAAAACTCATTCTATACCACCTACTCATCATCATCACCCCTCATAGCTTTCCAATCTGCATACCTCTGATAAGCTACATCCCTTAATTGATACATATTAAACTCTACACCCTCTAAATAATTAGCATGCATCACTCTAAAAAACTTCTCCATCTCATCAATAAACCCCTAAGGATCCTTCTAAACCTTAGAGCCTTTAAAGGTTGGGGTATTGATCCTCATAAACTGGCCAACTCGTGTAACCTTAAATGAATGAGTAATAAAACCAACACGATTAGACTAACGAGACTACGATTTTACAAACTGAGTAAGACTATGAATAGACTAACAGAACTCCACATTAGAGATATCTCCATAAGGTGACTGAGCAAGAGTGTCACTAGCCGAAGAAGTTCAAGGAGGAATAGTAGGGACATTTGGGACTCTACATGGGGTAAAAAAGTTAGGATAAGGGACCCTAGACTGAATATACATTCCATAAATAAGGCAAGTTCCCTCCATATTTTCTTCTGGTAGGATAGACAACACAACAGAGTTTCTACGACCATCAGATCTTCGGGATGCATGATCTGAAATTTGAGTAAGATGGGAGTTACAGAAGTTTCAAGATAATTTGACTTGATATCTTAAAATAGAATATAAGAAAAAGAGACATTTCTAATTCCTTGTAGCCTCCCTCTTATTAGTAAGGCGTGATACACATACCTAAAAGGGAATCTACTCGAAACATATTTGTGGACACCCAACGACCCTAAACCATGCTCAGATACAAAGCTTGTCATGACCAAAACTAGGGTCTATTTGTGACCGGTATTTTAAGCCCAAGGTGAGCCAAAGATTACCCCCTTAGACATCATATGGAACATAATAAAATAATACAATGGAAGACAATAAAAAAATGATAGGAAGAATAGAACAGCAAAATGAGAGTTCAAATAATCGAAACAAACATCAAACCCACACTTATCTACAAAAGCCTCTAAAACCAAAATATCAACTAAGTTAGGACATTCCCCCTACTATGATCAAAAGAATCCAAAATAAAATACTAGGAAAATAAAGAAAAAAGTTAAATAACAAGGCCTTACAATAGGTAGAGGCTGACTACTTCAAAGTAACTCAACAAATGTATCAAACCATTTAACACTGCACAGGAGCAACAGAACACCCTTCGGACCCTACATCACTAAACGATGTAGAATCTAGGGACAGACAGTGGGATAAGCATGAGTATAAAACTCAAGGAAATTGATAAAAAATGCTATGTCCTAAATTAGTCAAAACTATATGCGTACATTCATATATACACATATAGGATGCCGGGATTGGGTAAAGGGTCATGAATATGACAGTTTAAACTATTAACCTGAATTGTTCAGCTCACTCCATCCTAAAGGCACCTATGGGTTATATGGGTTCAACGCCTCCTCCTGAAAGGGCCCAGTATGTGTTAGCTGCACTAACCAAGGAATCCGAAGAAAGGGATAAAGACACCAAGGCTCTAGTAATTCCAAAATATAATATGTCAACCAAGCACACGGGCATATAGACCCTATGCTGGTAAACATGGTTTTGAACGTTAGTCCCCTAGGACTACACCTTCATGATGAGATACACAATTCCCTTTAAACATAAACTAAAACAATTTGTACATAAACACAACCACTAACCCATGAGTCTTATATTAAAGAATTTACCATTTGGAATCGTCATACGAATTGCACTTGCAATCTTATACAATCATTCCAAACCAATACATGTAATCATTAGACTCTCAAGTTAGATTTTAAAATCCAAACCATGGAACCTAGGTCCTTTCAAATCCGTTTTAACCAATTATCCATGATACCATGAAGTGGGATCATAAATAAGTTAAATTATGCAATTATCTATGTTCAAAAACTAAACTTACTAAGTGGGTTGAAGTTAATTCCATTACCAAGCCAAAAAGTCATCAATTTTGTGGAAACACATGTTTCTCATTCTAATTTGCATTATAATGCACCCTATTAGTCAAAAGAACATAAATTTAAAGCATAAATCATCAAGTTAGAAGATGGAAAAAGTAATTCTAGTAATACCAGTCAAAACCTCTCAATCCAATTTCAAACCCATCAATTTAAACCATATGGATAATGAGTAAATAAATAGGACAATATAGAATTAAAGTTAGGATATGAAATACATGTCTAAAATACACAAAGAATTGAAAACAATTAAAAGTTTGGAACTTAGATGATGAATTCACTAAAAATCCCTTGAATGTTCTTGGGTTTTGAGTTTAAGTGAGTAAGAGAATGATTTGATCTTTTAAAACATAAGTAAATGGAGTTATTTTATATTTAAAGATCGTACAAGTGGTAAAAAGACCAAAATCCCCTCTCCCAAGTAAAAAAAATGGGCATTTTTAACACAGCAGTGTGGTACGTCAATATTGTGGAGGCTAGCCTCCATGCCATACTACTATCGCGGAGGTTATCCTCAATGACATGTCAATATCATGAACCCTCACTGCCTCAGGGTCCCAAAATAAACCTAAATCCTTTTTGAAAATTCTGAAACTTACCAAACACCCTCTTAACATCCTTAAACATAATTCAAGTTAAAAATTGATGTTCCAAATATGAAAGGGTCAACAATAAAATCGTTGTAGTTTGGAGGGGTCTTACAAAATTCAACTAATCTTTTCATGTAGACCACACACTTGTCTATAAATTTTTTATAAAATATCTATTTTCCATTCATGTAGAGGACTATTAGGTTTTCAAGAGGCATGAATGAAAATGAATAGGAGCTTTTTTTTGAAATAACACAAGAGAAAGTATGCAATTTGAATATGCATCTTTCTAGTTTGAATGGTTATGACCTTTCCAATGGGTTGTGACTTTTCCAAAGAGTTGCAATATGTTTTAAGAGCTGCACATTTATGAAGAGGTGCACCTTTCTGAATCATTATTTATCTTTATCAAGAAACATCTTGATGGTTATAAATACCTAATTTTTTCACAGGTAGATAGATGAAATCCTAAAGTAAAGAAACACTTTCTTCCTTGAAAAACTATAGTGTGATTTTCTAACATTGAGTGTGTTCATAGTTGAACAGAATTTTAGGTACCACTATTTTTTTGAAGTGATTCATTTTATTCTTGAAGTATATATTTCATAACCTCTGGTACTTGTGGGGAATAATTTTCTTAAAGACACACCACGGATTTGGTGGACTTGAATCTTCCAATCCTCATCTCTTTCTAAACATTTGATTTAGCTATTTTAAAGAAAATAATTTGAACTTTATTTTTTGTTGTTCATAAGTTGGGATGAACTTATTGTTAAAAGTTCAAATTTGTAAATACAAAGTTCCAACTTAATTTGATTTTTCATTTATTAGTTTGAACTTGTGTTCATAGTTATTGTTGAAAAATACAAATATTACTAAATTCAAAAAATAACAAAAAAATATTTCTAATCTCGATAAGTGCTAAAGAATAGAAAAAAGAAGACCTCATAAACTTAGAAACAATCAGAACAATAATTCACAAATTTTTGAAAAACTCTTATATTTCAGTTCAAATTACTTTGAATATTCTTTTCTTATGCTTTTTTCTTTCCTATGACGTATGTGTGTAGGTGCATATATTAATTGTATTTTGTGAAGACACTTCTGGTTATTTCCCTCATTTTTATGCATTTTAGATAGGATTGTTTCAAGTTATGTATGACATGGTTGAATTGACAATTTAGTTTTCAAGTAGTTTGTAAGAGAATTTATAAATACTGAGTTAGTTGTAAAATATTTATGTTAAATTAGAATTTGGTAAGATGATATAATTCTAAAATATTTTTGATGTTTATAAATTCCTTAATTATGATATATCTATATTACTTTATAATAGTTTTATAACATATTAATATTTTAAGCACAAATATTGAATCTAAATATGTTAAACTATTATTATTATTATATAATATAGGTTTTATTAGAAATAATTATCTATTAATTACTATATATTTAAAATATTGTTTTTATTTTTTCACAAACATATGAAATACCCGAGTACATATGCTAGGGATAAAAATATTTTATGTTGGCATTACCACTCCGTCCATATGGAAACAGAAGTGGAGGACAATAATTTCACCAAAGTTTGGGTGGCAGTATATCTTAATGACAAGCATTCAAGGATTTAGTAACAATTAGTGAGTGGATTTACACATATACATCCATTTTACTTACATATTACATTTTTGTTTTCTATAAGTGGGATAGTCCCAAATCATTTCATATAACATATATGCGCTCATAAACACGTAATAAAAAAACTATGGAGGAAGATATTTTTTGCAATATATTTTACTCATGAAAGAAATTAATTATCTACATTAAGTTATTCAAGCTCGGGTTCAAGCGGAACACTATTCAAAGACTTCTCGAAGAGGGATTTTAGCATTTATGCACAGGTAAGCTAGGCTACCCTATCATTAGATTAATTTTATTTAAAATAATTATTTGTTATTGTGCTAGTTTTGAGCAGGTAGTTGTAGTCTGGGTATCGTTTGAAATATCACATGTCTTATTTATCAAATTAAGACCCCGTTCTAGTAAATTTTTGTCCCGTTATATTTTAGTATAATATATTTTATTTCTAACCTTTATTGTGAATTTTAGCACCAATCTTACATTGGGTTCGGTATGGTTTGGGGTTTTAGTTTTTGAGTTGAGTATGGTTAATATGGGTTTTGATTCGAGCCTGTCGTCTGGTTATGATATGATTTGGAAGTTCTAGTATTAGTTACTATTATTATAGGGGTTGTGGTTCCTTTGAGTTTAGGTTTGAGTCCGACGTTTGATTATGAGTTTGATTGTATATCATATATGTGGCCTCTCATTATTACCCACTATTTTCAATTTGAATTTAGCATATGGCCTCTTATTATTATCCATCTCTATTAGTTTGAGACCAACGTCTGTCCACTCATTATTACCCATAGTGTCGGTTTAAACTCGATGCATATCTGGATGGTTACTATGGTCTTTTGGGACTGGTTCAGTTATAGATTATTTGCACGTTTTCTTTATTCACTCATTGTGTGTCCCACAAGCTTATGGGGATATAGTTAGGTCAATTGTCTTCTTCAGTTTGGCTAACGGGCTTATGGAGGCCTAGTTATGTTATGTTTTCTTTGCCTTCTAAGTACTGTCTCATTTATCCTTCTATATTACTTTTACTTATTCTTTATTCTCATTTACATAGCTCTGTAGTTGTTTACCCTTTTATCCCTATTTACTACTAACTTATATCATACCCTCGTATTTTAGTTATACTTTTTCTATATTTGTGATCAGTTAAGTAATAATGCCTTCTCAGTATATGTTGCTTTGATACTCATCCTAAACTTCTGTATCCTTTTCCTGATGCAGTTCTAAGTACTAGCAGCCAACATTGACTTGATTCATTTTTTCAGCACTGATTCGGAGCAGGTTAGGCTTATTATTGTCTGATGTTGATCCTCCTCCATCTGTTCTAGTATAGTCTTTTATACTCGAGACTGCTTTGTATATATTATGCATATTATAGATTCTTTATATCAGTCTAGGTATCTTTCTGTAGTGGCTCTAGTACTGACATTACTAAGACTTGGGTGGATTTATTTTTATATTTTGGTCCACTTTCTTATCTCATTTTTGATATATTATATATGTCTCTTTCACTTTCAAATTTTTATTGCTACTCTTATCATTTCTATCTAGTCTTCTCTAGTTTCTACCTGTCATCCCATTACGTCTTATTTTGGGCTATGGCTTGGCTTACCTACTATTGGGATATGGTAGGCACCATAAAGACGAGATATTGGGTATCAACGTTTCAATGATGTTATTGGAACTTGAGCCAATATTTCATAAAGTTTCAAAAATTAAAATAGAGGCATTTGTATCCTATCTTCGGGAGGCTATAAAGCATTTTTAGGGAAAAATGTCATTTTGATCCATTTTTGTGTGTTGGTTTTAGATTCATATAATCTTTTTTTATTCACATTTTACATAGATAGTTGGGATGCGAGATACGGGGAGCAGGGGATTAGTACCCCGAGCCTACTGCTAGATTTTTTATTAGGGGATGAAGGTCGACTATGAGGGCATGGGCATAAAGATCATCATCCCCAGTTCTATATAAGACCAGGGATCCATCACCTAATCTTATCATAGCTCCTAATACTGAGACAACTCTAGGTATTCTACTACTACGACAACAGGTAGGACATGGGGCAGGCTAAGATTCTCCCAGTTTTATACCTTTCTTGATTCTTAGAGATATATTGGTATAATTATTGAGGTTATTCAGCGGTCCATAGATTGAGAAAGCTTAGCCAATAGTACAGGGTAGTGTTGATTTAAGTGCACATCCTACAGCAGCGGTGCCAAGAGCATAGGTTCCGCTAGCACCAATAGTATCCCAACCAGTAATGTCTATATTGGAGTAGATGATTTTGGATTTAATTCTCATATTGACTCCACAGGATTGTTAGTAGAAAAGGATGCTTATGAGTTCTTATTTTATTTTGAGGAAAGGTTATGGAATTTGGGGTTGATCGAGATACGGGGAGTGGACTTCTTCTTTATTAGTTAGACATGGTAACAAGGAGTTGGTGGAGAGATTATTAGGATTCCAAGTTAGTTGGTTCTCCACCGTTGACTTGGACTTAATTTTTAAGGCTTTCTTGGAAGAGTATATGACTCACAGCACGCGTGAGTGTCTTTAAGATGTGTTTTCTACTTTGATATAGGGTTCTATTCTGTGGCAGGGTATGAGGGGAGATTTAATAAGTTATCCAAGAACACCACTATGATTTTTCCTACATAGTATGATGGAATTTGATATTTTGTTAGAAAATTAAGATTATCGCTTCATAGGGCTACATATAGTTTGCTAACTTTAGGTAAGTCCTTTTTTATATAGCTGGGCATGTTTATTCTATAGAAAAGATAGATCATTAGGCCTAAGGAAGAAGTGATAAAATACCTCGTTATTAGGGTAGTTATAATAGGATCCACAATTGTTCATATTTTAAAAACTAAGGGTTTCAAGGTAGGTAACCCCTAGCAACAACCTTATTTGTATTAGGGTCAACCTGGCAGGCTAGTTCATACACCACTCTAGATATCAAGCATAGGTTATCCAAGTTATAGTAGTTCTAGTGGTCAGAGTAGTAGTCAAACTCAAAGGGGTGCTCAGTCAAGATCATCTATTCAGGGTGGTCATCCTAGACCGGTCAGAATTTTTAGATATAACAGGGAGCCTGAGAAATGTTATGATTGGAAGGTTGTTGGTCCCTTCTCTCATGAGTGTGCCAGCATGGGATGATCGACCCTTTCATTCATATTGCAGAACTAATTAGATCAGTGCCACCACTAGCTAGGAGTTGTGTACAGTGTCATGGGTGTGGTCCCCAAGGTTCCAGAGGTGGTCCATAAGGAGGTAGGATTGGTGGTCAGATAGGCAACCAACCCAGTATTGGACAAGATCATTTATATACTAATCGGTAGAATACAGGCTTAGGATTCGGATATTGTGATCATAGGTATAATTTTCGTATGTTGTCATCCATATTATACTTTGTTTGATCCTGGTACCATATTTGTATATGTTTATACTTATTTTGCATCATGATTCAATAGATGTTTGAACTCTTTATCTTTGCCATTATGTGTAGCTACCCCCGCGGGTGATTTATTTATAGTAGATCAAGTATATAGATCTTGTCTGGTGATTGTTTAAGAGATTGATACTTATCTTGGTGATTCTTTATAAGATTGATACTTAGCTTTATCTCATTGTGTAAGATATGGTAAATTTTGATATGATTCTAGGAATGGACTTGTCATTTCTTTACTGTGCAGTTTTGCATTATTTTGGTAAGATGGCTATCTTAGCATACTTGGCATATCCCAATTGTGTGGTAGGGTTCTACTAGCCGATTTTTGACAAAGATTATTTCTTATATTAGGTCTAGGAGACTGATATCGAGGGGTTTTAGTCATTTCATCCTTATGTTTGGGATGTTAGTGCTGAGAGTCCATCTTGACACTGTTCGTATTATTTGTGATTTTTCTGATGGTTTTCCTACTAACCTACTTATCCTTCCTTCTTTGTGTGATATAGATTTTATTATTGTCCTCGAGCCAAGCACGCAACCCATTTCTATGGATCCTGTTGAGATAAAATAGTAGAATAATTAGCTATAAGATTTTTTGAGTAAGGGATTTATCAGATCTAGTATGTAACCAAGGGGTGCTCCAATTCTATTTATGAATAAAAAATATGGATCTATGCATATGTGTATCAACTACAGAGCATTGAATAAGGTCATAACAAAGAATGAGTATCCTATTCCTCATATCAATAATTTGTTTTACCTACTTTTGGGAGTAGCAGTGTTTTTTAAGAATGATTTGAGGCCTTGTTACCATTAGTTGGGAGTTAGGGTTACAGACATCTCTAAGGTATAATACAAGACTTGTTATGGTCATTATGATTTCATGGTGATGTCTTTTTTATTAACTAATTCCCTAGAAACTTTTATGGATCAAATGAACGATATGTTTAGGTTTTATTTTGACTCCTTCATGTTAGTGTTCATTGACAACATTCCAGTATATTCGAGGAGTAGGAAAGGGCACGAGCAGTATTTGAGAACTATGCTCCACACTTTGCTAGATCATCAACTTTAGACAAGTTCACAAAGTGTGAGTTCTAGCTTAAGTTTGTAGCTTTCTTTGGGCACGTAGTGTCCAAGGATAGTAATATGGTGGACCTAGATAAGATCTAGGTTTTTCATAGTTGAGATAAGCCTATGTTTGCTATAGATGTTCATAGTTTCATTGTTTTGGTAGGTTACTATGGGCGTTTTGTCAAGGGAATCTTATCCTTGCAATTTTAATGACTACATTAGGTAGGATGGAGGTTCCGTTTTAATATTCTGTGAGTTTTGAGGTAAACTTTCTGAAGCTTAAGGATTTGCTTACTTCATCCCTTCTTCTAACTCTTCCAATTGAGAGAAAGGATTTTACTATCTACTATAATTCATCTAGTATTGGTCTGGTTTTGTTCTGATATAGTAGGTCTGTATTATTACATATGCATCAAGGTAGCTAAAGGTGCATAAGCGCAACTATCCAACTCATGACTTGGAGTTGGCAGCAGTTGTGTTTACACTTAGGATTTGGAGACATTTTTTGTATGGAATTTGCTGTGATATACTTACAGATCACTATAGTATTTAGTATATTATGACCCAGAAGAGCTTAGTTCGAGGCAGCATAGATGGATTAAGTTGCTGAATGACTATGACATCTCTATTATTTACCATCCGGGAAATGTGAATATGGTAGTAGATGCCTTGAGTTAGAAGGTAGTGAGTATGGGTAGCATAGCCTTCATTTCAGTTTCTTAGGAGTTATAATGATCCTCACGGTCATTTTCCTTAATTTCATACATTTTCATCGTCTAGATCTTTTCTATAACTGTCCCATGCTATTAATGTCTTGCTGGGACTAACAGATCAATTTTCAGGCAGATCGTTTGGAAATTATAGTGATATAAAGTATATTGTGGAATATTTAATTTAAATTGGCATCTTGTAGAAATATAATTCATTATCCTTCTAAAAATATATTAGATATGTATAAAATTCTTTAGTTATGGTATATCTATATTACTTAATAAATAGATTTATAACTTATTGATATTTTAAGCGGGGACAGTAAATCTAGATAAGTTAAAATATTATTATAAAAAAAAGAGGTTTTATTAAAAATAATTTTCTATTAATTTTGGTATATTTAAAATATTATATTTATTTTACCACGAACATATGCGATACTCGAGTATGAGTTTTAACAGAGAGTAAAAGCTTGTGTTGCCACATCACTTCTACGTGGATGTTGTGGAGAAAATGTATCATGTTATTTCACTAGAAAGTGCCATTTATAATATTTATATGGTTGCCACCACTTAATAATATAAAAATTATCCTTTAATTTGTCAAAACATTAGTGATGTTTGTATATTATAATACATATAAGGTGACATTTAGTGCATATGCTTATCCATTCATTATTATTAATATAAAAAGATATCATATGCTCATTTATCTTCATTTATGTTCCATTGTAATTGTAACAAGAATTAATTCATAGTTGTTACATTTAATTATCATGTATGCTTTTACGCATTGAATTTAGAGAAGAAGTCAATATCTTTGATAATTTGTTTAGTCACCAAAAAGACAAGCTCCATAGAAGTTGATCGCAAGTGCATTGTCCTACATCCAGGTAGGCAGGCTTATCCTATCATCATATTGAGCTTATTTACGATAATTTTAGGCTATCATGCTAGTTTTGGATAGGTAGTTATAGTTTGCGTATTATTTGATACAGATATCATGAATTATTTATCCTGTTAGGACCCCGTTCTAGTAAATGTTGGTTCCATTATCTTTTAATATGATATAGTATTGGATGTGATATTTAAGTTGTGAAACCATGAATTCATCTATTTTTAACTAAGTTATACGAAAGGTTATATAAATATATTTGACTACTGTTTAAGGTTAACATATCATTTACTTTTTTTATTTATTGCTAAATTTGGCACCATTGTGGCATTGGTAACAGTATGGTTTGGGCTTTAATTTTATAGTTGGGTATGATTACCATAAGTTTCTATTTGAGTACATCTTCTTATGATGATTTTGAAGCTCTGGTACTAATTATTGTTGTTCTGGGAGTTGTGGTTCCTCTGAGTTTCAGTTCGCGTCTAGCATTTGATTATAAGTTCTGTTGTATGCCATGTATGTGGCCTCTCTTTATTTCCTACTATTCTTTGTTCGAATCTGGCATATGACCACTTATTTTATCTATCATTATAGGTTTGAACTCGATGTCTGGCCTCTCACTACTACCCATTAGTGCAGGTTCAAGCCCAATGCACATTTGGATAGCTACTAAATTTTACAGGATTGGTTCGGTTATGAATTATTTACACCTTTTCTTTAAAATTACTTCTTGTGTTTCCCAATGTCTTATGGGGGCACGGTTCAGATAACTGTCTTCTTTATTGTGCCATAGCCGGCTTATGGGGGCCAATTTATGTTATGTTTTGTTTTCCTTTTATTACTGTATTTTTAGTTTTGCTTTTACTTATTATTTTTTCGCATTTTCGTAGCTCGATAGTTATTAACCTTTCCATCCTTATTTATTGTTGACTTAGACTACGCTCTCGCATTTTAGTTATACTTTTCCTGTATTAAGCTCAGTCGGCTGATGATACCTACTGAGTACCCATTGCTTTGATACTTAAACTACACTTCTGCATCTTTACCCTGATGCACATCCCAGTACTACAATCTGGCATTGACGTGATTCTTATTTTTTAGTACTGATTTGCAGTAGGGTAATCCTGCTATCATTCGAGGTTGATCCTCCTCTATCTATTCTAATTTATTTTACTATACTTGAGACTGGTTGTATAAATTGTGTATGTCTTACATTTTCTGTAGTACTCTAGGTATCTTTTAGTAGTATTTCTAGTACCAACCTTAATAGGTTTTGGGAGGAATTCATTTGTATATTTTCGTCCTTTTTCCTTCTCTCGTTTGGATATACTTTTTATGTTTCCTTTTTTTCTCTTATTATTACTAATGTTCTTATTATATGTGGTCTTTTCTTCTTTTTTTCCCACTATCCCATTACGTATTATTTCAGTCTACGGCTTGGCTTGCCTATAAGTGGGATAAGGTGGCCGCCATTATGACTTGAGAAATCGGTTTATGATAGCTCACTTTGGACATCCAAACCTTATCTAAATTATTGGTTTATTTAGATATTTTTAACCCTCTAGGGATTATTGCTAGTATTACTGTCGGATCTACCTTTTTGGAGAAGATTCAGGGTTCTTAGTTTGATGATAGCAGGCTTTATAACATTCTAGGACAGTTGTAGAGAGATTAGTCTAGGAGTTCTACCTTAAATTCTGAGGGTGTTTTTAGGTTTGATGGTTGTATTTGTGTTCCAAGGGTTAGGGATTTGATTTAGTTAATTCTTTACGAGTCTTATAGATCTAGATACTCCATTTACTTGGGATAGCTAAGATGTATAAGTATTTGAGGCAGCACTACTAATGGAGTGGTATGCAAAAAGATATAAAGGGGTTTGTGGCTCTATGCCTTTATTGTCAATAGGTAAAGGCCGAGCGCCACAACCCTGGTGGATTGCTTTAATAGCTACCCATTCTTAAGGTAAAATCCATTTTTTTTTATAAATAAGAGCTAGTTATGATGGATCTCCTGGGTGGATCACCTCACACCTCCCATATTTTGGATAGCACTTCGGTCATTATGGATTGATTAACCAGTTCTTCTCATTTCAATCCAGTTTGAACCTCTTATAGTTTTGAGATATTAGCCTGTATTTATATTCATGAAGTAGTTCGCTTACATGGGGTACTTGTGTCTATCATTTTAGACTGAGACTCTTAGTTTACTTTTGGCTTTAGGAAGACATTTTAGGAAAAGTTGTGTACCCAAGTTGACCTTAGCATAGAATTTCACCCCAGACTGATGGGTTGTATGAGAAAAATATCCAGGTCTTGGAGGACATGCTCCGCACTTGTGTGATAGATTTTGGGGTACAGTGGACTAGTTCACCTTTGGCAGAGTTTACTATAGTAATAACTTCTTCTCTAGTATTTGGATGGCCCTATTTGAGGCATTGTATGGTAGGTGATGCCGATCTCTTATTGGTTGGTTTAAGACTTTTGATGTTCGCCCTTGTGGTATAGATTTTCTCCGTGAGTCAATGGACTGAGTTTAGATGATTCAGGAAAACTATGAGTAACACTTATTATGCAAAGTAGTTATGCTGACTGCAGACATCATCTATTAAGGTTTTGAGTTGGGATAGTGTGTCCCTACATGTATTGCCTATGAAGTATGCGATGAGGATTAAGAGGAGGGCAAGCTCAGCCCCAGATATATTAAACCCTTCAATATTCTATATATAGTTGGGGAGGTTGCATATGTGTTTGTGTTGCCTCTTGCCTTCTCAGCCATTCATCTGGTTTTCCATGTATCTATGTTGTGGCAGTACTGATTTAAGGTGGATTTATGCACCACAGTGTTGTTATCCGAGCTTAATTACCCTTGTTTTGAGTAATTCTTGTGTGCTTAATGTGTTAATGAATAAATAATCAATGAATTAAGTTTTTAAGTACTTGAAACCAATGTTTAAGGTATTTTCCAATCAAGTTTGTACTTAATTTGGTCACTTAGAGTTCAAACGAGAAAACTATTATTACTAGCTTGAGCTAGGTGGTGTTCTAGTTGATCGCGATGGATTATAATGTGTTAAATAAGTTCCTAAAGGTTCATTTTTGAAATTATGTGTGTAACAACTCGTTTATGGTGTTCAAGGTTCTATTGGATCAATCCAAAAGTCAAAACAATAAGTTAAAGATTAAAAGGGCGAAACTAGTTCTCAGTTTGAGTTTCTATTTTACCGTTATGGATTGTGTATTGTCTTGAGCTCTAATATGTGGTGTTTGATTTAATAGAATTCTTTGTGAGTTGATTTTTATGATATATTGAGGATATAGAAGATGGAAATCAAGTGGAAATAATACCTTAAGGCTTGGGATGGAAGGATAAGTGCAAGGCAATGTTTAAACATCAAAGAGGCCTTTCCAGTGAGCCCTCGCGATGGAGAGGCGCCATGAACCCTACTCCCATGAAACAACCGACATTCCGCGATACCTACTCTAGTGTACTTAACATTGTGCCATGACAACTATTTCAGTGGGGTGACCATTGCGCCGCACACTATACTCCACACACGGCCAAAACATTGCTCCTATAAATAGGACACTTGTACATATTGTTAAACACTTTTGGCTGTCTTTGAGCTTTGAGAGTTATTGGAAAATACTTATAATAGGATTTTTGTTCTTTTACTTTACTTTTTTAATTTATTATATCATGTATTCATTGATTTTGATTATGATTATATCCATTAGTGGCTAAAAGCACCCTTTACCGGGTTAAGGCCGAGAACATGATTATGATTGCTTTGAATTGAATTGTTTTTGATTGCTTATCATATTTGGTTGTTTATTTATGCTTTTTTTCACTATTTTAAGAATTTGTGACCCTTAGAATATTTGTATTGTCATTTTGTGAGGTCGGGAGGTGGAATAAGAAAATAGAACGTGGGGATAAGTAGAGCAAAGTTCTTATTCTTTTATAAAATAAGGAATTTGAATTAGCATCTAGGATAGGGATATACCTAGAATCCTTATTTGGTTCACTTGCTGGATGATATCTTAATGCATCTAGATGAATAATTATATCCCCACTCAATGATGTAGTTGTAATGTCCAGTTAGGTTGAAGATTAGAGATCGGGAGACCGTGATCATATTATAAACTTTGTGAATCAACAACCAAGATAAGTAATCTAACTAACGAAGTTCAATAGCTTAGTATGATTGTTCGTAGTGCTTTAATTCTGGGTTTTCATCTATTTATTATCCAAAGTCTTTACTTTTCTGCATTCTTTTAGTTTATTGTTTATTATAAACTCTCAAACTCTTTTGGTTATGATTGCACTAATTTAATCTCAATAGTTAAACTTGAATTAGATAGTTGTCATTACAAGTCTCTGAGGTATCAATATTTGGCTTTTTATAAGACTACTGTATTAATTGGTTAGACCATGTACACTTGCGTGTGCTCTTGGGCGCAACAAGTACATTTTGAATAAGTCACACTTGCTTTAATAGGACTCTATTCTGTTGGATAAGGGGTTGGCATTTGTAAAGGAGTCGGTGTCCATTTTGGTCAGAGATTCAGACAGTTATGCTTTAGCAACATCCCAGTAGTTATGGTTTATTGGTGTCACCGTCCAATTGAGGAGGCTACTTGGGAGACCAAGCATGAGATGCGAGTCCAATATCCCTACCTATTCAAGCCCTCAGGTATTTCCTTATCCATTACTTTCACGGACAAAAGTCTTTTTAGTAGTGGATGTTGTAATGACCCTCTTGATCATTTCCCTTATTTTCCTACATTCTCGGCGTATAGAGCTTTCTTATAACTGCTCCAAAATATTTACAACTTGTTGGGACTGACAGTTTAGTTTTTAGGCCATTCTTCTAAAAAAATTAATCAATATAGGTTTAATAGTGAAATATTTAAATTAAATTTAAATTTGGTAAAACGATATAGTCAACTACCTTTCTAAAATATTTTTGATGTTTATAAAATTCTTTTGGTATGATATATCGATATTATCTTATAATAGTTTATAAGTTACTAATATTTTAAGTAGAGATAATGATTCTAGATATGTTAAAATATTATTATTATATTATAGAGGTTTATTAGAAATAATTATTTATTAGTTATAATATATTTCGAATATTGTATTTATTTTTCTACAAACCTATGCAATACCCAAGTAAATATGCTATGGGATTAAAACAAATTTTTTGGCATTATCAACCTACTCAATGTGGAGGTAGTAGTGGGGGACAACAATGTCACTAATTTATGGGTGGCAGTAAATCTTAATGACAAGCATTCAAAGATTTAGTAACAAGTTTAGAGTTGATTTACACATATAAATTCATTTTACTTACATGTGATAGTTTGTTCTCTATAAGTGGCATAGTTCCAAATCATTTCATATAACATATATACATGATCATAATCACACACTACTTCTATGATTACCCTATCTTTAGATTGAGCTTATTTATGGTAATTGTGTGCAATTATCATAGTTTTAGGCATGTAGTTGTAGTCTGGATATAATTTAAAATATCCTATGCCTTATTTATCAAGTTAAGACCCTTTTGTAGTAAATTTTTGTCCCGTTATCTTTTAGTATGATATAGTATTTACGAGATTAGGGCCTGGTTTTAAGCTGTGAAACCTTGGATTCCTCCTTTTTAGGTAAGTTATGTGAATATTTAATTAAATGTACTACAGTTATGGTTCAAAACCACTATATATTTTGTTTCTATCATTTATTATGAATGTTTACACCAATTTGGTATCAGGTATGGTATGGTTTGGGTTTTAGTGTTATAGTTAAGTATAGTTACGATACGTTTCAGTTTGAGTTTGATATCTAGTTATGATATGATTTGGGAGTTCTGGTACTAATTATTATTGTTCTAGGAGCTATGGTTTCTCTGAGTTCTAGTTCGAGACCGGCATCTGATTATAAGTTCTATTGGATATCATATATGATGTGTCTCATTATTATCCACTCTTTTTAGTTTGAATTTGGGATATGGCCTCTTGTTATTATTCAGCACTACGTGTTTGAGCCTGACATCTAGACTCTCATTGTTACCTATTGGTGCAGGTTCAAACCCATTGCACATCTGGATGGTTACTATGGTTTTTTGGGACTGGGTTAATTATAGATTATTTACTCTTCTTTTTTATTTAATCATTGTGTGTCTAAAACATCTAGGCTTTGGACCCTTAGATGAATTTCCTCGATTAAAGTTTTCGGGTAAAGTACGACTCATGGGTACTAGTTGGCCTAGGACACGACCTAAGGTCCTCTCTCTCATATGTTAATCAGTGGTTGTTGTCTATATTCTACCCAAGATACGATTTAGCCTCTCCCTAGTCGTATGTTAGGGTATGGGTCATATACTACCTAGTCGTACGAAATGTTGGTGTTGATCTAATGGACACTAACTTACATATTGGTTGCATTGTGCCACTCATACCATTGGGTACGAGTCATGCATGTATTGTTAGAGTCCACTTGTGTAATGAGATGGCTTGTGGTTAGAGCCCACTTTCATAATGAGATGGATTATGGTTAGAGTACAACTGTTTTATAAGATGGCTAGTGGTTAAAGTCCACTTGTCTAATGAAATGGCTTGTGGTTTGATTCCACTTGTCTAGAAAAACTCCTTATGGTTAGAGTCCACTTGCACAATAAGATGGCTAAAGTCCTCTTGCTTGATATAACCTATGTGGGTGGAAGGTTACAGCCTTTCATTTCATGGTTCATGATTAGGTGTTTTGAAATGTATGCTACGGCCTTGTTATTTGTTGATACTTGATGTAATTACATATATCTACATACATATGTGGATGAATGTAGTGGCTTATGATGGTATGAATTAGTATTGTTTATCCTTAACCTTAAGTTACATGCTAGCGTTTCAACTGCTAGTCGTCTTCGGATGTTGTGTCCCCACGAGATACAGGGTCCGAGTAATCTTCTTCTCTTCTTGTGTAGTGATTAGTTGTTCGAGTGGATCGTGTGTTAACTTTGAAGTGGTGAGCTTCTATACTTTGGAAAGGCAAAGATTTGATAGTATTTTAATCTTATGTCATAGACTTGTATTATATTTTGTTTTGGCTATTATCAGGGCCTTTTCCCAACATACTATAGACATCGAATTGATAGAGGCTTGTGGATGACTGTAGACTTGGGTAGTTTGGTTGTTGTATGTTGACATGAATTGAATGATTAGACATTCTTGAGTTATTATTGTCAATTTTGTTTCTGTTATCTTATTATATGTTTGGAGTTCCTCCGACACTTGTGTATGGATGTGATGGTTAGGTTGGGTTAACGGGGAGATCTCTGATCCTAGTTGTGCCTTGATTTTCCCATAGGATAAGGCCCGATTTTGAGTCATGTCAAGTTGGTATCAGAGACTAGGTTCTTGGTCAGTTGGGTATCCACAAAGTCATGTCAAGTGGAGTCTCTTTTATGGGTGTGTAGTGCGCCATACTTATAAGTGAGAGGCTACAAGGATTTTAGGAATGTTTCACCTTCTTGTTGTCTTATTTCGAGCTATAGAGTTTAAGGTCTTGGATCTTTCTCATTTTTGTTTGCTCTTCTTTTATATCTTGCCTCCAAGAAGATATGAAGTTCCTGTAAACCCTTCTGTCCCAACTGGGGATGATGTTGATGGGACTCACTCTACCTATGGAGTCCATACTCGATTTAGGGTCCTGGTACCTAATATCTCAGGAGTTCCACCGGTTCCCTCTAGTCCTCCTCTGGTTCCTTAGGATTATGTGTTGAATGCTAAGTTTCGTCAGTCGATTCATATGATGTCTTAGTTGTATCTTCTTAGGGTGATCATGGTGCATCCTCTACTCCATCTTCTAAGACCACAAGGGTTGGACAATATATGAGGTTGAGTCCGCCAACCTTTATCGGTGTTAAGGTGGAGAAAGATCCCTAAGGTTTTCTGAATGAGATGGAAAAGATTTTCAGAGTCATGCATGCCATTAATGTAGAAAGGGTGGAGTTTACATCCTATCAATTAAAGGACGTGCCGTACCAATGGTACGAGAAGTGGGAACAGACGTTGGGTGATGTTTATGAGTCATCCTTGTGGGAGGACTTCACGAATGCTTTTTTGGACATCTTCTTTCCTCTAGAGTTGAGGAAAGGAAAGACGAATGAGTTTGTTAATCTAAAGCAAGGGAAAATGTTCTTCAAAGAGTATGCAATGAAGTTTTACCAATTATTTTGGTATGCTTCAGAGATGGTGTTGGATATAAAGGTTTGAATGAGGAAGTTTGCCTCAGAATTGTCTCGTGAGTTGGTACTTGAGATCAAGGTGGCTCTGTTGATCAAAGACTTGGAAATATCTAGGTTTGTTGTGTATATTCAACAAGTGGAGAAAGGAAAAAAAACAGGTTGAGTTTAGCGAGAGGCAAGGAAAGATATTTAGGCTTTCAAACCAAAGTGGTAGAGATGGTGGCAGTTGGCCAAGAAAGAAGTGAGGGAGTTTCGATTCTTTCTCCTCAGCTAGTTCTCCTTACTTGAAGCTATCAGGTGATCGTCAGTTTTAGTTTAGTGGTGGATTCATGGCACAGGATGCCCAATCTTTGTAACACCCCAAGACTACATCCCGACCGTCACACTGTTCCTACGATCCTGAAGGACCACAAGCTAAACCATTACTGGTACCTGTTGTGAGCACTAAATAATAATCCTGAAAACATATACGGAAGTAAAACTGAAAATGCAATAAGGTTCATAAACTAAGAAAATACTAAATACATCTGCAGAATAACTGCTAACTAATAGTGTCTGAAAGCGTCTAACATCTGAAATAAATAAATTGATGGGAGAAGCCCCAACTAACTCACGCCTGCTGTCTAAAAGTAATGGAAAAGATGAAATACGATGAATAAAAAACTGACTAAATAAGTTCCTTACCCTTGATAGATGAGAAATCTCTACTGTAGTTGTGGCTGATCAACTGAATCTAACTAAGTACATTCAAGAACCAGATCATCCAAACCTATGATATGAGACATCATAGCACAAAGGAAGAGTATGCATCATTACTTTGAATGTATTTGTATGCTAGGTGAGGTTAGGCTGATATGCATAGGTTCATGTGCATGAGAATAATAACTAAATATCATAAAATAACTGGATGAGAATATATGAAAGACTGGGAATACTGTAAGTACAGAACATGTAATACCAAGCATATATCGTCTGTTTGAATTAGTCTGAAACTGAAGTACTAAGTTTTTGATAACTGAATAACTGATAAATGTAAGTTATGATCATGTAGAAATGAACTAAGTTCTGTGTTGAATACTAAATACTGGATACTGATTACTAAATACTGAATACTGAAACTATAACTGTGAGAGTTATAATCTAACTGACATACCCTAATTTTAGACTGATATAGGGTCCAATATGTAACCTAAATTGGAAGGGTGTTAACATTATGCCAAGGGTTAGTTACAGTAGTTGGGTCAACTTTAATCTAGTAGGAAGGCTGATCAGATGTATATTATTACATCAACCCTAGCCTGGCAGGAAGGCGATTTACCCTATGCTGGCTACGTAGTTCTGTAATGCAGGGACTGCTACTAAGGGTCAAACTCTCTGCTGGCAGGAATACCCCTATCCCTAGGTTCGATCGGTGCTAAATCCTACTCCCAACTGAATCGACACTAAACTGATCACTAGACTGTACTAGGCATTACTTAACTCACGCTGATTCTATTGACTGACTGAATGCCACTGTTTGGGATACTATAGAATCATTCTATTTCGACTGGAGAATCTACAACAAGTAAATTCGGGTATTCAATACCCCAGGACTCGATAGCATAGATAATGAAATCTTACCTCAACTCTAAAAGCATCACACATAGGTTATCATGCATAATTCATTCACATAGATATTTTGTCAAACACCTAGGATACATAAATCTTATACATGAGAATGAGAAATATATGGTTATCATTTTTACCACATTCAACACCAAAATTCAATGATTAAAAATTGGGGTTACATAATTCAACATGCAGTCTTGTTAATTCACATGAAACTCAAATTATATTTGACTTGCAAACCACACAACATCACATACATGAACATATTTCCATTCAAGAATGTAAATCATAATCTATGTTCTTGAAAAGGGATTCTTGAACTCCATGGTTGGAAGGAACCCAAGGATGAACACCTAAACATACCTTGATTGACGAATTCTTAGAAGTTATTGAGGGATTTCTTGTAAATTGAACTTGAATGATGAAGGGGCTAATGTTGGTTATTGAATTATGATAAATGAGGCAAAAATGCTAATTGGGGACCTAAATCCCAATTTAATGTGAGGGGAAAAGACTGAAATACCCCTATGGACGCAGGATTAAATGAGCTTAAAAACACCCAGTGATGCAATGGTGAAGCACCACATCGATGGTATCGACATGATTATCGATGTGTCATATCGATGATGATGACGCGATAGCCAACGCAACGTATCCTGATCATGCTGGCTTGCTATTTTGGTCATTTAAACTTGACTCAAACGATGTTTGAAAATTCCAACACTCACCCGATATGACCTATAAATAACCCGAATCATAGATCAATTTAAAAATCGACAATCTAAGGCCAAAAAGATCATAAATGATGCCATTGAAATATCGAGGCCAAAAATCAGACTTAGTGTTAACTTAGCTAAAAATTTTTAAGTCTAGGACCTATTTTGGCATGATATAAAGGACTAAAATTGGTTAGGACTTTACGGGGTCTTACAATTTCTCCCCCTTGGGAACATTCATCATCAAATGAGACTGATTAAGCTGAGAGGCACTGGGATACTTAGACTATACTGACATGCATAGCTGAAACATGACTGAATATTGAGGCATGATACATGACTGAACTGATACATGTATCCATGAATGGTATGAGAATGATATGCAGCTAAAACTAAGATGGAACAAAGTAAATCTAAGAAATATTGTTACCTTAGGTTGCATCTGATTTTGAGGAAAAGAGGTGAGAGTAATTGGTTTTCTTGTATTCTTGTACTTCCCAAGTGGCTCCCTCAATGGACAGATTCGGCCAAAGAACTTTGACTAAGGGAACTTCTTTGTTTCTTAGTCTGCGAGTCTTGACAATCAAGGATTTACTGGAACTTCTTACTAAGAGTAAATATTCTTAATATCTACACTCTCTACATGGACTACAACTGTTGGGTCACTAATACACTTCCTTAGAAAGGAGACGTGAAATACTGGGTGCACTGATGCTAAGTCTGCAGGTAACTCAATTTCATAGGCTACCTTTCCAAAATGACTCAGAATCATATAAATACCAATATATCGAGGACTAAGCTTCCCCATCATACCAAACCTCTTCACTCCCTTCATAGGAGAGATTTTCAAATACACATAATCACCAATCTCAAATTTAAGATCTTTTCTTCACACATCTGTATAAGATTTTTGTCGATTTTGGGCTGCCATAAGCCTCTCTCTAATTAACTGCACTTTCTCTAAAGAATCAAACACTAAGTAAGGCCCCATTACCGTGGCCTCACCTACTTAAAACCAACCAAGGAGAGATCTACATCTTCTCCCATAAAGAGCCTCAAATAGAGCCATCTAAATACTGGAATAATAGCAGTTATTATACGTGAACTCAATCAAAGGTAAGTGGTCATCCCAACTACCCTTAAAGTCAACGACACACGCTCTCAACATATCTTCTAAAGTCTGAATGGTCATTTCTGCTTGACTATTTGTTTGAGGGTGGAAGGTTGTGCTGAGATGGACTTTGGTACTAAGACCCTTTTGGAAGGCTTTCTAAAAGTGAGAGGTAAGCTGCATACCTCTATTTGAAATGATGGACAGTGGGACACCGTGTAACCTAAAAAACTCTCTTATATAGAGCCTGGCATAGTCCATGGCTGAATAAGAAGTATGAACTTGCAAGAAATGGGCTAATTTGGTCATCCTATCCACAATTACCCAAATCGAATCATGTTGTCAACGAGTTTGAGGAAAACTTGTCATGAAAGCCATGATTACTTCCTCCTACTTCAAAATGGGAATACTTAACTCCTCCATAGACCCACTAGGCTTCCAATATTCAATCTTGACCTGCTGACACTTTGAATACTTAGCTATAAAATTTTCAGTATCCCTCTTCATCCCATTCTACCAATAGATTTCCTGTAGATCGTGGTACATCTTTGTGGCCCCTGGATGAGTAGAGTATCTCACACCATGCGCTTTAGCAGGAATTTGCTGTCTTACATCATCTACACATGGAACACATAGTCTACCCTAGCAACGCAACATACCATCTCTCCCCAGGAGAAAACCTCTACCCTTTGGTCTCTGACTGACTCTTTCATCTTAACTAAACAAGGTTCTCTATCCTTCTTTTCTTTTACCTTAAAAAATAAAGAAGACTTCTAACTCTTCTGCTCCCAAACACTTCCCTCAGCCGAATCAACCAAATAGACACCTAGTTTGGCAAGCTGATGAACATCCTAAACTAACTTTTTCTTACTATTTTTAACATGAGCAATACTATCCATAGACAACCTACTGAGGGAATCTACCACTACATTGGCCTTGCTCAGATGATACGGAATACTCATGTCATAATCTTTCAACAACTCTAACCAACTTCTCTGATGCAAGTTTAGGTCTTTTTGTGAAAATACATACTGCAGACTTTTATAATCTGTGAACACATCAACATGCACCCCATACAAATAGTGTCTCCAAATCTTTAAGGAAAAAACAACGGTGCTAATTTAAAATCATGGGTGGGATAATTATTTTTATGGGGCTTCATCTCTCTAGAGGCATAGGCTATAACATTACCTCTTTGTATCAAAACACACTCTAAACCAACTCTGGAAGCATCATAATAGAAAAAAAATCTATTTAAACTATCAAGAAAAGTCAAAACTGGGGCTATAGTGAGTCGAGTATTCAAATCCTTGAAAATGTTCTCACATGAATCTGACCACTAAAATTGAACTTTCTTCTGAGTCAATCTATAAATGGGGAATGCAATAGATGAAAATCCTTCAAAAAACCATCGGTAATAGCCTGCAAAACCTAAGAAACTCCTGATATCTGAGGGAGAGATGGGTCTAGGCCAGTTTCTCACTACTTTGATCTTTTGAGGATCAACTCGAATGCCATCACCAAAAACTATATGTCCAAGGAAACCTACTTACCTTTGCCAAAATTCACATTTGCTGAATTTGCCAAATAATTAATGGGCTCTCAGAGTCTGTAATATTATTATGAGATGGTTTGCATGGTCATTTTCACTGTGGGAGTAGACAAAAATGTCATCGATGAAGACTATGATGAACATATCCAAGTACTTTTTGAACATACGGTTTATTAAGTCCATAAAAGCTAATGGGGCATTGGGAAGAACAAATGACATAACTAGAAACTCAAAGTGACCATACCGAGTTTTAAAAGCTATTTTTGGAATGTCACATTCTCTGACTCTAAGCTGATGATAGCTAGATATGAGGTCTATCTTAGAAAAATAACTAACACTCTAAAGTTTGTTAAATAATTAAATAAGTCATCGATTCTAGGAAGTAGGTATTTATTCTTGATGGTGACTTTGTTCAACTGGCGGTAGTCTATACACATTCTAAGGGAACTGTCTTTCTTTCACAACAATAGAACTAGGGCACCTTAAGAAGATATGTTGGGCTTGATAAACCCTTTCTCTAAAATACCCTTCAACTGTTGGAGCCATTCTATATAGTGGAATAGAGATGGACTGAGTATCAGGAAGAAGGTCTATTCCGAAGTTGATTTTACTTTTAGGAGGAACTCCGAGGAGATCTTCGAAAAACACATCTGGAAATTCACTTGCGACTGGAACTGACTCAAAGTTAGGATTCTCAAAAATAGTCTTTGGCTCGCACCAAATAATAGACGCATGCCTCGAATATCATTTTTCTTGCTCTAAGGTATTAAACAAGTTGACCCTTAAGTGCTGTGGTACTACCCCTCCATTCAAGGAATGGTTCATTCGAGAACTAAAAAATAGACAATTCTTCTCCTACAATCAACTGAAGAATAGCATGAATGAAGCTAATCCATGTTGAGAATGATGCCAAAATCTATCATCTCTAGCTCTACAAGGTCTACTGAAGTAACTTTCTGAGACACCATATTCGAACTGTATACCCATTGGGTTATGATGGACTTACCTACTAGGGTAGATACTGAGAAAGCTCCTATTAAGATTTTAGGACTGACTCTGAAGTTGACGTCTATGTAAAGAGTTACAAAAAACAAAGAAGCTACAGGATCTATCAAAGTATAAACATGTAAGTGAAAGACTTGCAATGTACCAGTAACTACATTAGGAGAAATCTCCCAATCTTATCAGGACTGAAGTGCATAGAGCCTATTTGGATGCTGCCCACTGGGGGCACTAGAAGCGGGACCATACTGAGATGGCAGACTAGACTAAACTGGGATATGGTTATGCAAACTCTACGAACCCACCTAAGGATATTCTCTGATCCTATATCCTAGATTCTTACACCTGAACACACGTCACACTAAATTGATGATTTTGGCCATACTTCTGACAAAGACAATTTATTCATGAACTATTCACACTACCCTAAGATTTAGAGCCTAGCGCCCTATCCTTCTTATCATTCCTGAATTTGGGCATCGGTACACTAGCTGAAGATGGAGCTGGGACTAAAGATTTTAGAAGGAGCTGAGGACGGTTACCACCTTCTGACTTTGGTTAAGCAAAATTAATGCTACCTATTCTAGCCTTCTTATTTTCCCTCTCTTTCTTCTTAGTCTTCTATTCCTCAATCTACTGAGCATGAACCATCAACCTAGCCAAGTCCATCACATTAATTAGCATTGTGGTCTTACATTCTTTGACCATACTATCAGATATACCAGATATGAGCTGGCTTATCTTAGACCTACTATCAGCTACCACATGAAGAGCATACCTAGCCAACTGAGTAAACTTGAAGGAATCCTCTTTCACACTCTATGGATCCTCTTCAAACTTAGAGCTTGAAAATGAAGGAGGATACATTCAGGTGAAACCCCGAATTATAGATGCAACAGTATTGGCCACTAGATTGGCCTGAAAAGCAGTTGTTCAAACATTCCTAACTACCATAGAATAGACTAGAGTGGTGAAAGTGGCTCTAAATTCTGTGTGAGAAACATGCTCATTCAGGAGATCTTCATGAAGGAGCGGGGGTGTTGGCTAGTTTCCAATTCTTCTTCTATTGGTCTTTCTTGGAGGCATGTTCTGTAAATGGAAGAAAAATTTTGATTAGACAGAGAGTTTAATTTGAGCTAACGCTCACCCATATAATATGAACACTAAAATAAGGGAACTTTTTCCTAAAAATGCCTCATAGCCTCTTATCCATAAGTGTGGCGTGTTACACACCCATGCATAAGACTCTACTTGACCTGACTTTTAGACTTCCTAGGACTCATTAGAACCTTAGGCTCTAATACAAAGTTTGTAATACCCCAAGACATACCCTGTGTGTCACACGATGTCTACGATCCTGAAGTACCACAAGATAACCCATGACTGGTACCTATTATGAGCACTGAATAATAATCATAAAAACATATGTGGAAGTAAAACTAAAAACACCATAAGGTTTATAAATTGAGGCAATACTAAATACATCTGTAGAATAAATGCAAACTAATAGTGTTTGAAAGCCTCTAACATTTGAAACAAATGAGTTGATGGGACAGGCCCCAACTAACTCATAACTGTTGTCTAAAAGTAATTGAAAACCTGAAATACTTCGAATAACAAAATGACTAAATAAGTGTCATACCCTCAATGGATGAGGACTCACTATTATAGCTGTGACTGATCAACTGAATCTGACAAAATACGGTCATGAACCTGAGCATTTGAACCTATGATATGAGACATCATAATGCAAAGAAAGAGTATGTGTCAGTACATTCAATGTACTGGTATGCTAGGTGAGGTTAGGCTGATATCCATGAGTTCACATGTATGAGAATAATGACTAAATATCATGAAATAACTAGATGAGAGTATATGCAGGACGAGGAATATTGTAAGTACTGAACATATAATACCAAGCATATATCGTCTATCTGAATTAGTCTAAAGATGAAGTATTGAGTTTTGATAACTGAATAACGAATAACTGTAGGTCATGATCATGTAGAACTAAACTAATTTCTGTACTGAATACTAAATACTAAATACTAGATACTGATTACTGAATACTGAATACTGAAACTATAATTGTGGGAGTTATCATCTAACCGACATAACTAGATTATAGACTGATATAGGGTCTAACCTGTAACCCCAATTAGAAGTGTATTAGAACCATGCCAAGGGTTACTAATAGTAGCTAGGTCAACCCTAATCTGGTAGAAAGACTCATGAGATATATATGATTACGTCAACCCTAGTCTAGCAGGAAAACAATTTACCCAACGTTGGATACGTAGTTATGTAATGCAAGGACTGCTACTCAGGGTCAAACCCTATGCTGGAAAGAATAACCCCATCCCTGGGTTCACTCAATGCTGAATCCTACAGCTAACTGAATCGACACTAAACTGATCACTAGATTGTACTAGGCTTGAATAAACTCACACAGATTCTATTAATTGATTGAATGGCACTATTTGGGATACTATGGAATCATCTTATTTCGACTGGAGACTAGACAATAGCTAAATTTTAGGTATTTAATACCCCTAGGACTCGATATCATAGATAATGGAATCATATCTCAACTCTAAAAGCATCACACATAGGTCATCATGCATAATTCCTTCGCATTGACATTTTGTCAAATACCTAGGATACATAAATCTTAAACATGAGAATGAACAATATATAAATATCATGACTACCACATTCAACACCAAAATTCAAAGATTAAACATGGGAGTTATATAATTCAACATGCATTCCAATCAATTCACATGAAACTTAAATTATTTTTGAATTGACAACCACACAACATCACATACATGAACATAGCTCCATTCAAGAATGTAAATCATAATCTAAGTGCTTGAAAAAGGATTCTTGAACTTCAAGGGTGGAAGGAACCCAAGGATGAACACCTAAATATACCTAGATTGATGAATTCTTGGATATTATTAATGGATTTCTTATAAATTAAACTTGAATGATGAAGGGGCTAGGGTTTGTTCTTGAAAGGGAATGCTTTCAATTTTTAGAGAATTGTTATAAATAAGGCAAAAATGTTATTTTGGGACCTTAATCTCATATTAAAGTGAGAGAAAAAGACTAAAATACTCCTTTGGACTCAGTATTAATAAGCTAAAATAATCTAGTGATGCATTAGGCGATGCACCGCGTCGATGGTATCAATGTGATTATTGATACATCGCATCAATGGTGATGATGGATAGCCAATGCGATGCATTCTGATCAAGTTGGCTTGCTATTTTAGTCATCCAATCGTGATTCAAACAATGTTTGAATATCCCAAAACTCACCTGATATGACCTATAGATAACCTGATCATGAATCAATTTAAAAATTGACAATCTAAGGCTAGAAAGATTATAAATGATATCGTTTAAATATGGAGAATGAGACTAAGTGTCAATACTTTGCTGAAATTTTCTAAGTCTAGGACCTCTTATGGCATGCTATAAAGTACTAAAATGGGTTAGGACTTTATGGGGTCTTACAATCTTAGACTAGCGGGGCTTATATGCTTCTCTCCTATCCTTCTTATAGATTCTGTGATCATCATCATCGTGGCTAATGTGATAAGGGGGAACAGATGTTTTAGATATAGTTATATTGGGCGCATACAGTGAGAGTGCCCCTCTCTAGTCTATTCTTGGGCTAATAGGGTCCCTATTTCTACTTCATCTGCTCCTACATCGAAAGGTGCTGCTATTACTTCTACTTCTATTTTTGGTATCGATGATAGCCAAAATTGCTTATATGCACTTGTTACTCGCCAGGATTCTAAGTCATCTCCAGATGTTGTTACGAGTATGTTGAGACTTTTCTCTCATGATGTTTATAGTTGGACTAATCTAGGATCCACTCTTTCTTATGTTACCCCATTTGTGGCTGTGTATTTTGGTTTTGGTCCTGAGTGTCTGTTAGTTCTTTTTTCTATTTGTACCAGATAGAAGACTTTAAAGTTGTCAAAAGAGTCTATAGGTGGCAGGTGGAAACTATTGGTAGTAAGGAAAATCTTGTAGACTTGAAAGAGTTGGACATGGATGATTTTGATGTTATTTTTGGAATGGATTGGTTGTATTTATGCTATGCTTCCTTATATTTTTGAACTCATAACATCATGTTTAAATTCCATAATGAGCCTGTCATTATGTGGGAAAGGGGTTCTTTAGTGCCTAAGAGGAGGTTTATTTCATATCTTAGAGCCCAAAAGTTGATTTCTAAAGGGTGTTTGTATTATTTGGTCCTAGCTAAAGATTCTAATTCGGAAAGTCCTTCTCTTGAAATTGTTCTCATGGTTAATGAATTCCCTGAGGTTTTTCCAGATTACCTCCCTGGCATTCCTCCTGATATGGAAATTGATTTTGGGATTGATCTTATTCTGTACACTCATCCAATTTCTATCCTTCTTTATCGAATGGCTCCGGCGGAGTTGAAAGATCTTAAGTAGAAATTGAAGGATCTCTTAGATAAACGTTTTATCCACCCTCGTATGCCTCCTTGGGGGTGCTCCCATGTTATTTGTGCTTAAGAAGGATGGTTCTCTTTAGATGTCATTGACTATGGCCAGTTGAACAAAGTGACCATAAGAATAAATATCCTCTTCTGAGGATCGATGATTTGTTTGATCAACTTCAAAGTTAGAAGTGTTTCTCTAAGATTAATATTTTGGTTTGGTTATCATCAGCTTAATATTAGGAAAGTGGATATCCCTAATACTTTCTTTAGGAACCAGTATCATCACTATAATTTCCTAGTTATCTCTTTTGGGTTGACTAATTCCCCCATGGCATTCATGGATTTGATGAATAGGGTCTTGCATCTATTTCTTGATTTCTTTTTTATAGTCTTCATTGATGACATCTTGGTCAATTTTAAGAGTGAAGCAGATCATGTCGATCACCTTCAAGTCATGTTGCAAACCTTAAAGGATCATTGATTGTAAGCCAAGTTATCAAAGTACAAGCTTTGGTTGAATGTTATGACTTTCCTCGATCATGCTATATTTAGTGAAGGGATCATAGTGGATCCACAAAAGGTTACGGTAGTTATGAAGTGGCCTAGACCTACAAATCCAATTGATATTTGAAGCTTCTTAGGTTTAGTAGGAGATTTGTGGAGAGTTTTTCGATGATAGCTGCCCCATTAACAAAGTTGATCCAAAAGAAGGTCATGTTCATATGGTCAAAGGCGTGTGAGGGTACTTTTGAGAAGTTGAAGGATAAATTAACTTTGACTCTAGTTTTAACCTTGATCGAGGGTAATAATAGTTTTATAGTGTATTATTGTAACACCCCACATTTCAGGCTAGAATGAAAACCATCATTTCTATGAGTAGATGATCCTAAAGCCTTAAATCCTATGCAAATTTGGCATGTTAATCAATTATGTAGTGTGGAAACTTATTTGAGCATGAATTGAGATCATAGAGGTCGCTTAACTTGAGGACTAGTTGAAAGCTTTCCTATCGTTTAAGTTTTAATGAGCATCAAAACTTAGATCAAATTCAATCAACCATAACTCCTTATATATGACAAACTGGGTGGCCTACTATACATCAAATGAAATTTCTTTGACTTCTCTTTCCAACGCCACTATTTTGCTTTAATCCGGTATCGGAGTAGAAAGTTATGCTCATTTTAATTCAAAGTGTCTGTCTACCAAAATGTGATGAAAAGGTTGACGCATATGAGCTGTGTGACGGCCCATCAGACCTGGTTATTAGCGTAAGGCAGTGAATGGTGAAAACCAGCCCAAAAGTGATGGCCCATCAACATTGGTCATCAACTAATGCAATTATACGATTTTTTTTGGTTCCTTAGGGGTATTTTGGTCTTACCCTCACTCCATAAACCTTTGACATAAATTAAATCACCCCTTATGCATTATTAATTAATCACTATTAGTTTTACAACATAAAAAACTTCCTCTTTACTCTCAAAATAAGATCAAATTAGGGTTTTCTCCAAGAACAAGAAATTCAAGAAAATCAAGCCTTAAGTTCAAGATCTCCAAGAAACAAATCAAGATCTGGGTTTCATCTATAAAGATGTAGGTTCCATCTTTCTGATCTTATAATTTAAGGTACGTGGGGTTTATCCTAAAAAGTACATGGGCTTAAAACAATTAGAGCATGATTTTAAGATTTTTATGCATGAATTTCAAAGGAGTTTTGGAATCTATGTTCTAAATTACGTACTCTGAATGTTTTAATGTTACTATTGTTTTAACCTTGTGGTCCTATCCCCTAAATTAATTTACATGTATATATATATGTATGGGATTTGAGATTTAAGATTGTTTGAGAGCATAAATTTTGAACTCCCTCTCTTGTATTGGATTAAAGCTTATGGTTTTATTGGAAAAGAGTTGAAATTTATGTTTTATGATTTGAAAGATGTTTTCTCAATGTCCTTGTACTTTAATATGATTTTGAATTATTGAGAGGGTGTTTCATCATATAACTATGTGATGTTATAGAATAAGAATTGCATGAGATTGAGACTTTTAACATTACCACCTTTGTTTACTGAATCATTGATAAAGAGAATTAACTGCATGGTTTTACATGAGTTTCTTGAAAGAACTATTGATATGGTGGTCCTAAATTTCATGATTTTAAAACAGAGATATAAATTGCTATAAATGGCTTAGAGATTGTGACTTGCAAGTCAATGGTATGACGATACCATATATGTGTATATGCCATGACAGAGTTAAGGATTTCAGAGTATATTTTCAGAGCATGCATGTTTAAAGAACTAAAAGTAGGCATAAATAGGGTTAGGTGGTTACCCAAAGAAGGAATGAGTTCAAGTAACTCTTAGCTTGAAACCGTATTTGCCAATATGGATTGATTATTATTGTATGCTAGAGATGACTGTATGGAGTAGTAGATTTAGAGACTTCGACCCTTGTGGCACACATGGGTTGGGGGCTTGGCTTTCGAGTTAATGGAAGATCCCATATAGCCCGTAGGATTACAGTTTGTAAGGTACACCACCTAGGGAAAAAGTAAGACAAAGAGTGTCACAGATTTTAGATGTTTTCACGGAGTCTTTTAAAATACCCATGTGATTTCTTACTATATGATATGTTTATGAACTGATTTAAATTGCTCTCATATATGGTGAATATAAATGATTATTTTGGATTTGCTTTACGTACTTGTACATCTGTATTGACCTTCCCCCTACCTCTCAGGTTTTGAGGCTCAGTCTAGAGGTCCAGATAAGCAAGAGATAATTCAGATAGTAGATCAGATTGTGCAGTGGTGATCCTTCTCTATTCTAGAAGGTCTTTCCTTTCAGATTATGTCATCTTTTATAGTTTCGGTCTACTGGGGGCCTTGTCCCAGTTTTTAGATAGTTTTTAGATTTCATGTAGTACAGATTTTGCAGACTGTTCCAGATATTGTTTAGTTGATTTTGGATTTCATTCCTTATTGTTAAACTTAATCCAGAGTATGACCATGTTTCCATATTAGATCAAAATTCTGCATTTTTTTTATTATATAAATGTTGTCCATAACTACCAGATAGAGTAGGACGTCCGGACCTTCATGGTTTGGGATGTCTGTCATGGCCAGGCCCTAGTTCGGACCTTGATAAATTTGGTATTAGAGTGCGATTCATGGTTCTAGGGTGTCTGCAAAATCGCATTGGGTAGAGTTTTATTTATGGGTGTGTAGAACACCATATTTATAAGCAGGAGGCTACTAGGCATTTAGGAATGTCTTTGATACTCTAATTCATGCAATGGTGTTGCCCATATGAAAGTAAAGTAATCCCAATTCTTTCCTTACTTTGATATGCTCAAATATGTCTCATTATTGGGGTGATTCAAGTGCAGATGTCTAGAGTCTAAATGGTATGGTCATTTATGATTGATCCATATAAGATTTTAAAAATTTGCAAGGGCTTGAGAAGAGTCCGTTAGTGCTTCAGAGTGTATTGAGTCTAATGTAAACTTTGATTCTGATGAGATTGTGCTTTTTAGCCTGTAGTATTAAGTGTATTCAGTCCTTTTTAAAATTTATGTTGTAGATGTCATGCCTAAAAAGAGGAAGGATGTGTAGAAGAATGTTGGAACAATATTTCCACCCGAATAGTAGTATAAGATAAAGCGTTGTTGTCATGACCTATTGGTAGTGATATTGGACCAAGAAGTTGGAGATATGAAGTCACAAAGTTAGAAGTCAGAGTGAGGGTGACTTTTGTGTAGATAAATATTTTAGTTGAATAACAGATGTTTGAGGATGATTTATCCCTTTGATAGTGATAGACTAATGCGGTAGCTAGTAGCATATGTGGATTGTATGGTAGTCTATAGGGGAAGTATTTGACTCAGATTTTTATTTATACAGAGTAAGATGTGTATTCTTAGATTATTGATTTTTGTGTGTCAAGTTTCTATCTCTTGTAATCTTGTTATCATTGTGTTGTTGAAACTAAAAGTTTAGTGAAGCTGTGTGGGGCTCTTTTGATTTACCAGCATAGTTGCCTTGTCATTCATCTCATTTTCTTGTTCAAAACACAAAATCAAAGTCTAGTGAAGTCGTGTGAGGCCTATTTTAATTCACTAGCAACTTCTTGTTCAACTTATTATTCTTGTGTTGGTTGAATGTAAGTATAGCCGAATCCTTTTGCATGATACTGAGTTGGTAATAAAGTGATACATCCTTATGTGTTAGTTTAGTATAAGGTAGAGAAGAAGTCATTAGTCAAGGTGATGTGAGGTTGTAGTAGTTTTCTTCCTTTTAAGGCTATTACATGTTGTGTGTGGCTAGTGTTATTGTTGAGTTTCTAGGTGGAGAAAGACTAGTTAGATGGTACATGGTGTTCTAAATGGCCAAGTTAAGGAGTTTTGACTGCTAATGTTGAGCCTTTTGATATGATCTTGATCCTCATGGTAGAGAGATAGAAGTTTAGGTTTGCAATATTAGTAGGCTATGACAGAAGAAGTATGGTTCATTACAAGCTTGGTGATACCCATGATAAGTGTTAGAATCTAATTTTGAGTTTTGAACGTTAAACTAATAGAAATAAGAGTAGAAACACCAGAGGGTGTGAACTTCAACTTTGGGGATACTCATGAAGATTTGAAGTTTGTAAGTGTTGAAGTATTATATGATGACTATTGGTGACTATAGAAGATAGAGTGTATCTCAGAAGGTAGTATTAATAGTGGGTTTTCCACTTTTAGGTGGATTCATTCGGGTTAATTTCTATGATATACGTGTATGGTCATTTTTCCAGACCCTAGAGTACAATAAGTATAGTTCAGTTAGAGTCTAGTAAGGGATCTCTCAAACTTAAGATGATGTCTTGAAGCTAAAGGTGATATGATAGAACAAATAACCAAGACAAGCTCTCAGATTCTAGTACTGATGTCAGAATGATATAGAACATCAGAAATTGAGGGTGAGACTCAACCTATTCTTAACTCAGTATTTTTTAGTTATCTCAATACGTACTCATGCCTTATGTTTGAGTTCCATAATCATGGTCCATGTTCATGCATATGAAAGAGAATCATTTGCTCTTCCAGTTCCTAACTGAGGAATTCCAGTTCATTTCTGTGGACGAAATCACACTCCATAAGTTATGAACTCCAAGTTGAAGTCATGCATCTCATGACTCATGTACTCACGCTTTATAGTGTTCTAAGTTTCCATAACTCATATTACACACAAAATAATTGACGAGATTTAACTATTAGACAAGTATACTCTCAATTCAGATCACTTTGATGAATCCCTGATGTTGATTCACTTTTCCTAAGGCCTCAGTTAAGTGTCAATTCTCATATAATATCCTTTCATGTTTCAAGGTCTTATGTTCTAAGCTTTTAGTGACTCCTTCTTATGTAATGATAGTGGTGATGAGTAGATGTTTCTTGTTGATTAAAGATCATTGTATGCTTGTCTTAGATAAGACCATAAGTGTGAAGTAAGATTTGGGGCCAAGTCTTTGAAACGTGTGATGGTTAGTGGAAATTTGTGTGTGTATGTTCTTGGGATGGCGCGGGGGAGTTATATTGACAATGGCTTAGAGACTATGTAAATTATGTATTTACAGGTGTTTGCCTTGAAGTTCATATGTGGTTATAAAGATAGGCTCGAATGACATATTAGGATTTAAGTGGAGGAACATAATATGTGCTCGTAAATCCAAAGTAAAAGTTCAGAGTTAGTCATCATTGAAGTTGTAAGGCACGTTATGTTTAGGGTGTGATCTCTAAAAAGATATAGATGATTGAATCATATGGTTTAGACTAGTATCGATGTGCGGCATGTTGTATTTTGTAGTTTGGAGTTAGGATTGATCGTAGTGAAAGGATTTATGTCACTTTAGACATTAGTAGAAAGATTTATCAATGCCCATATGAGAATTTTAAGTTGAATCGAATGAGCATGGCATTCAAGGGGAATAGTATAGTTAAGGGAGTATTCAGGAAGTGTGCTATGCATTGCCAAAGGCCTAATAATTCTACCCTAGTTTATGAGTTAATGTCTATATTCCATGCTATAGACTAATGTCAATGTTGTGATTCCTTAGTCAAATGTCTGGTGTAGATTATGCCCAAGATTCTTTTGCTCCCTAATGTTACAAGAACTTCCTTAGAAAGTGTGTTGAAGAGATACTCTAGTTAAGCATAAGTTTCCAAGTATAATTCAGTCTGTATAGCCAGTAATTTAGTTTAACAATCAGGCAGACAAGTTACTGTGGTTTTCCAACTTTTAACCCAGTCCTACTATTCGAAGTCTCATGAGTATGACCATCCCTAAGAAATAATCTAATCCATCCATGTAAATTGTGAATCTAGTTCAGTCCAAGCATCATGTTTCAGATTCACCTATTTAGTCATGACTTAGTTCATAAGAGTTCAATGCATAATCTCAAATTTTTCCAAGTATTTTATCTCAGACAGTGTAATACCCTGGTATAGTCTAAGTCTTATTATTTCATGATTCGTACTTCCCTAATTTATCACTTCTCAATTCAATATATATGATTAGATCATGAACACTTCAAGGGAATCCTAAATTTTCAGCATAAATCAGCTCCTTGAAGCAAGTAAAGTCAAATCAGCATACAATTTAGTTTCATGATAGAAGTTTAAATGTTTCAGATTAGTTATATCCTTTCGTAGAAGACACATCATGTCTGCATTATTTCATACCTTTAAGCTTCAACATTGCTACCCATCATCATGGGATGAATGATACCAAGGGGGAAATAATGTAACACCCCGCATTTCGGGATAGAATGAAAACCGCCATTTCGATGCGTAGATGATCCAGAAGCCTTAAATCCTATGAAAATTTGGCATGTTAATCAATTATATAGTGTGGGGATCTATTTGAGTATGAATTGAGATCATAGAGGTCCCTTAACTCAAGGACTAGTTGAAAGCTTTCCTATCGTTCAAGTTCTACTGAGCGTTAAAACTTTTATCAACTTCAATCGACCATAAATCATTGTATATGATGAAATGGGTGGCCTACTATATATCAAATAAAAGGTTTCTAACTCCTCTTTCCAACTCCACTGGTTTCACTTTAATCTGGTATTGTAGTAGAAAGTTATGCTCATTTTACTTTAAAGTGTCTGTCTGCCAAAATGTGACGACGAGGCTAACGACTTATCAGCTGTGTGATGGCCCATCAGACCTAGTCGTCAGCCTGAGGCAGTGAATGGTGAAAACCAGCCCAAAAGTGACAACCTGGGTGACGACTTATCACCTGAGTGATGGCCCGTCAACCCTGGTCGTCAACTGATGCAATTATACGATTTGTTTTGGGTTCCTTAAGGGTATTTTGGTCTTTCCATCACTCCAAAAACCTTTCACCCAAACTAAATCACCCCTTAAGCATTATTAATCAATCACAATCAGTTTTACAACATCAAAAACCTCTTCTTCACTCTCAAAATAAGATCAATTTAGGGTTTCTCCAAGAACAAGAAATTTAAGAAAATCAAGCCTTCAGTTCAAGATCTCCAAGAAAAAAATCAAGATCCGGGTTTCATCTATAAAGATCTAGGTTCCATCTTTTAGATCTTATAATTTAAGGTACGTGGGGTTTATTGTAAAAACTATGTACTCCAAATATTTTAATGTTACTATTGTTTTAACCTTGTGGTCCTATCCCCTAAGTTGACTTACATATATACGTATATATATGGGATTTGAGATTTAAGATTGTTTGAGAGCATAAATTATGAACTCCCTCTCTTATATTGGATTAAAGCTTATGGTTTTGTTGGAAAAGAGTTGAAATTCATGCTTTATAATTTAAAAGATGTTTTCTCAATGTCCTTGTACTTAAATATGATTTCGAATTGTTGAGAGGGTGTTTCTTCATATAAATATGTGATGTTAAAGAGAAAGAATTGCATGAGATTGAGACTTTTAACATGGCCATCTTTGTTTACTAAATTATTGATAAAAAGATTTAACTGCATTGTTTTACATGATTTTCTTGAAAGAATTGTTGATATGGTGGTCCTGAATTTCATGATTTGAAAATAGAGATATAAATTTCTATAAATGGCTCAGAGAATATGATTTGCAAGTCAATGGTATGATGATACCATATATGTGTATATGCCATGACAGAGTTAAAGATTTCAGAGTATGTTTTTACAGCATGCATGTTTAAAGAACTAAAAATAGGCATAAAGAGTGTTAGGTGGTTACCCGATGAAGGCATGAATTCAAGTAACACTTAGCCTAAAACCGTATTTGACGATATGGGTAGATTATTATTGTACGCTAGTGATGGCTATATGGCGTAGTATATTTAGAGACTCCGACCTTTGTGGCACACTTGGGTTGGGGGCTTGGCTGCTGAGTTAATGGCAGATCACATATAGCCCGTGGGATTACATATTGTAGGGTACACCACCAAGCACAGAAGTATGACAAAGAGTGTCACAGATTTCAGATGTTTTTACAATGTCTTTTAAAATTACCATGTGATTTATTACTATATGATATGTTTATCAACTGCTTTAAGTTCCTCTCATATAAGTTGAATATAAATGATTATTTTGGATTTGCTCTGCGTACCAGTATGTAATGCCCCGCATGTTTCTAAGCTAGGAAGTGAATAAGTATTCCTACGTATGAAATCTCCTATCCTGTGATTCGTACTTGAGTGCATGACATACAATAAATATCCTAGTGATAGGATAGCTTATGATGCATTAAACATGTTCATATGAGTCACTTAAGGTAATACAAGCTAAGAGTTTTTGAATCCATCAAGTGTTAGTGTTCAATTTTGAAAGGGTCATGTTTGAACGAGTATAACTCGATGTTTATATGGTATTTTGGCTGATTTACACCCACCAAATTGTAGAGAATCGAATTAGCTTTCCAACAATACCAATTTTGCCATAATCCAATACCTGAACGAAAAGTTATACCCATTTTCGTGAGATACAGTAAGGATAGGCGATTGGTTAGGCGCCGCCCAACCCAAACATAGGCGATTGGTTAGGCGCCGCCCAACCTAGCTCATGGGCGCTGCCTAAGTCAGATCCAGGTGCCAAAAACACTCCGTTTTGAGTTATTCTAAGGGTAATTAAGTCTTTTAACACTCCTTACACGTCCCTAAACTTAACCCTACAAAATATATAGCTTCTAAACATATTACAACCCTATTATCATCTCAAAGCTCATCATTCAAGAGCACTAAAAGAGAAAAATAACTAGGGTTGTGTAACTAAGCTTGAAGATCCAATTTCAAGGAAATTCCTCCGTCAATCATCAAGAATCTTCCTTCTAAGGTATGTGTGAGTTGATTTATGGATCCCTTTCATCCATAAAGTTCAAAAACCCTCTTTTTCAATATAAAGTATGATTTCTATATTGTTGGGTGTTGATGATCATGTTGTTGATATTGGGTTATTCCCAAGATGGAATCTTTATATGTTTTTTTGAATTTCATGATATCATATGTGTTGGAAACATGTAAATTTTGTTGTTCATGATGTATAATTTGATGATTTCACCTATAGTTAAGACGTTCATGTAAGGTGTTTGATAAAATGCCTAAGAAACTAGAAATGATGCAATATAGCTAAATTGTGACTAAGTGAAGGATTCATGATATGCCCTTACGTTCCAATGACTTCTATGTTGATAATGTGCCTTGTAAATGTTGTTGTAATAATCATGAACTATTCTTATGATATTATGCTATGTTTACTTACAAATCCTACTTATGAACAAGATGTATGATAACTATGCAATCTACCTGAACTTTCATGCTATTGGTATGTGTTGTCAATATGATTATGCAATGAACATGATATTAAGATTGTGCAAGTACTTCCATGTGATATGAAATCCTTTCCATGCAATACATTGTTGATAAACATGCTTAGTATTAGATCCCTACTTATGATATTATAAATTATGGACTCTATTCTTATGATCAAGTCAGTCATGTGTATCAGCTTCCTTCCATCGAGTCCTGGGGGTACTTGTACCCAAAAACTATAGTTGTGTGCCGAGAGCCATGTCATGTTTCATGATATCCAAACTCAAGCTATGATTCCATAGACTTCAGTCAATCATGTGACTCAGGAACACCTCATGATCTTAGTCAGTTGTCAGATACCAGTAACATTCCACCAGTCAACGAAATTCAGAAAGATTAAATCATGCACAGTTAGTTATTCATGTCTAGTCCCTCCAGATAGGATTAGAGATTAGTACCGAGTGAACCCAAGGATGGGAATTCACCCTCCAATTCAAAGTGTGATTCATAGTAGTCATCCTTATGTTCTAGAACTACATAGCCAGCATAGGTTGAGATATCTTAATTCATCAAATTAGGGTTGATGAGGTGGCTTAACCCGTCAGTTTAGGGTTCCCACCGTTCTCATTGAGTACCCGCCAGATAAGGGTCACTCACAGGCTGTCCTTACCCATGGCATGGTATTGACACCCCTCCAATTGGGTTAGAGATTAGACCCCAGCTTAGCCATAATGGCATACATGGGGCATGTCGGTTAAGCACTACTTCCCACAGTTTTAGTTTCAGTCTCAGAAAAAGAACTCAGGGCGTTCTTTAGATTTTAGTATATATAAGACTGTCAGATACAGTCATCCATGTTATCAGTTTCAGTATCAGTCATGACAGTTATCAGTAAACCATGTATTAACTTACAGGTCATGCTATCACGTATTCAAGGTCCCAGTTTCTATATATGTGTGTTTGCACTCCTACGTTCGTATTGGTCAGTCAGTGTTGTTCATGCATAAAACCCTTTATGTTCAACTTACCTTCCTTGTATGCTCAGTACTCCAGTTGTACTGATGCATTTGCACTATGGTGCTTTCTTTTCATGTTACACCATAGGTTTCGAGACACGAGCTCCAGCCCAGTAGTCGCGGTAGCATTCCAATCGCAGAGAAACAGTAAGTCCTCATTGATTCAAGGACAATATGATTTGATTCATTTATTTATTTCTTTAGTTTAGTTTTATAGAGTTAGTTGGAGATATATTCCTTCAAATCATTATTTAGATAGTTTAGAGGCTTTTAGATTTATGTTCAGATTTACATTCAGATTGAGTTGTTTTGGGTATTTTCAACCACATGATTGTATTCAGTTGAACCTTATGGCTTTACAATTCTATGTATTCTGCATTATTATATAATGATTTGTAGTATACAGTTACAGATATCAGTCATGGGTTAGCTTATGGTCCCTTGAGGTCATGAGCACCGTGTAGCATTCCAGTTCAGCGAATCGGGGTGTTACAAACTTGGTATCAAAGCCTAAGGTTCAATAGAGTTCTAGGAAGTTTGAAAGCGGCATCTAGTAGAGTCTTGTACATGGGTGTGTTGCATTCCACATTTATGTGCGGGAGGCTATAAGATGTTTTAGGAACAGTCCCCTTTCTTCATTATTCATGTCATGCTAGTGAGCATAATCACAAGTTAAACTCTCAGTCTAATCCATTCTTCTTTTATTCTAGGCCATAGCCCCAAAGAGAAGAAACCAGCTAGCTCCTCAGCCCAAAGATCCTTTGGGCAAAAATTTTTCCCATGTAGAGTTTAGAGCCACATTTACCACACTTGCTCAGTCCATGGATGCACAGAATGAACAGCCACCAGTTATTTTTGCCAATCTAGTGGCCAATCCTAAAGCAGCTAGGGTTCAGAACGTCATCTGGGTAAACCCTCTATCTTTCCATGGGTCTAAGTCTGATGAGGACCCTCAGGAGTTCATTGACCAAGTCCAGAAGGTCATTGACATCATGGGTGCTACTTCTATTGAGAGTGATAAGTTAGCCGCCTACCAGTTATAGGATGTTGCTCATGATTGGTACAAATAGTGAAAGTCTGAGAGGTTAGATGATACAGGCCCTATTGAGTGAGAGGAATTTGTCACAGCCTTCTTAGACAGATTCTTTCCCCAAGAGCTAAGAGAAGCCAAAATTCTTGAGTCCATCAACCTCAGGCAGGGGAATATGACGGTTAGGAAGTATTCTCTCAGATTTACTCATCTAGCCAGGTATGCTCCTCATGTGGTTGCAGACAATAGAGCTAAAATGAGTAAGTTCGTGTCAGGGGTCAACGATAGCGTGGTAAATGAGTGTAGGTCTGTAATGATGGTCGGTGATATGACCTTATCCAGACTCATGACCCATGCCCAGCAAGCATGAATATGATTACTGATATGGGTTTCATTTCTGTATGTGGGCCAAAGGCCATGATTATGATGTTGTAATTATTTCATACACATTATTGGCCCCAAGGCCATATTATGATATGGATTGGACATTCGGGAAGTTTTTACCCTTGTAAAGGATATGGTTGTAGTTTATAGATATATTGAGACTTATGATTTCATTATTTAAATACTGGTTATGACATGCATAGATTCGATACATTCATGATCACTAAGTACGGTAAATGGTACGATTTCAACTAAAATATGATTTTACAACTATTTTTCCTTAAAAGAAATTTAAATCCCAAATTTCACTTTAAAGCAGATTTATTTAAAATGATAATATTACCATCTAAATGGATGACTTATGTGCAATAAAATTGAGAATGGAGTTTTAAAGATTAAATTGAGTTAGATTTTGATCCATGATTTCATTATTATTATTATTTACTTCTGTCATGAGAGATTCTGACCCTTTTTATACTTTTATAATAATTTAGTCTTAAAATTTACCCCGCATAATGGATTTATGGATTTACATTCATTTTATCCATGGATTTAGCCTCTACACTTATTATATATCTATATACACATCTCTCTAGTATGGGATAGAGGAGGATGATAGTATTGATGATATGAATTCTAGGTAAAACCCAATGATTGATAATGTTGATAATATTAATGATTTTGATGATATTGAGGGCATTTATTATATATTTACTGGTTCGAGTCCTTCTATTGATTATATATTTATCAATTTAAGATCAGTTATTGATTATGTATTTACTTGTATGAATCTGGCTATTGATTATGACACAAATGATGTGAGATCATCCACTGGGTTACTTATGGTGTTTTGGATTGTTTATGGTGTTACATATTGTATATTGGAATTTATTTTTGCATGCGTATTGCCAACCCCCAGTATGTGTCTATATCTATCAGCATTAAGGGGGTTGCATAGGTATGGGTAATGAGTATGAATTGTGGTGTGTTGTATGTTGATTGAACCTTTTGAGCCTAGGACGGTGGGGTTTTATGAAAGGCTTGGTTAGGTATTAGTTGTCCGGGCTAGACGGTTACTCGCATTTTCATTGCTATTATTATTATGATCATTGTTATGGCTACTTTATGAAAGTTTTTTTAATGATCCAATATTTTGACTTTAGGTATGATTCTGGGTCTTTTATCTTACGATTACATTATTATACATGATTACCTCGTGATTAAACGTATGAGTTAAAAACCCTGAGTATACTAGCACTAGTTCCTGCTTTTCTTATGAGGTCTTAAAATGCTAGTTTTATTATTAGGTTGTACTTTGAGTTGAACTCATTTATGTGTGTGTATGTATATTTATATATGTATATCTAGCTTTATGTAGCTATGGTATTACCATATATCCCTTTCTTTCTTTATTTATTCAAATTGTATATATTCATTCCTTGGCCTTATATATTGTTATATATCCTTTTTTCGCCCTTTATTTGTATATTGGTCGGTGATATATGATATAGTGTTGAGATTCCTGAGTAAGGCTAGAATAGGATAGTTCATTCTTAATACTTCCTTATCCTTATTATGATAGTTCTTGGATATGAGTAGGATAGTTTACACTTACTATCTCACTATCTTTGTTATGTGGTTATTGGACATTTAGGCTTAGTCTCTATTTCTATTTATATGTTTTATATATTTGCATTATCTTTGGACCTCATTCGGTGTTGCCTACTGAGTACTATATGTTTAGTACGTATACTATATTTCTACAACCTACATATTATTATACGGGTTATCGCCAGTGTTGTGTGTGTCATGCAAAGCAGCCAGGGTTTGAAGACATAGAGTGATCTCCCGACATTTAGATTATTACTTTCCTCCCTCTTATGTACTAAACTAGTATCTATTTTGTACTTGGTGATGAGTTGTATCAGTGTAATTCCCTTGGTACTTTATTTATATTTTTATTATACCATAAGCTTTTGTATTGATTTCACCAAGTTTTGTGATTTTCTTATTTATGTCAGCCTTTTATTACATATATTCTACTTTTTTTCCTTTATATCTCTTGGTAGTCCATTACTAGTAGTTCTGGAGTACTGGTTGGATTACCTATTGATGGGTTATAATAGGCTCCCTTATGACCTAAGAAATTAGGTCATGATAAATTTGTATCAGAGACTAGGTTCACTAGTGTGTGTTGGTACATGAGCTAAGTGTTTAATAGAGTCATATGGATTGGTGTAGAGACGTTCATGACCTATCATTGTTAGGCTATAGAGAATTCTTAGGAAATTCTTTTCTTGACTCCCTATAATGTTTCTGTATTCTTATGAGTCTCAAGTATGTTGACTCTATTTTTCCCTAGATAGATGATGTAAAGTTTTTAATATATGTGGATGGGACTACATCATGTTTTTCTAAAGTTTTATCGTGGCATCAGGCCATAGAGTTAGGGATTGTTATCTAAGAACCTCGCTATCAACCAGATATGTCATCCATTTCATCAAGTAAGTTTTTAAGTTAGAGTTAGATTTGTTTGTGCTCATCAGGGCTCTTTACTAGTTTCTTAGTATAAGATTGGGTTTCTGGATTCATCTAGGAATATTCTTATGCAATTGTCTTCTAAACTGAACATTGTATATGGATTTATTAGAGGTTTAGAATTACCACTCTGTTTGACATCGGAGCACTTGATAGAAGCTGGGTCTTCCTTCTCTTACATTATTGATTATGCGAGGGCCACAGAGAGAGTATGTGTTGAGACTTATGGAGGTGGTAGTAAGAGGACATCCCATTAGTATAGTGTTATTTGTATATTATTCAGAAGTGAGGATCCTTCCAGTGGAGGTCATCTTTACTTGCAACCTATTAATTATACACAGGTAACATTATAGATTATGGGTGACTTCAGGTTAGTCATGGTGATCACTTTGGACCAGAGTGTATGGCACCTTAAAGTATTCTAAAAGCTTGTTTTGGTTGTGGTTTGATGGCACATTAATCTAAAGAGTGTCATCTATGAGGTATTATTGGTCATTTAGCTAATTCAAATCAGTCTCATAGTGTTGTGGCACTTTTAGTCAGAGTAATGCACTCAGCGCCTCAATTGATGATTTAGTTATTGTTCTAAGTTTGGACCCATTTAGATTTATTCTCTTATATACCCATCAGGTATGAGATAGTGGATTTTACCATGATAGGTGTGCTTTTATTTCTTATATTTACCTTTTTCTTTTGTGTGTGTTAGGGTTTTTGTACCCATTGATGATTATATGCCTTGATAAGTTCATGTTTGTTATTGTGTACCTTGTTATTAAATTTATAATTATGTGGCTACCCTATGGTTATTTATTTTAGTAGCGGATTTAATAAATCTGTATTGATATTTTATCCCTATGGGTGTAGCACTGGGTTCGAGTCTCATTTACCCTGACATATTGGCCTTATTGTATCCCTTGAGTGGTATTTGATGTTGATTTTCATTTTTGTACTACCTATTCATGATATTGATGATTATATTATTGTTATTTGTTATTATTTGGTGTAATTTATCCTCTTTTGGTATATAGATTGACTATTGGCATCCAGTTATACTTTTTCCTTCTATGTGGTTCTTATTCATTGGCTCGGGAAGCTATAACTTGGTTGGAATATTTATTTTCTATATCAAGGTGAGGTTGGTTGTTTCTCTCTTTTGTTGATTGTGCTAGACTAATTGGGGAATGGATTATGGTATTAAAGGTATGCTGACCTTCTGTGGTTTTGTTATGGTTCTAGAGTTGTCAATTTAGCTATATTACCCGTTCTTGAGTATGGAATTCTTAGACATCTCTCCTTGTTTGTGAAGGTTTTTGTATTGGCTATCCCTTTCTATATAGACCATTTTGAGATAGACTAGTTTTGGGTCTATTATTTTCTTGTGGCTATTTCGTTGCCGTAGTGGTTTATATTGATATTGAGTTGTCTTTGATTCATCTCTTAGATTTATTGGGTTTATCTCCTAGTGATGGTTTTCCCTTATGATTAGTGTGTATTTGGATGATCCATTCTTGTTGTGATGTGGTTCTTGTCTAAAAGTGGAGTAGAGAGTTAGAGAAGGTGGTCTTTCCTGTGATCGCTTCTTGAGTTGGCAAATCGAAAATTCTTTATCCTGAGTTGCTAGGTTCATTTTTTGGTTTGTAGCATTGGTGTTGAGATTTACAAATGATGTACTCTACGTGAATAATCACACCACCATTATTTGGAATCCAAAAGGAAAACTTCGAGGTGAATAACACTCACCAAATCCTATTTTTTCCCATCCACATGAGATAAGATTCTCATGGATAACCTGCTAAGAGCATCAGCAAATATGTTAGCTTTACCTCGATGATAGTCAAGACTTATGTCATAGTCCTTAAGCAACTCAAGCCATCTTCTTTGCTTGAGATTCAATACTTTCTAAGGGAACACCTATTACAAGGTCTTATGATCAGAATATTTATATCAACATGGACTGCCTACAAATAATGTCGCCAGATCTTAAATGCAAACACCGCGGCTAATAATTCCAAATTATGAGTCGGATACTTCTTCTCATAAACTTTCAACTGTCTATACGCATATACAACCACCTTTCCATGCTACGTCAACACATAGTCCAATATAACCCGGGACACATCACAATAAACAACAAAGCCATCAGTACCCTCAGGCAGAGTTAAAAACTAGAGCCAAAGTCGACTTATACTTTAGCTTTTAAAAACTACCCTCACAAGCATCAAACCATAAGAACTTCGTATTCATTTGAATCAACTTAGTCAATGGGACAGCAATAGAAGAGAAACTGTAATGCCCCAAATTTGGTACTCGAAATGCTACACGGTGGTCATGACCCCGAAGGACTACAAGCTAACTCATGACTGATATCTGTACGTAAACACTGCATAATATATTATATAAATGGGGGAATAAAGGCATTAAGGCCATAAGGTTCAAAAGTGAGACATAATATCTGATAAACTATAACATCTGGGTGGGGTATGAAATACCCAAAACAACTAAAATAAATTGTCTGAACATAATAGTCTGAAAAGCCTATAATTGTCTGAATAAGGAGTTGATGGGACATGTCCCCAACTAACTATATCTACTAAAAGCTAAACTGAATTAATGAAATAACTAATAATATCATTCTTGAATGATGAGAACTCACTGCTAAATTTGGCTGCAACTGATGCTTTGGAGCTCGTGCTTCTAAACTATGGTATAAAACACCATAGCGCAAATGCATCAGTACGATTGAATGTACTGGTATGCATGTGAGGTAGGCTAAATGCAAAGGGTTCACATGCATGAACTATACTAACTGACTGAATAACATGAACATGAGAATGCATGCATGAATACATAATAGTTGTAACTGAGTTCGTGATAACACGATTAATGAGCCTAAGTATTGATAACATGAGATACTGGTAACTGTTTAACTGAAATAACTGATACTGAGCAACTGAACTAGCTAAGTTTCATACTATTCTAAGTTGACTGTATCTGACAGTTCTGAATTTTGTAGAACTATCTAAGTTTTATTACTGAGACTGAATAACTGTATCTTACAGTCCTGATTCTGTGACTGAAACTGTGGGAAGTAGTCATCTAATATGCCCCAAATAACGCATTATAGCTGAGTTGGGTTCTAATCTGTAACCCTAATTGGAAGTTTCTCAATACCATGCCACTGGTAAGGACAATCTGTGAGCAGCCCTCATATAATAGGTAACTCTAGTGAGAACGGTAGGAACCCTCATAACAGGTTAAGCCACCTCATATACCCTCATATAATAGGCTATGATTTCTCAACCTATACTGGCTAAATAGTTCAGGAACGCAAGGATTGCTTCTAAGAATCACACCCTCATATAACAGGTGAGTTCCCATCCTTGGGTTCACTCGATGCTAATTCCTGCTCCCATATGAATAGACACTGAACATGATTAACTGAACTAGACTAGACTGAGTTCATTAAATTCCGTGGATTGACGGAATAATATTGATATCTGATAACTATCTGAGACTTCTGAGATTACTGGTTTACTGAGATTTACTAGAATTTCTGAGATTACTGGACTGATACTGAATTCACTGAGTTTTCCTGAGTCACCTGGCTAACTGAGTTCTAGGGATCATGGCTTGACTGAGAGTATCATAAAAACATGACCTGGCTATAGGCACACAGCTAAATTCTCGGGTACAAGTACCCCCAAGACTCGATAGCATAAAAGTAATTCATGGCATGAGTTCTAAAGCACAACAATGGCTATACATATATCCATATTCCAATGACTAAGACATTTTATCAAACACTTGACATGCATGAACTTGTATATGAATGGGGATTTTACATTATCATACTAGTATGACATTTTTCCTTCACATAGGCATTTAGTCAAACATATGAGGAGCATGCTTTGGTTATACAATCATCAACACATCTAATAATCATGGATACATCAATCCACTTGTAAATTGAAGGTTTTATCATGAATATCGTGTAATTCATCACATATTAGAATCAATTCTTGTAATTAATAGTCTATAACATGAAACAAAACCAAACAACAACATGAACATCAATTTTCAATTCAATCAAATCATGAAAATTCATAAATAAACAAATCTTGGATTTTTAAAAGAGATTCTTGAGCTTCATGGATGAAAGAGACCATGAATCAACAAATGAAATACCTGAGTTAATAAATCTGGAAGGATTAATGGAGAGTTGTTGTGATTTGGACCTTGAATTTGAGAGCTGGTGTTTCTTGGCTTGAGAGAGAGAAACTCAATTTGGGGAAAAATATAGTGAATAATGATATCCTTAGGTCATGTAGGGTTAAATTTCGTGCTTATGTCTAAACTAAAATCATGGGAAAAGACCCATTTAACCCTGGACAAATTTTTAAAATTTTGTAAAAATTTCCCGACCTGAACCCCTAGTGCGACACGGCGCTATCGCGCCATGTCACTGGAATTTGACAACTGAAAAATTATATGATGGCACGACGTGGGACTATCGTGAAGCTTCACTGGAAATTAACAAATGTCATTTTTTCTTATGGCGCAATGCGCCACTGACTGAGATGTCGGTGTTTTACGATTGAAACTTTAAATAGCCATAACTTCTTACCCGGTTGTCGGATTTAGGTGAATTTGGTATCGATGGAAAACTTATTGAATTACCCACATAAATAAAAGTGAAAATCTAGTAAATTACCTATGAAATAAACATCATTCAATTTAGAAGATAATACTTGACATTCTTGGGACGAAATTAGTTAGGAAACTTTGGAGTATTACAATATCTCCCCCTTGGAAACATTCTTCCTTGAATAAGACTTATTGAGGTGGTAGAAATGATGAGATGAAACATGACTAACATTTCTGAAATTTATACTGAGCATGCATATTTGATGCATGATTTCATGACTTAACTGACTCATGAACACATGACTGAGATTTCTGATAACTGAATTTCTCACAAGGAGAATACAAGTCTGATGCATGAACACATGAATAATCTGATGCATTAATGTATGTCTGAATATCCAATGGTACATAGTACCAAGTTAAAAATAGAATTCTAAACATGAACTGTATACTAAGCTTGTAACTAAAATCTCAACATGAAACTGAAAAGCTTAAGGATGACTGTTACCTTGAGCTAGATCTGAATTAGCTGCGAAGAGGGGAGGATACTTGGTTTGCATGTCTGCTTCTGCTACCCAAGTATCTCCTTCAATGGACTAATTTTGCCAAAGAACTTTAACTAGAGGGACTTCTTTATTCCTCAGTCTACGAGTTTGATAGTCAAGAATTTTGACTGGAACCTCCTCATTAGAGAGGTTGTTCTGAACATTGATGCTCTGAATAGAGACTACAACTGCTGGGTCACCTATACACTTTTTGAGAAAAGACACATGGAACACTGGATGAACTGCAGCTAGATCTGAAGGCAATTCGAGCTTATAAGCTACCTTGCTGAAGCGACAAAGAATTTTGAAGGGACCGACATATCGGGGACTGATCTTTCCCTTCTTGTTGAACCTCTTCACTCCTTTCATGGAAGGAGATCTTTAGATAAACATAATCACTAATCTCGAACTCGAGATCTTTTCTAAGCACATCTGCATAAAACTTTTGTCGGCTCTGAGTAGCCCAGAGTCTTTCTCTGATTAACTAGGCCTTTTCGAAGGCATCAAATACTAAGTCAGGCCCTATACCTGAGGCTTCACTAACTTCGAACTAACCAACTGGAGATATACACCTCCTACCATAGAGAGCTTCAAATGGAGCCACCATAATACAAGAATGATAGCTGTTATTGTATGCAAACTCAATCAAAGGCAAGTGGTCATCCTAACTACCCTTGAAATCAATTGCAAACGCTCGCAGCATATCTTCTAAAGTCTGAATGGTCCTTTCTACTTAACCATTTGTCTGAGGATGAAAGGCTATACTGAGATAAACTTGGGTACGAATAGCCTTTTAGAATGCTTTCCAAAAATAAGAGGTGACATGGGTACCTTTATCTGAGATAATAGATAAAGAAACACCGTGTAATCTGACCAACTCTCTAATATAGAGCTTGGCGTAATCCTCGACTAAATAAGAGGTATGAACTGGAAGGTAATGAGCTGATTTGGTCATCCTATCTACAAAGTCCCAAACTAAATCATGTTGATGATGAGTACCGAGGAAAACACATCACGAAGTCCATGTCCACTTCTTCCTATTTCCAAGTAGGAATATTGAACTCTTGCATGGACTCACTAGGTTTCTAAGGCTTTATCTAAACCTGCTGACATATAGATCACTTGGCCACAAACTCTACAATATCTCTCTTCATCCCACTCCACTAATAGATTTACCGCAAGTCACAGTATATCTTTATGGACCCTGGATAAATAGAGTAGTGCGCACCATGCACTTCTGCAAGATTTTGATGCCTTAAGTTATCTACACCTAGAACACATAGACGACCCTGACAATGTAGGACACCATCTCCCCCTTAGGAGAAAACCTCTACTTTCTGATCCTTGACTAACTCTTTCAACTTGACTAGACTGGGATCTCTATCTTGTTTTTCTTTCATCTCAGAACTAGAGATGATTCTGAACTACTCTAAACCCATATATCACCCTCTTCTATATCGACTAAGCAAACACCTAGTCTTGAAAGCTGATGGACTTCCTGAACCAACTTTTTCTTACTATCCTCAACATGAGCAACACTACCCATAAACAGTCTACTGAGAGAGTTAGCCACTACATTGGCCCTGCACAAATGCTAAAGAACACTCATGTCATAATCTTTCAGGAGCTCTTATGATCTGTAAACACATCTACATGAACCCTATATAGACAATGCCTCCAAAGATTTAAGGCAAATACTACGACTGCTAACTCAAGATCATGAGTAGGATATTTCTTTTCATGGGGTTTAAGCTGTCTGGAGGCGTAGGCTATGACTTTACCATGCTACATGAGGACATAACCCAAATCTACTCTAGATGCATCATAGTACACTACAAACCCATCTGGACCTGGAATAGCCAAAACTAGAGCTGAGGTGAGTCGAGTCTTCAACTCCTGAAATCTTTTCTCACAAGGATCTGACCATTGAAACTTGACTTTCTTCTGAGTCAATCAGGACATGGGGGATGCAATAGAATAAAATCCCATAACAAACTATCTATAATAGCCAACCAAACCCAAGATACTCCTGATATCTAATGGAGAGACAGTGCGAGGTCAGTTACTTACTGCTTCGATCTTTTGAGGATCTACTCTAATGCCATCACCGGAAACGATATGACCAAGGAATGCTATTGACCTTAGCCAAAACACGTACTTACTGAATTTGGAGAATAGCTGATGATCTCTGAGAGTCTAAAGTATAATTCTGAGATGGTCTGCGTAATTACGCTCACTGCAGGAATAGACTAGAATATCATCTATGAATACTATCAAGAACATGTCCAAATACTGCTTGAACACATGGTTCATCAAGTCCATGAAAGTTGTGGAGGTATTGGTAAGACCAAAGGACATGACCAAAACCTTGAAATGACCATACCTAGTACGAAAGTCTATTGTGACGACCCAAACTAAGGCCTGTCCATGACGTACATCCCAAACCATGAAGGACCAGATGTCCTACTCTATCTGGTAGTCATGTACAACACTCATATAATAAAAGAAAATGTAGAATTTTGATCTAATACAGAAACATTGTCATACTCTGGATTAATTTTAACAATAAGGAATGAAATCTGAAATCAGTTAAACAACACCTGGAATAGTCTGTGAAATCTCTACTACATGAAAATTTGACAACTATCTAAAAACTTGGACAAGGCCCCCAGTAGACCGAAAATATAATAGATGACATAATTTGAAAGGATAGGCCCTTTGGAATAAAGAAGGCTCACCACTGTACAATCTGATCTACTGTCTGAATTACCAACTACTTATCTGGACCCCTAGACTAAGCCTAGAACCTGAGAGGTAGGGGAGGGGGTCAATATAGATGTATTGGTACCCAGAGCAAATCCAAAATAATCATTTATATTCAACATATATGAGAGCAATTTAAAGTAGTTCATAAACATATCATATAGTAAGAAATCACAGTGGCATTATAAAAGACTCTGTGCAAACATCTAAAATTTGCGACATCTTTGTTTACTTCTACGCCAGGTAGTGTACCCTACAATCTATAATCGCACGGACTATATGGGATCTGCCCTTAACTTAGCAGCCAAGCCCCCAACCCATGTGTGGCACAAGGGTTGAACTCTCTAAATCTACTATGCCACACGGCCGTCGCCAGCGTACAATAATAATCTACCCGTATTGGTGAATACGATTTCAGGCTAAGAGTGACTTGAGCTCATGCCTTCTTTAGGTAACCACCTAACCATCTTTATTCCCATTTTTAGTTCTTTAAACATTCATGCTCTGAAAACATACTCTAAAATCTTTAACTCTATCATGGCATATACACATATATGGTATCATCATACCGTTGAATTGTAAGTCACATTCTCTAAGCCATTTATAGCAATTTATATCTCTCTTTTCAAATCATGAAATTTAGAACCACCATATCAACAATTCTTTTAAGAAACTCATGTAAAACCATGCAGTTAACTCTCTTTATCAATGATTCAGTAAACAAAGGTGGTCATGCTAAAAGTCTCAATCTCATGCAATTATTTCTCTTTAACATCACCTAGTTGTATGAAGATACACCCTCTCAACAATTCAAAATCATATTCAACTACAAGGACATTGATAAAATATCTTTCAAATCATGAAACATGCATTTCAACTCTTTTCCAACAAAACCAAAAATTTTAATCCGTTACAAGAGAGGGACTTCATAATTTATTCTCTCAAACAATCTTAAATCTCAAATCCCATACCTATACGTATACATGTAAATCAATTTAGGGGATAGGACCGCAAGGTCAAAAAAATAATAACATTAAAACATTCGGAGTACGTAATTTAGAACATAGATTCCAAAACCCCTTTGAAATTCATGCATAAAAATCTTAAAATCATGCTCTAATGGTTTTAAGCCCATGTAGTTTTTAGGATAAACCCCACGTACCTTAAATTATAAGATTTAAAAGATGGAGCCTAGATATTGATAGATGAAACCAGGATCTTGATTTGTTTCTTGGAGATCTTGACTTAAGGCTTGATTTTCTTAAATTTCTTGTTCTTGGAGGAAACCCTAATTTGAGCTTATTTTGAGAGAGAAGAGGAAATTTTTGATGTTGTAAAACTGATAATGATTGATTAATAACACTTAAGGGGTGATTTAACTTGTGTGAAAGGTTTTGGAGTGAGGGAAAGACCAAAGTACCCTTACGAAATCACTTCCCAGTTGCTGAAATTCTCACCTGACAACCGAGGCTGACAAGCCGTCAGATCTGTGACAAGCTGTCAGCTTTTGTCTTCACCTGGGAGCTTAAATTTATGGGTTTCTACCTAAGGCTAATGACATATTCCGACAATTCGTCAGATTTGTGAGAAGCCGTTAGAATTGACGTCACTCAGTTGCCAGGATGATATGTTGGAATAAAATGGGCATAACTTTTTGATCTAATAACAGATTTTGGTAAAATTGGTGGCGTTGGAAAGAGAACTCAAAGAACTTTAATTAGATATATAGTAGGTCACCCAGTTCATTAAATACAAAGATTTATGGTCAATTAAACTTGGTCTAAGTTTTGACGCTTACTAAAACTTGAACGATAGGAAAACTTTCAACTAGTCCTTGAGTTAAGGGACCTCTATGATCTTGAATCATATTCAACTAAATTCACACACTACATAATTGATTAAAATACTATATGTACATCAAATTTATGGCTTTTGGAATATCTACGCGGAGGAATGACAGTTTTTGTTCTAGCCCAAAATACGGGGTGTTACATTATTTTCCCCTTGGGATTATTCGTCCCCAAATGATGGGTAGGAACGTTGAAGCTTAAAGATATGGAATAACGCAGACATGATGTGTCTTCTAAGAAAGGATATAACTAATCTAAAACATTTAAAATTCTATCACGAAACTAAATTCTGAGTTGACTTGACTTTTCTTGCTTCAAGGAGCTGATTCATGCTGAGAGTTTATGATTTCCTTAGAGTGTTCTTGATCTAATCATATATATTGAATTGGGGAGTGATAACTTATGTAAGTATGAATCATGAGACAACAAGACTTAGATCATACATGGGTATTACACTGTCTGAGCTTAAATACTTGGAAAATTTTGAGATTATGCGCTGAATTCTTATGCACCGAGTCATGAATAGATAGCTGAATTTGAAACATGATGCTTGGAATGAACTGAATTCACAATTTACATTGATGGAAAAGATTATCTCTTAGGGATGGTCATACGCATGAGATTTTGGATAGTAGAGCTGGGCGAAAAGGTGAAAAACCACAGTAACTTGTCTGCCTGACTGTTAAACTAAATTGCTAGCTATATAGACTGAATTATACTTGGAAATTTATGCTTAACTGGAGTATCTCTTAAACACTCTTTCTAAGAAAGTTCTAAGTAACATTAGGGAGCAAAAGAATCTTGGGAATAATCTACACCAGACATCTGACTAAGGAATTACAACATTGATACTACTCTCTAGCATGGAATATAGACATAAAACTCATAAACTAGGGTAGAATTACTAGGCCTTAGGCAATGCAACTTCTTACTTTCCAGCTTAGCACACTTCTTGAATATTCCCTTAACTATACTATTCCCCTTAAATACCATGCTCAATCGATTCAACTTAAAATTCTCATATGGTCATTGATAAATCTTTCTACTAATGTCTAAAGTGACTTAAATCCTCTCACCGCGATCAAGCCTAACTCCAAACAACAAAACACAACGTGCCGCACAATGATACTAGTCTAAACCATATGATTCAGTCTTCTATATCTTTTTAGATATCATACCCTAAACATAATATGCCTTACCACTTCAATGATGACTAACTGCAAACTCTTTACCATGGATTTACTGGCACAAATTACGTTCCTCCACTTAAATCCCAACATGTCATTCAATCTAATCTTTTTAACCACATATGAACTTCAAGGCAAACACCCGTAAATACATACTTTACATAGTCTCTAAACCATTGTCAATATAACTCCCACGCGCTATCCCAAGAACATACACAGACAAATTTTCACTAACCATTACATGTATCAAAGACTTAGCCCCAAATCTTACTTCATACTAATGGTTTTATCTATGACAAGCATATAATTATCTTTCATCAACAAGAAACATCTACTCATCACCTCTATCATTACATAAGGAGGAGTAACTAAAATTTTAGAACTTAAGACCTTAAAGAATGGAAGGATATTATAAGAGACTCGATACATAACTGAGGCCTGAGGAACAACGAATCAACATCAGGGATTCATCAAAGTGATCTGAATTGAGGGCATACCTGGCTATAAGTTGAATCTTGCCAATCATTTGGTGTGTAACATGAGTTATGGGAACTGAGCACACTATTAAGCATGAGTACATGAGTCATGAGCTGCATGACCTCAATTTGGAGTTCATAACTTATGAAATGTGATTCTGACTGCTAAATGAATTGGAATTCCTTATTTAAGAACTGGAAGAGCACATGATTTTCTATTATATGCATGAGCATGAACCATGATCATAGAACTAAAACAGAAGGCATGAGTAGGTATTAGGATAACTGGAAAAATACTGAGATGAGAATGGGCTAAGCCTAACCCTTATTTTCTGGTGTTCCATATCATACTGGATTCACTACTAGAATCTGAGAGCCTAGCTTGGTTACATGTTCTATAATCTCCCCCTTATCTTTAAGCTATCATCTTAAGTTTGAGAGATCCCTTACTAGACTCTAAACTGAACTATACTCACTACACTCTGGGGTCTGAAATACGACAATACACGTAATTAATAGAACTTAACCCGAATGACTACACCTGCAAGTGGATAACCCACTGCTAATACCACCTTTTAAGACACACTCTATTATTCTATAGCCCCAATAGTCATCACATAATACTGGAACACTTACTTCGGATCTTCATAAGTATCCCCATAGTCGGAGTGCACACCCTCTAACGCTTCAACTCTTATTTCTATGAGATCAACCTTTAAGAACTCAATCTTAGCTTCTAACACTAAACATAGATATCACCAAGCCTTTGATGAACCATACTACTTCCGTCATAGCACACCAATAACGTGACTCTAAACCTATATCTCTCTACCATGAGAATCAAGATCGTATCAAAAGGCTCAACACTATCAATCAAAATTCCTCAACTTGGCTATTTAGAACACCATATACCATCTATCTAGTCTTTCTCCACCTAGCAACTCAACCGTACCACTAGCCACACACAACATGTAATAACCTTAGAAAAATACCACAACCTCATATCACCTTGGGCATACTTCTACATCATATTTACAACATCATACTTCATTACAAATCAAATAAACTTAAGCTCTTGCATACACTGTTCAAGCCTATTAGATCACTTCCATATAACTAGTATCATTAACCAAGAAATCATCACATTTACCTCCATGGCCATCAACTGTTAAAACCTAATGTCTAGTGCTAAACATGATTTAAAACCCAATTTTACACATAATTCTCACTTGGAAACTATGAAGTAAAATATCAAGAAACATTAGTACACTAGAACTCCATAACAATAATAATCGATCATAATCATATGGACTATCCTATTCACAATCTATTAACACATCCTCCTTTTACACACCATTACTATCTATCCTTTCTATGCAGCTAAACTTAGTCCATAACTCTATAAGTTTCAACTAAACTCCTTCTTGCAATCTCAGGGATGCCTAAATTAACAACACTTAGACACCAAGTACCTTCATCAATAACCTATACTCTTCTTGCACAACAAACACCATCAACAACTCTTTTCATACTTCAAGTAAACAATAATCACCTTACCAAATAACTACGTCTCCACCTTCTGCTAAACTAACACACAAGGACGTATTACTTCATTACCAACTCAATCTCATGCAAAAAGATTCGTCTATACATATATTCAATAAATCGCCCTTACAACTTTTCTTTCCATTACGCCTCTAAACCCTAGTTCCAACCAACACAAGAATAACAAGATAAACAACAAGTTGCTAGTGAATCAAAATAGTCCTCACACAACTTCACTAGACTTTTAAATACAACAACACAATGATAACAAGATTATAAGAGATAGAAACTTTACACGCAATATTTAATGATCTAAGAATATGCATCTTACTCTGTATAAATAAAAATCTGAGTCAAACACTTCCCCCACAGACTACCATACAATCCATACATGCTACAAACTACCACTTTAGTCTATCACTATAAAGATGTAAATTATCCTTGAACATTGGTTATTCAACTAAACATATTTATCTACACAAAAGTCACCCTCACTCAGACTTCTAACCTTGTGACTTCACATCACTAACCTCTTGGTCTAATCTTACTACCAATCGGTTATGACACCAACACTTTAACTTATACTACTACTCAGGTGGAAATATAGTTCCAATATTCTGCTACACATCATTCCCCCATTAAGCATACCATCTGCAATATAAATTTTGAAAAGGACTGAAAACTCTTAATATCACAAGCTGAAAAGCACAATTTTATTAAAATCAAAGTTCACACAAAAATCAATGCACTTTGAGGCACTAATGGACTCTTCCTAAGCCCTTACACAATTTAAAAATCTTATCTGACTCAATCGGAAAGGACCAAACCATTTAGACTCTAAACTTCTGCACTTGAATCACCCCAATCATAAGACATAACTGAGCACATCAAAGCAACAAATGCATTGAGATGACTTTACTTTCATATGGGCGCCACCATAGAATGAATTATAGTATGAAAGAGGAGCATTCTGACTCTATAGCATGAACTTGAACATAAGAAAAAAGAGACATTCCTAAACACCTTGTAGCCTCCTTCTTATAAGTGTAGCGCGCTACACACCCATAAATAGGACTCTACCCGATGCAATTTTGTAGGGACCCTAGGACCATGAACCATGCTCTGATACTAAGTTTGTCATGACCTAAACTAGGTCCTGGCCGTTATGGACATACCAAACCAAAAAGGCCCAGACATCCTACTCTATCTGGTAGTCATGCACAATATTTATATAATAAAAAAATACAAAATTTTGATCTAATACAAAAACATGGACATACACTAGATTAAGTTTATCAATAAGCAATGAAATCCAAAATCAACTAAATAACATCTAGAACAGTCTGTGAAATCTCTACTTCATGAAAATCTGATAACTATCTAAAAACTGGGACAAGGCCCCAAGTAGATCGAAACTATAATAGATGACATAATCTAAAAGGATAGGCCTTCTGGAATAGAGAAGGATCACCACTGCATAATTTGATTTGCTATCTGAATTATCTACTGTATATCTAGACCCCTAGATTGAGCCTCAGAACCTGAGAGGTAGGGGAAGGGGGTCAATACAGATATATTGGTACACAGAGCAAATAAAAATAATTATTTATATTCAACATATATGAGAGCAATTTAAAGTAGTTCATAAACATATCATATAGTAAGAAATCACATGGGTATTTTAAAAAAATCTGTGAAAACAGCTGAAATTTGTAACAATCTTTGTCTTACTTCTACGCTAGGTGGTGTAACCTATAATCTATAATCCCACGGGCTATATGGGATCTTCCATTAACTCGACAGCCAAGCCCCCAACCCAAGTGTGCTGCAAGGGTCAGAGTTTCTGAATCTACTACGCCACATGGCCGTCGCCAGCATACAATAATAAACTACTTATATCAGAAAATATGGCTTCAGGTTAAGATTTACTTGAACTCATTCCTTCTTCGTGTAACCACCTAATCCTCTTTATTCCTATTTTTAGTTCTTTAAACATGAATGCTCTAAAAACATACTCTAAAATCTTTAACTCTATCATGGCATTACATATATATAGTATCATCATACCATTGACTTACAAGTCACATTCTCTGAGCTATTTACAGCAATTTATATCTCTATTTTCAAATCATGAAATTCAGGACCACCATATCAATAATTTTTTCAAAAAACTCATGTAAAATCATACAGTTAATTCTCTTTATCAATGATTCAGTAAACAAAGGTAGTCATGTTAAAAGTCTCAATCTCATTCAATTCTTTCTCTTTAACATCACATAGTTATATGAAGAAACACCCTCTCAACAATTCAAAATCATACTTAAGTACAAGGACATTGAGAAAACATCTTACAAATCATAAAACATGCATTTCAACTCCTTTCCAACAAAACCATAAGCTTTAATCCAATACAAGAGAGGGACTTCATAATTTATGCTCTCAAACAATCTTAAATCTCAAATCCTGTACATATGTGTATACATGTAAATCAATTTAGGGGATAGGACCATAAGTTCAAAATATTAGTAACATTAAAACATTTAGAGTACGTAATTTAGAACATAGATTCCAGAACCCCTTTGAAATTCATGCATAAAAATCTTAAAATCATGATCTAATGGTTTTAAGCCCATGTAGTTTTTAGGATAAATCCCACGTACCTTAAATTATAAGATTTGAAAGATGGAACCTAGATCTTGATAGATGAAACCCGGATCATGATTTATTTATTAGAGATCTTGAACTTAAGGCTTGATTTTCTTGAATTTCTCGTTCTTGGAGAAAACCCTAATTTGATCGTATTTTGAGAGTGAAGAGGAAGTTTTTGATGTTGTAAAACTTATAATGATTGATTAATTACACTTAAGGGGTAATTAATTCCTGTGAAAGGTTTTGGAGTAAGGGAAAGACCAAAATACCCCTACGAAATCACTTCCCAGTTGCTGAAATTCTCAGCTGATGACCAAGGCTGACAAGCCATCTGATCTGTGATAAGCCGTCAGCTTTTGTCATCACCTGGGAGCTAAAATTGTTGGGTTTCTGCCTAAGGATGACGACATATTCTAACAAGTCATCAGATTTGTGACAAGCCATCATAATTGTCATCACTCAGTTGCCAAGTTGATATTCTTGAGTAAAATGAGCATAACTTTTTGCTCTGATATCAGATTTTGGAAAAATTAGTGGCATTGGAAAGAGGACTCAAAGACCTTTCATTTGATATATATTAGGACACCCATTTCATTGAATACAAGGAATTATGTTCAATTGAAATTGATATCTAAGTGTTGATGCTAACTAAAACTTGAACGATAGGAAAGCTTTCAAGTAGTCCTTGAGTTAAGGGACCTCTATGATATCTACTCATGCTCAACTAAATTCACACACTACATAATTGATTAAAAATTATATTTACATCAAATTTATGTCTTTTGGAACATCTACGCGAAGGAATGATGGTTTTTATTATAGCCAGAAATGTGGGGTGTTACAGCTATCTTTGGAATGTTATATTCTCTGACTCCAAGCTGATGGTAGCCTGATCTGAGGTCAATTTTAGATAAATAGATGGCACCTTGAAGTCGGTCAAATAGGTCATCGATTCTGGGAAGAGGATACTTGGTCTTTACCGTAACCTTATTGAGCCAACAGTAATCAATGCATATTCTAAGAGAATCGTCTTTCTTGCGCACGAATAAGACTGGTGTGCCCCATGGGGACATACTAGGTCTGATGAATCCTCTATATAAGAGATCCTTCAACTGGTCTTTTAGTTCTTTGAGTTCTGCTGGTGCCATTCTGTATGGCAGAATATATATGAGCTGAGTATCTAGAAGAAAATCAATGCCAATGTCTATTTTCCTTTCAGGAGGAATTCCTGAAAGATCTTTGAGAAAGACATTTGAATATTCATTCATGACTGGGATGAATTGACGACTGGGAGTTTCGGAACTAGTGTCCTTAATATAAACAAGATGATAGAAATATCCCTTAGATATTATTTTCCTTGCCTGAAGGTAGGAAATAAGCTGACCTCTGAAAGTGGAGGTACTACCCCTCCACTCTAGGACGGGTTCATTCGGAAATTGAAACTGGACTATTTTATTTTGGCAGTTGACTGTGGCATAGTAGGAATAAAGCAATCTATGTCGAGAATGACATCAAAATCAGTCATCTCTAATTTGACTAAGTCTGCTGAGGTGACTTTCTAAAATACCATAATCGGACAGTTCCTATATACCCACCGGGCTATGATAGTTTTACCCACTGGGGTAGAGACTAAGAAGGTCTCTGCTATAATTTTGGGATAGACTCCACAATCAAATGCCATAAATGAAGTAACAAAAGACAAGGAGGCTCCTAGATCTAGCAAAGCGTAAATATGCACATGAAAGATTTGTAACGTACCAGTAACTACATCAGGAGAATTTTCCTGATCTTGCCGAGACTGAAGAGCATTAAGTCTATTTGGGCGCTGCCCACTAGTAGCACTGGAGGTGGTACCCTACAGGTTTGGGCGACCAAACAAAGCTGAGAAATAGTTTTACTGAACCTGCAGATTTGGCTGAGGACAGTCTCTTACTCTGTGGCCTGGCTTACCACATCCAAACAAATACCACTGCCAACTCTGCAAATGCCCTGATAGTACTTGCCATAAGTCTGGCCGAGAGGATAGGTGCGGGCATGGCTAACACTGCCTTAAGACTTAGAGCCTGGTGCTCTATCCCTATTGTCATTCCTAAACTTAGGAGATGGAGCACTATCTGAAGAAGGAGCTGGAATAGATGACTTAGGATGAAATTAAGAACGATTCCCTCCTTCTGATTTGGGCTAAGAAAAGTTAAAACTACCTGTCCTTTCTATCTTATTCTTCTTCTCTCTCATCTTAATCTTTTGATCTTGTATCTGCTGAGCATGGGTCAAAAGCCTGTCTAAATTCATGTCATTATTCAGCATAGTAGACCTGCACTTATTGACCAGACTATATTTTACCCCTGAAACAAACTTACTCATCTTAGCTTTACTATCTGCAACCACATGAGGAGCATATTTGGCTAATTGAGTAAACTTAAGAGAATATTCTTTCACCATCATGTTGCCCTGCCTGAGGTTAATAAATTATAACACCTTAGTCTTTCTCAACTCTTGGGGAAAGAATCTATGTAAGAATACAGTGATAAACTCCTCCCACTTAATAGGTCTTGCATCAACAGACTTTTCTAACTTTCACTGTTTATACCAAGTATGAGCAACATCATGCAACTGATATACTGCTAGCTCATCACTCTCACTCAAAGTAACCCCCATGATGTTTGTAACCTTCTAAACCTAATCAATGAATTCCTGAGGGTCCTTATCTGACTTAAACCCAAAAAAAGATGAAGGATTTATTCGGGTGAAGTCCCGAATCCTGGCTACACCTGAATTGGCCACTGGTTGGCTGGAACGACAGTTGGTCATTCATTTTGAGCAGCAACTGACTGAGCAAGAGTAGTGAATGCAGCTCTAAACTTTACTTGAGAAACGTGTTCATCCAAGGGATCTGCTTGGATGGGCTGACTAATTTCTAGTTCTCTTTTTGTGAGGCCTGTTCCGTAGAAGAAAGAGAAATAGATTGGACTGGGAAATTAATTTCAAGTTTATGCTCACTGTCACGACATGAATACTAAAAGAAGGGAAACTATTCCTAAAATATCTCATAGCCTCCTATACATAAATGTGGCATGCAACACGCCCATGTACAAGACTCTACTAGATGCGGCTTTCACACTTCCTAGGACTCTATTGAAACTTAGACTCTGATACCAAGTTTATAACACCCTAAATTTAGTACTCAAAATGCTACATGGTGCTCATGACCCCGAAGGATCATAAGCTAACCTATGGCTGATATCTGTACCTGAACACTGTATAATATACTATATAAATGCAAAAATAAAGGCTAAAAGGTCATAAGGTTCAAAACTGAGACATAATATCAGATAAAATATAACATTTGGGTGGGGTATGAAATACTGAAAACAACTTAAATAAACTGTCTGAACATGATAGACTGAAAAGCCTCTAACTGTCTGAATAAGGAGTTGATGGGACATGTCCCCAGCTAACTCAATATACTAAAAGCTAAACTGAATTAATAAAATAACTAATAATATCTTCCTCGAATGATAAGGACTCACTGTTAAATCTATCTACTACTGATGCTCTGGAGCTCGTGCTTCTGAATCTATGGTATAAAACAACATAGCGCAAATATGTCACTACGATTGAATTTACTGGTATACATGTGAGGTAGGCTGAATGAAAATGGTTCACATGCATGAACTATACTAACTGACTAAATAATATAAACGTGAGAATGCATGCATGAATAAATAATAGTTGTAACTCAGTTCATGATAACACGATTACTGAGCCTGAGTATTGATAACATGATATACTGATAACTATATAACTGATACTGAGCAACTGTATCTGATAGTCTAGGTTCCAATGGAACTAGCTAAGTTTCGTACTACTCTGAGTTGACTGTATCTGACAGTCCTGAATTCTATAGAACTATCTGAGTTCTATTACTGAAACTGAATGACCGTATCTAACAGTCCTGATTCTGTAATTAAAACTATGGGAAGTATTCATCTAACTGATATGCCTCAAAGAATGCATTATAGCTGAGTTGGGGTCCAATCTATAACCCCAATTGGAAGGGTGTCAATACCGTACCAATAGTAAAGACAATCTGTGAGTAACCTTGATATAACGGGAAACTCTAGTAAGAATGATGGGAACCCTTATATAATAGATTAAGCTACCTTATCTACCCTCATATAACAGGCTATGATGTCTCACCTATGTTGGCTACATAGTTTAGGAATACAAGGATTGCTTCTAAGAATCACACCCTCATATAACAATTGCGTTTCCGTCCTTGGGTTCACTCGTTGCTAATTCTTACTCCGATCTGAATAGAATTGAACATGATTAATTGAACTAGACTAGATTGAGATCATTAAATTCCATGGATTGATAGAATGCTATTGAGATCTGACAACTATCTGAGACTTCTAAGATTACTGGATTACTGAGATTTACTAGAATTTCTGAGATTACTGGACTGAAATTGAATTCACTGAGTTTTCCTGAGTCACATGACTAAGTGAGTTCTAGGGATTATGCCTTGACTGTGAGTATCATGAAAACATGACACTGGCTCTAGGCACATAGCTAAATTGTCGGGTACAAGTACCCCCAGGACTCGATATCATAAAAGTAATTCATGGCATGAGTTCTAAAGCACAACAATGGCTACACATATATCCACCCTAAAGTTGATCAAAGAGATCATTAATCCTTGAAAGTGGATACTTATTCTTCATGTTAATCTTATTCAATTGGGTATAATCAATACACATCCGAAAGGACCCATCCTTATTACGCACAAAAAAAATAGGAGCACCCTACGAAAACATACTAGGGCAAATAAAACCCTTGTCAAGAAAATCTTTCAATTGCTCATTGAGTTCTTTCAACCCAGCCGAAGCCATTCGGTTAGGAAGGATAGAAATAGGATGATTGTCCCAAAAAAAAAATCAAGTCCAAAATCAATTCCTCTATCAGGAGGTACACTAGAAAAATCATCAGGGAATGCCTCGGGAAATTCATAGACCATAGGGATAGTCTGAAAAGAAGGCCCTTCGGATCTAGAATCCTTAACATGCACTAAGTGATAGAGGCACCCTTTAAAAATCAATTTCTGGGCTCTAAAATATGAGATAAACCTCTGGGCTCTAAAATATGGGATGAACCTTCCCTTCAGTACTAGGGAACTACTTTCTCACTCGATCACTAGCTCATTTGGGAAATATATACTGAACTTTTAGGTCCGACAATCAATATACGCGTAGCACGAATGCACCCAATCCATCCCCAAAATCATATTAAATTCTAACATATCCAAATCTATTAGATCCACCAAAGTCTTCCTACCATAGACCAACATCACACAACCCCTATAGACCTTTCTAGCCATAATAAAGTTACCCACTAAGGTGTACACCTAAAAGGGGTCTGAAATACACTCAAGATCAAAACTAAAATGGATAACTGCATAAAAGGTCACATAAGAGAGGGTAGACCCGAGATTAAGTAGACAATATACATCATGAGAGAAGAGTTTGAAAATACCAATAACAAAATTGGGGGATGCTTCAGAATCCTGGAAGGTGGCAAGAGCATACAAATAATTCTGACCAATGCCGGAGACAAAAGTAGAAATAGAACCTCTTGGTGTGGGAGCTGATGAAGTAGTAACAGGAATATTATTTTCCCTAGAGCAACCTTAGACAGACAATCCCTTTGTATATGAACAACATGACCATATTTTAAGTACTTGTTCCTCCCTTCTTTGCAAACACCTGTACCTCACCATAAAATCTATAAGAATGATACGATGTAGCTGACTGAGCTCCACTCGCTTGAGGTTGGGCTCTCGGAGATCTAAACCTAGTATTATAGTGGGTATGACGATCACCTAACGGCTTTGGATAAGGTTCCCTAGCGTAGAGTATGAACCAAAATTTCCCCACTTTTTCTTCGACCATTTTTCACTATCTCTACCACTTTATTATTGACCTCTACCCCAATTCGAGTAGCAAAACCTCTTATTATGCACTCATCTCTGCTTGATTTTTCTATTCTTTTTATACTTATTGCATATACACCATAAATCTATAGATGTTGATATCCTTGTTCAACATGGCAGCCTTACTCTCCCGGATCAATTCACAAGATAACCCAAAGGAAATCTTCCTTATCCTAGCCCTCATACCAGACATCAATTCTAGAGAATAATGTAATAGTTGATGAAAATTCAAGGCATATTCCTTCACTGACATTCTTCCATGCTTAGGATTCATGAACTCCTCAGCTTTCGCCTCTCTCAATTCCTGAGGAATGGAGCGATCAAAAAAAATGCTTGAGAAGTCATCCCACAAAGCGAACTCAGCATCCTCATACCTAGACTGCTCCCAGTATTCATACCACTGGTATGCTATATCCTTCAACAGATAAGCTGAAAACTCTACACCCTTCATATCAGTAGCATGCATCACATGAAAAATCTTTTCTATCTCCTCAATAAAATTTTTAGGATCTTCCACAACTTTAGAATTAGTGATAGAGGACTCAACCTCATAAATTGGTCAACTCTATTTTCCTATGAGGATGAAGCAAAAAAAGTAAGCCACTTAATCTGGGATATGACCAACTGGGTAAGAAAATGAATCGACTAGAGAAACTCAGTATTAGACACATCAGCTCGAGGTACCAGAGAAGTATTAGGGGAAAGTGGTGGAGTTCCATTAGGGCAATCAAAAGCAGCAACCCTAGACTAGGCTTAAACTCCATGAGTTTGATGAGCTCCATCCACATTGTCCTAAGACAACACAGGAGGGTTTCCACGAGCATCAAATATTCTGGGAGGCATGATCTGAAAATTGAGCATATAGAAATTACAAAAGATCACAACCTTAGACTCTATAGCTCAAAATAAAACAACAAAAAAGGAAATATTCCTAGATGCCTTGTACCATCTCCCTTATAAGTGTGGCGTGATACTCACCCATAAAAGAGACCATATTTGATAAGGCTTTGTTGGAACCCAATAACACCAAACCTAGGCTCTAATATCATCATTTTCATGACCAGAACAAGGTCATGGATATCACCGGCATCTCAAGTCCCACATGGATCAAGGACCACCCCTATTGAACCTAACCAAAAAAATATGATATCCCTATTGTCAGATAATTCTAAATATATAACAAGATAAATTTAAAGAATAAAAGATACTTCTATGATCCATAACCAATAATTGGCCAAAAAACTGACAAACATTACCCAAGTCCAAAGTAATCCAAATATAGCCTTTACCAAAACTAAATATCAATAAAGTGTCGGGACATGCCCCCGACTATAGCCAAAAATAAGTCTAAATAGTATGAGACATAAAGGACCAAAACAGGAAATGTATACTTACAAAATATGGAAGCTCACCACTTCACTATCAACTCACAAACTGATCCCAAACCCTAATCACCGAGCAGAAGGAGTAGAAGTATGTCCAGATCCTATATCGTGTGAGGATACAACATCCAAAGATAGTTAGCGGGGTGAATACTACATGTAACTCAGGGATAAGGATGACACAATGCCATGATCAACAATTAAAAATCATTCAAAACCAAAGCACATAATTAAATGTATATACATATATATATCACATGCTGGGATAGTGAACAAGGCTTAACATGTGCTTTAAACATTTAGCCTACATTATATAGCTCAACCATTATAATAAAAGAAGGCACCTACGGGATATATAGACCTAGCTCTCTCCCAGATGGTAAGGCCCCAATGCGTGTGTTGACACAAACCAAATGGTATATATATGCACTATGGGGATCTCAAACCTCCTGGCACATCAAGGTGAAATGATCACCAAATCATGTGACAATATGTGGGGAACTCAAACCTCCCAATCAAATGATATTAATAAGGGGTACACGAACTACCCAGTCATGTAGACCCCATATTGCAATCGCGGTTTTTAGTGTTGGTCCCTTGGGACCTTCACTTTTAGGAATCAGCTACACAACCCTCATTAAGGACCAATTAAAACAATTGTCTCACATTTTTATTCATTAAACCATATTTTACATTAAGGAATGCATTATTTGTATCTTTGTACCAACTACACTTGCAAGGTAACATTAACATGCCATGCCAATTATCTTTACATGGGGTTATCTACAACCCCCTTAGTTTAATTTTACATTAGCTTGGGGAATTACACAACCCCATAATGTTCAATTCAAAATCATAATGCAATAGTTCAAGAATAGTTCAATTCCTACATTTCTCATAATTAAAATAATTTCACAATATGGGGTTGGGATCATAACCATTTCAAAAGTCATAAGTTTAGGGAAAATCACAATTTCTTAGTTCATTCACCATACTCATGTACCCACAAGTTTAAAATCATAATTAAAGCATGGATAATTATATGTAAACCATGGAAAAACATTGTTCAATTAATAAGTATTCAAAACCCTCAACCCTTGATTTCAAGCCAAAAAAAATATTTCATGAACAATACTTTAAAAAGTATGCATTTAACAAATTAACAATGAGTAATGAGTAACATACCTGAAATACTAAGTTTCACGAAAGGAATTAAACCCTTGAGCCCTTGGATGGCCTATTTCTTTGAAACCCTAAGTATGACTGCTTGAGAAAATTTTAGAGATCTTTAGAATTGTTTGAGTACGTTAAAAATGAAATATAACCCCCTTAATTTATATATAGACATGGGGTTTTAATTGGGAAAGAAGGAAATTATCAAATGTTCCTCGAATTAAGAGCTAAAATTTAGTCGTTAATGACTACGGGTTACCATACAACTCATATAGACTCATTACGACTCGTTACCCAGAGTCATAGCCAAGATAGTCTCCAAGGAACTCATAATCTGTTGACCTTACGACTTAATCTATATGACTCATAATAGGACTCGATGACTCATAGCATCCAGACATGATCAACATATAATCCAATTAGGGTAAACACTGGACACTCTATAATTTGTAGCCAATGACTTATAATATGTCCTTATGAATTAGAGTGAACGATTTGTACTCAGAGCAAAACTTAGCCACTTAATTACCGATTTGGTTGTGATTGGGTCGCTAGGACCCATTAAGACTTCCTAGAAATCATATCCCTAAGTTATACTCAGGACAGTAACTCAAGCACCACTCACCAATTACCTTATGACTAGGGTCACATAACTCATCAAAGAAATACTATGACCCAAAGGGTAAGTCGTAGTCAAGACAGTAAGGATAAAATTTTAGAAATTTTTCAAGGACCTAAAACCTGGGGCATTACATGTTTCCAAGACTTTTGTTAACCCTTGCAGACTTAATTAAGCATATTAGACATAGTTGAGACTATTAAGCTTTTAGTATAAGGCTACTTCGTGACTTGGTGAATGATGATGGTTTCCCCAAATTATGATTAATGACTTGTAGCTATGATATTGCTTTAAAACTTTATTTATGATACTGTCCATCGACATACTTAATAATATAGGCATAAACATAGTTATGATATATGGCCTGTAGATATAAGATGCCTTATAGATATGATATGCCACATTAATAAGCTATGACTTATAGATCTGAGATGGGTTATGAATAAGATTATTGATATGGGTTTTGAATATGTATGTGGGCCTAAGGCTATAATTATGATGTTGCAATTATTCTGGATACATTATTAGGCCCAAGGCTATGTTATGATATTCTTTGAACATCTGAGAAGTGTTTACCCTTGTAAAGGATGTGGTTGTAGTTTATAGACATATTGAGACTTTTGATTTCATTGTATGAATACTGGTGATGGCATGCATAAATTTGGTATAATCATGATCACTAAGTATGGTAAATGGTATGATTCAAACTAAAATATGATTATACAATTATTTTTCCTAAAAGGGGATTTAAAGCCCATATTTTACTTTAAAATAGATTTTTTTATAATGGGTATCGTACCATCTAAATGGATGACTTATGTGCATTTAAATAGAGAATGATGTTTTAAAAATTTGGTAGAGATAGATTTCAGTTCATGATTTCATTATTATTATTTACTTTGGTCATGAGAGATTCTGACCCTTTCTATACTTTTATAATGATTTAGTCATAAGGTTTACCCTGGGCAATGGATTTATGGATTTGTACTCTTTTTATTCATGGCTTAAGTTCATGCATCTATAATATATCAATATACACATCTCTCCAATATGGGACCGAGGAGGATAATGGTATTGATGACATGACTTCAAAACCCCAATGTTGATGATATTGATAATAGTGATGATGTTGATGATATTAAGGGAATTTATTATATATTTACTAGTTTAAAACCAACTATTGATTATATATTTACCAATTTGAGTACGGTTATTGATTATATATTTACTGGTTTGAGTCCGGCTATTAATTATAATATAGATGATATGAGGTTATACACTGCGTTACTTATGGCGTTTTGGATTGTTTATGATGTTACAGATTGTATCTTGGTATTTATTCTTTCATGTGCATTGCCTATCACTAGTATGCGCATATATCTATCAACCTTATGGAGGGGTTACATAAGTATGGGTGATGAGTATGACTTGTGGTGTATTGTATGTTGATTAAAATTTTTTAGCCTAAGGCAGTGGGGATTCATGAAAGGCTCGGTTAGGTATTGGTTCTTTAGGCTATCCGGTTGCTCACATTGTCATTGTTATTGTTATTATTATGATCATTATTATGGCTAATTTGTGGTATCTTTGTTAATAAATAGGTATTGAAGCTTGAGGTACGATTCTTGCTCTTTTATGTGATGATTAAATTGTTATTCATAATTACCTAGTCATTAGACGTATGAGTTAGAAACCCTGAATATACTTGCACTAGTTCCTGCTTTGATTATGAGGTCTTAAATTGCTAGTTTGATGATTTAGGTTGTACTTTGATTTAACCTTGTTTATATTTACATCTAGCTATATTTAGCTATGGTATTACCTTATATCCCTTCCTTCATTTATTCAGATTGTATATTCATTTTTGGCCTTGAATACTGTTATATATCCTTCTTTCTCCCTTTATTCATATATTTCCTGGTGATATATGAAATAGCATTGAGATTCCTTAGTATGGATCGAATAGGATAGTTCATCCTTAATACATTCTTATCCTTATTTTGTTAGTTCTTTATAACTCCTTGAGAATACACCCTAGACGTCATACGGTGCTTACAGTCCCGAGAGACCATAAGCTAACCCATGAGTTGGTACCTATTGTGAGCATTGAATAATACAATAACATACGCAAAATAAACAATAGTTAAGACATAAGGTTTCAAGTAATGAAAACTGATAGAATATGAAAACCAAACTGATAAAATAATCTGACAATGTCAACAGAAGTTTGAATACTGAATAACTGACTAAAATGTCTGAAAGCCTTTAAACTGACTCAATATGAGTTGATGGGATGGGCCTCAACTAACTCCAAAAAACTACTGAACTGAAAACATGGAGAAAATAGTCTATCCCCGAATTATGAGGACTCACCACTACTATGGCTGATAGTCGTAGAAGTCTATGCACGATCCGAAAACTAGGCATCTGAACCTATGATATGATATATCATAATGTAAGAAAAAAGTATGCGGCCAGTACTTTGAATGTACTGGTATGCTAAATGAGGTAGGATGATATGCATGGTTTCATGAATGTGAATAATAATAACTGTCTGTATACATGTATGTAGATATATAACATGTAAAACTGGATAGAGTGTATGAAATCTGTAGACACTAAGGATACATGAAGTCTGTAAATACTGGGAATACATGAAATCTATAAATATTGAGGATGCATGACCAAGCATATAATATGTTTTGTATATAATCTATGAATACTAAAATACTAAAGTATGATAACTAAATCACTGATATCTGTAAGCTATGGTCAAGCAACTAGAACTGAATTACTAGACTGAGACTGTGGGAGCTATCATCTAACTAACATGCCTCAACAAGAAGTTTGGGGTCCAACCTATAACCCCAGTTGAAAGGGTGTTAGTATCGTGTCTATAACACCCCGAGTCTATACCCCGAACGCTACACGGTGCTCATAATCCCATAGGACCACAAGCTAACCCATCACTTGTACCTGCTGCATTAACTAAATAATAATACTGAAATATGCAAAAATTATGTGGAAAATTTCCATAAGGTTCAATACTGAATTAAAATTGAATAAGGTATAACAATACCAAAACTGAAAAATCTATTTGAAAATACTCTAGTCTGAAAAGCCTCTAAACTATTTGAAATGTGGAGTTGATGGGACAAGTCCCCAACTAACTCTAGCTACTGAAATAAACTAAAATGTTGAAATAATAATCATGTCCTTGAACTATGAGAACTCACGACTAACTCTGACTATTGAAGATCTGAACTGCTAAGCGTGCTCGGGAGCCCGTATATTTGAACCTATGATATAGAATATCATAGCGCAACAAAAAAGTATGTGTCAGTACTTTGAATGTACTGGTATTCTAAGTGAGGTAGGATGAAATGCATGGGTTCATATGTATGAAAAATACTGACTGAATGACATGAGTATAACTGAATGAGAGTACATGCATGAATACGTAAACTGTAACTAAGATTGTGATAGCACTGAATACTGAGTTTGAATACTATTTAACTAATATTTGAGTATACTGATACTGAATTACTGATAACTGAATGACTATATTTGATAGTCTTGATTCCATAAAACTATATTGAGTTATGTACTGAGTTGAGTGACTGTGTCTGACAGTCCTGAATTTGTAGAACTAATTGAGATCTATTCTGAGGCTGGAATTGAAACTGAGACTGTGGGAGGTAATTATCTAACAAACATGCCCCTTTCTAAATAGATTGGGTCCAATATGTAACCCTAGTTGGAAGGGTGTCAATACCATGCCATGGGTAAAGACAAGAAGTGAGTTAATCCTCTCTAACAAGAAGCTCTTTCGTCAACCTTCACTGGCTGGAAAACTCGAACGAGATATATCAACCCTCATATTATCTGATCGGAAGATATCTCAAGCTACGTTTGCTACGTAGTTCTATAATGCAGGGATTGCTACTAAGGATCAAACCCTCTGTGGGTAGGAATACCCTCATCCCTGGGTTAACTCAGTACTGAATCCTACTCCCATCTCAATAGACACTAAAATGTTTTCCTAGGTGATACTAGGCTTGACATATCTTGGTTGCTAAATTCTTAAAGATTAATGATGGAATCTTGAGCCTTGAATTTGAAATTCAATAACCAAGGGATTTTGTTCTTGAGCAATTCGAGAAATAATGAGTGTATGTTGCAATTAGAAGGCTAAATTTCGTATTTTTTGAGGCTAAAGGATGTGAAAAAAGACCCAAATACCCCTAAGGACATGGCTTTTTAAGGACTGAAAAACTAAATTATCGATGCATAGACCGACGTGCCGCATCATTGGCATTGACACGATAGCCAATGCTCCACGTTGAGCCTGCTTTGGTTCACTAGAAATTGCCATTGGAACCAAGGGAAAATATTGATCGACGCAATAAACGATGCATCGTACCGAGATTGTGTCAAACTATTTTAAATTCCCAAACGTGGTTCAAACGAGGTCCAAAAAATCCAAAACTCGTATTGGAATACCTACTAACATTCCTAATCATGAATCAATCTAAAGATCGATACTATAAGGTCATAATAGTCATAAAATAGAGTTGCCAACTTATGAAGGCCAAAATAATACTAAGTTTGAATACTTAGCTAGAATTTTCTGAGTCTGGGACCCTCTTACCAAGCCTAAAAAACTGAGTTTAGCTTGTAATTTTGTGGGGTCTTATAGTAATACGGGTACAAACACTGGCTGTGTGGATCCACTAAATTTATGTGTTATCCCAAGGGACTAAGGGTATCAAGCCTAACTGACGGTTGACCCCTGCGAGGTAGTTAAGCCTAATTTGACAAGTGACTCCTCTTATCCTATGCTAGCTACATAGTTCTGGAGCATAGAGACTGCTACTAATGACTCTTCCTATCTGAAAGGGAATCCGCAATATTTGTACTCACTCAATGCTAAATCCTACTCCTAACTAAACTGACTCGAAATTCTTAACTATTATGAGTTTAACTAATTATGATATCTGAAGGAACTGATATTGCTCATATTATGTCTTAGACTATTCTGAATCTGCTGAGACTAAGTAAACAGCTATAATTTTTGGGTATTCATAACCCTGAGGAATCGATAGCAATAATATTAAACACTACTAAACTTAGAGGATCAAATATGAAAACATCCATTAAAATCCATTCTTGTAGGCATTTCATCAAGCATGTTGTAAACTAAGCATGGGAATAGTTTAAAGCTTGTAGTAAAAGCACAATTTCAACCCTAATATCACAAATCAGGAATTAAATTAGTGGACAACAATATTTAAAGATGATGAGTGTAATCTTCAACATCAATTTCATAGAAACATGATATAGGACAATATTTCATGGTTAAAATCACAATTCAAAATCATAATAACTTGAAAAGATCATAACTTTGTATTTAAATTAGATACTGGGGCTCCATGGGTAAAAAAGGACCCATGAATTAACACTTAATATACCTAGGTGATGAATTCTTGAGATTTCTTGGTAAAATCCTTAAAATTTGATATTGAATTGAAGGCTAGGGTTTGCTAATTGATAGAAAATGATTTAATTTGGTAGAAAAGTTAATAAAGAATGGGTTTTAAAATGTTTTAGGGATTAAATCTCATATCTAGGCGTATTAAAATCATGGGAAAAGACTAGTTTAACCCTAGATGAAACTTTCAATTTTCATCAAAATTTTCCAACCTGGACCCTTGGTGCGACGCGGTGCTATCCTGTCGTTTCACTGGAAATGGGCAATTGGGAATTGAGGGATTGGCATGACGCGATAGAATCGCATTACCCTACTTAAATTCCTAATCATGAATCAATCTAAAGATCGATACTTTAAGGTCATAAGAGTCATGAAATAGAGTTGCCAACTTACGAAGGCCTAAATAATACTAAGTGTTAATACTTAGCTAGAATTTTTTTAAGTCTGGGACCAACACCCCCTTAGCAAGCCTAAAAGATTGAGTTGAGCTTAGGATATTGCAGGATCTTACAATATCTCCTCCTTGGGAACATTCATCCTCAAATGATACTGATTAGATTGTGAATATTGATAGACTGGATTTAGACACTGGATATGCACTGTTGAAGCATGATTTCCTGACTGAAATTACTGATATACTGAATTATCATACTGAACATGCATATCTGATGCATGAGTGTATAGCTAAACATGATTCATGAATGCATGACTGGGATTACTGATAAACTGAACTTATGTACTGGACATGCATGTCTAGTGCATGAGCACTTGACTGAACTGATTCGTGAATACATGACTGAATATGCAATGTTAATTGATACCAAGTTGGTAGCTATATCTGAACATGAGACTGAGTAAATTCAAAGGAAATCTGTTACCTTGGGATGAGTCTGAGTTTGTGGAGAAGAGGTGAGGATACTTGGTCTGCATGTCTGCCTCTGCTTCTGAAGTAGCTACCTCAACGGACTAATTTTGCCAAAGTACTTTGACTAGAGGGACTTCTTTGTTCCTCAGTCTGCGAATCTGATAATCAAGGATTTCAATAGAATCTCTTCATAAGAGAGGTTGTTCTAAATATCTATGCCCTCTATAGGGACTATGACTGCTGGGTCACCTATGCATTTCTTAAGAAAGGAGACATGGAACACTGGATGCACTGAAGCTAAGTCTGAAGAAAACTCAAGCTTGTAAGCTACCTATTCGATATGGATGAAAACTCAATAAAGACCGACATATCGGGGACTAAGTTTCCTCATCTTTCTAAACCTCTTCACTCCTTTCATAGGAGAGATTTTCACATACACAAAATCCCCAATCTCGAACTCGAGATCCTTTCTGTGTACATCTGCATATGATTTCTGTTGGCTCTGAGTTGTCTTAATCCTTTCCCTGATCAGCTAAACTTTCTTTAAGGTATCAAATACCAAGTTAGGCCCTACCACTATGGACTCACCCACTTCAAACCAACCAGTGGGAGACCTACACCTCCTCCTATAAAGAGCCTCAAATGGAGCCATCTGAAAGCTGGAATAATAGTTGTTATATGTGAATTTAATCAAAGGTAATCCCAACTACCTTTAAAGTCTATCGAACACACTCATAGTATATTTTCTAAAGTCTAAATGGTCCTTTCTGCTTGACCATCTATCTAAGGATGAAATGTTGTACTGAGGTAAACTCAGGTACCAAGACCCTTTTGGAATGCCTTCCAAAAATAAGAGATGAACTGGGTATCTCTATCTAAGATAATGGACAATGAAACACTGTGCAATCTGACCAACATCCTGATATAGAGTTTGGCACGATCCTCAGCTGAATAAGAGGTATGGAATGGAGGAAATGAGCTGATTTGCTCATCCTATCTACAATGACCCAAACAGAATTATGCTGATGATAGGCACGAGGCAAACCTGTCATAAAGTCCATGTTCACTTCTTCCCATTTCCAGGTAGGAATGCTGAACTCCTGCATAGACCCACTAGACTTGTGATGCTCAATCTTAACCTGCTAATATGTTGAGCACTTAGCCACAAAATCAGTAATATCTTTCTTTATCCCACTTCACCAATAGATCTCCCGCAATTCACGATACATCTTAGTGGCCCCTGGATGAATAGAGTAGCGCACACCATGCACCTCTAAAAGAATTTGTTGCCTTAGGTCATCTACACCTGGCACAAATAGCCGACCCTCACAGCATAACACACCATATACCCCTTAGGAGAAAACCTCAACTTTTTGATCTCTGACTAATTCTTTCAACTTGACTAGACTAGGATCCCCATCCTGCTTTTTCTTTACCTCAGAAACCAGGGATGATTTTGAACTACACAGCACCCCTACACTACCTTTTGTTGAATCAACTAAGTGAACACTTAGTCGGGCAAGCTGATGAACTTCCTAAGATAACTTCTTCTCACCATCCTCCACATGAGCAATACTACCCATAGACATCCTACTTAGAGCATCAGCTACTACATTGGCTTTACTCAAATGATATAGGAACTCATGTCATAGTCTTTCAACAACTCCAACCACCTTCTCTGACGGAGGTTTAAATATTTCTAAGAGAACTCATATTGTATTCTCTTATAGTCATGGAACACATCAACGTGCACCCCATATAAATAGTGCCTCCAAATCTTTAATGCAAATACTATTGCTGCTAACTCAAGATCATGAGGAGGATAGTTCTTTTCATGGGGCTTAAGTTGTCTAGAGATGTAGGCTATGACCTTACCTCTCTGCATCAAAACACACCCTAAATCAACTATAGAGGCATTAAAATATACCACAAACCTATCTGAACCATCTGGTAGGGTCAAAACTGAAGCTGTAATGAGTTGAGTCTTTAACTCCAAAAAACTCTTTTCGTAAGAATCTGACCACTAGAATTTGACCTTCTTCTGAGTTCATCTGGACATAGGGGATGAAATAGATGAAAAATTCCATAAGAAGCCATTGATAATAGTCAGCCAAGCCTAAGAAGCATCGGATATCTGAAGAAGAGATTTATCAAGGCCAGTTTCTCACTGCTTTGCTCTTTTGAGGATCAACTCTAATGCCATCACCGAAAATGATATGGCTAAGGAAGACTACTGATCTTAGCCAAAATTTGCACTAACTAAATTTGGCAAATAGCTGATGGTTTCAGAGAGTCTGCAATACTATTCTGAGATGGTCTACATGATGATGCTCACTGCTGGAGTAGACAAAAATGTCATCTATGAAGACTATGATGAAAATGTCCAAGTACTGCTTGAGCACACAGTTCATCAAGTCCATGATAGCTGCTGTGTGATTGGTAAGACCAAAGGATATGACTAAGAATTCGAAGTAACCATATCGGGTTTTGAAAGCTATTTTCGGGATGTCACATCCGCTAACTCTGAGCTGATGATAGACAGATCTGAGGTCTATCTTATAAAAGTAACTGGCATCGTAAAGTTGGTCAAACAAGTCATCGATTCTGGGAAGTGGATACTTGTTCTTGACCGCGACTTTATTTAGCTGATAGTAGTCAATACATATTCTAAAATAATCATCTTTCTTATGTATGAATAAAATTGGTGCACCCTACGGGACACACTGAGTCTGATAAATCCCTTATCTAGGAGATCCTTTAACAATTCTTTCAATTCTTTGAGTTCTACTGGAGCCATTCTATATGGTGAAATAGATATGGGCTGAGTATCTAGAAGAAGGTCTATTCCGAAGTCAAATTCCCTTTCCTGAGAAACTCTGGGAAGATCTCCGAAAACACATCTAGGAATTCACATGCTATTAACACTGATTCAAGAGTAGGGGATTTTGAACTAGAGTCCTGTACTCAAATAAGATGGTAGACACATCCCTTAGATATCCTTTTTCTCACCGAAGTTAAGAAACAAACTGACCCCTAAGTGTTGAAGTATTACCCCGGCTCATTCAAAAACTGAAATTGGAAAATTCTATTTCTGTACTCGACTGATTCATAGCGGGAATAAAGCCAATCCATGTCGAGAATGACATCAAAACCAGTCATCTCTAATTCAACTAAGTCAGCTGAAGTGACTTTCTGATATATCATAACTGGATAGTTCCTTTATACCCATTGGGAAATAATAGATTTACCTACTGGGTAGAGACTGAAAATGGCTCTACTAGAATTTTAGGACTGACTCCAAAATCAACGACTATAAATGGAGTAACAAAGAACAACGAAGCTCCTAGATCTGGCAAAGCATAAACACATAAATGGAAAACTTTTAACATACCAGTGACCATATCAGGAGAACTTTCTTGATCCTATCAAGACTGAAGAGCATAGAGTCTATTTGGGCGCTACCCACTGGTGGCACTGGATGCGGCACCTTGCTGATTCGGGCGACCGGACTAAGCTCTGGGACGGTTATAATGACTCTGAGAACCCACCTGAGGACACTATCTAACCCTGTGGCTTGGCATGCCACATCTGAAACACACATCACTACCAGCTCTACAAATACCCTGGTGGTTTTTGCCACACTTTTGAAAAAGGGAATTGGTTTGGGCAATGCTTACACTACCCTAGGGTTTAGGTCCTGACGCCCTATCTCTATTTCTATCTCTGAATGTTGGCACAGGAGCACTGGCTGAGGATGGATTTGGAACTAAGGATTTCAGGTGGAATTGAGAATGATTCCTACCCTCTGACTTAGGCTGAGCAAAGTTGAAACTATGTGTTCTTACTCTCTTGTTCTCTCTCTCCTTCTCTTTATTCTTACGCTCTTCTATCTACTGAGCATGGACCATGAGCCTTGATATGTCCATCTCCATAATAAACATTATGGTCCTACACTCTTTGACCACACTATTAGATACTCCAGACATATATTTACTCATCTTAGATCTTCTATAGCATGAGAAGCATATCTAGTGAATTGAGTAAACTTAAGAGAATACTCTTGCACCATCATGTTTCCTTGCTTTATATTTATAAATTTCAAAACCTTCGCTTCCCTTAAATCTAGTGGGAAGAACCTATCCAGAAAAGCAACAGCAAACTCATCTCATTCTATGGGCCCTGCATATGTGGCCTTTTCTACTTTCCACTATTTAAACCATAGGTGTGCCACATCATGTAACTAATATTCGGCCAACTCAGCGCTCTCAATAGCAGTCACTCCCATAATATCTATAACTTTCTGCACCTAATCAAGAAACTCGTGGGGGTCCTCATCTGACTTAAACCTTGTAAAAGATGGAGGGTTCATTCGAGTGAAATCCCGAATCCTGGCAGCAGTAGTATTGGGCACTAGGTTAGCCTGAACAGCAGCTGGACATTTATTCTAGGCCTCCACAAAATGAGCTAGGGTAGTAAAATCTGCTCTGAATTTAGCGTGGAAGATGTGTTCATCCAGAGGACTGGCTGGACGGGCTGGGGTTCTGGCTCGTCTCCTGTTCCTCTTCCCTTAGTCCTCTTTGGAGGCATATTCTATAAATGGAAGAGGAACTTGGATTAAATAGATATTTTAACGGGAGCTCATGCTTACTCGCACGATATGAGTACTTAAAGAAAGAAAACTTTTCCTAAAACACCTAATAGCCTCTTGTCCATAAGTGTGGCTCGCTACACACCCATACATAAGACTTTACTAGATGCTGCTTTCAAACTTCCTAGGACTCTATTGAACCTTAGGATCTAATAGCAAGTTTGTAATGCTTCGAGTCTGTACCCCAGACGCTATACGATGCTCATAGTCCCGAAGGACCACAAGCTAATCCATGACTATACCTACTGTAATAACTGAATAATAATATTAAACTATGCAAAAGTAAGGAAGAAACTTGCCATAAGGTTCAATATTGAATTAAAACTGAATAAGGTATAATAATACCAAAACTAAAGCATGTGTCTGGAAATACTCTAGTCTAAAAAGCCTCTACACTATCTGAAATGTGGAGTTGATGAGATAAGTCACCAACTAACTCTGGCTACTAAAACAAACTAAAATGCTAAAATAATAATCATGTCCTCGAACTATGAGGACACATCACTAACTCTGACTAATGAAGATCTAAATTGCTAAGGGTACTAGGGAGCCCATGTATCTGAACCTATAATATAAAACATCATAGCACAAGAGAAAAATATGCATTAGTACTTTGACTGTACTGGTATGCTAAGTGAGGTAGAGTAAAATGTATGATTTCATATGCATGAACAATACTAACTGAATTACAGGAGTATAACTAAATGAGAGTACATACATGAATAAGTAAACTGTAACTGAGATTGTGATAACACTGAATACTAAGTTTGAATATTGATTAACTGATATCTGAGTATACTGATATTGAATTATTGATAACTGAATAACTTTATCTGACACTCTTGATTCTATGGAACTATACTAAGTTCCATACAGAGTTGAGTGACTGTGTCTGACAGTCCTAAATCTGTAGACCTAAACTGAGTTCTATTCTGAGACTAGAATTTAAATTGAGACTGTGGGAGGTAATCATCTAATTGATATGCCCTTTTCTAAATAGATTAGGGTCCAACCTGTAACCACAGTTAGAAGGATGTCAATACCGTACCATAGGTAAAGACAAGATATAAGTTAACCCTTTCTGATAGGAAGCCTTTTCGTTAACCCTCACTAGCAGAAAAACTCAAATAAGAAGTATCAACCCTCATAATATTTAGATGGAAGATATCTGAACCTACTCTAGCTACTTAGTTCTGTAATGCAGGGATTGATACTAAGGGTCAAACCCTCTGCTGGCAGAAATGCCCTCATCCCTGGGTTAACTCGGTGCTGAATCCTACTTCTATCTGAATTGACACTGAACTAATTTTCCTAGGTGATACTAGGCTTGACTGAACTGTTACTGAATTTATTGAGTTTTTCCTGAGTTCTGTAACTGACTGAGAGTACTACTAATCATGGCATGACTGATACTATCCTGAGACTGATCAATGATCTAGCTAATCAGCTAAATTATCTAGTATTAAATACCCTCAGGACTCGATATCATAAATTATAAGACATGGAAAAAATTCTTGAAACATGATAAATAACTACTTGATCATCATTCATTCATTCATTGGGCCATTATAGAAAACACTTGAATACATGCTGACATGATATAATTTAATTATTTAATTCTCATGAACAACTCATCAAACACTTGGAAGGCATTGTAAATGAACATAGTAATAATCAACACATGAGCATCACAATTTTAAGGCTTTAACATGAATTCACATGATACTACATACATAATAGTTGTTTTTACATGAACCTTGCACTTAAACATGGAATAGAAATCTAATCAATATTTTAATCATGAATACATTTGAATCCAAATCATGGAGACAATGAAATCAAGCTACTTGAAGTTTAAAAGAGTTTCTTGGACTCCAAGGGTGGAAGGAACCCTTGGATGAACATTTAACTTACCTTGGTTACTAAATTCTTGAAGATTAATGGTGGAATCTTGAGCCTTGAATTTGAAATTCAATCACCTAGGATTTTTGTTCTTGAGAAAATTGTGAAATAATGACTGTATATTGCAATTAGAAGGCAAACTTTTGTGTTTTTGGGGGATGAAGGATGTGGAAAAAGACCCAAATACCCCTAAAGACGCGGCTTTTCAAGGACTAAAAAACCAAATTATCGATGCATAGACCGACGTGCCATGTCATTGGCATCGACACAATGGCCAACGTGCTGTGTCGAGTCCACGCTAGTTCACTAGAAATGGCCAATGGATTTAAGAAAAAATATTGTTCGATGCGATAGAAGATGCGCCACACCGAGATCGCGTCGATGCATTATTTTGGATTCCCAAACGTGGTTCAAACGATATTTTAAGAATTTAAAAATCATCCAAGAATACCTACTAACATTCCTGATCATGAATCAATCTAAAGATTGATACTATAAGGTCATAAGAGTCGCAAAATAGAGTTGACAACTTACGAAGGCCAAAATAATACAAAGTCTGAATACTTAGCAAGAATTTTCTAGGTCTGGGACCCCTTAGCAAGCCTAAAATACTGAGTTGAACATAGGATTTTGGGGGATCTTATGGTGACATGGGTACTAATGCTAGCTGTGTGGATCCACTAAATTGATATTTTGTCCCAAAGGACTAAGGGTGTCAAGCCTAACTGATGGATGACCCCTGCGAGGTAGTCAAGACTAATCTGATGGGTGATTTTTCTTATCCTACGTTGGCTATGTAGTTTTGGAGCACAGAGACTGATACTAATGACTCTATCTATCTGATGGGGAAGCTTTCATCTCTATACTCACTCGGTGCTAAATCCTACTACTAATCGAACTGACTCGGAATGCTTAACTATTATGAATTTAACTAATTATGATATCTGACTGAACTGATATTGCTCATATTATGTCTGAGACTGTTTTGAATCTACTGATACTAAGTAAACAGCTCTGCTTTTCGGGTACTCACAGCCCACAGGACACGATAACAATAATAGTAAAATAGTACTAAACTTGGAGATCAAATATGAAAACATCCATTAAAATCCATTCTTGTACACATTTCATCAAAAACTTGACATGCATGTTGTAAACTAAGCATGGGAATTATTTAATCTTGTAACTAAAGCATAATTTCAACCCCAATATCACAAATTATGAATTAAATTAGTGGACAACAACATTTAAACATGTGTAGTGTAATCATCAACATCAATTTCATAGAAACATGGTATAGGACATGAGTTCATGGGATTTCATGGTTAAAAATCACAATTCAAAATCATAATAACTTGAAAAGATCATAACTTTGTATTTAAATTGGATACTTGAGGTCCATTGGTTAAAAGGGACCCTGAATGAACACTTAACATACCTGGGTGATTAATTATTAAGGTTTCTAGGTAAAATCCTTCAAATTTGATCTTGAATTAAAGGCTAGGGTTTTCTAATTAAGAGAGAATGATTTAATTTGGGGGAAAAGTTAATGAACAATGGGTTCAAAATCATTTTAGGGATTAAATCCTATATTTGGGGGTATTAAAATCATAGGAAATGACTAGTTTAACCCTGGACAAAACTTCCAATTTTTATCAAAATTTTTCAAACTGGTCCCTTAGCGCGCTACGACACTATCATGTCATGTTACTGGAAATGGACAATTGGGAACTGAGGGCTTGGCGTGATGCGGTGGAATCGCGTTACCCTACTGATTTTAACTTTTGGACTCAGCACGACGTAGTGAAATCGCGAAGCTTCACTGGAAAAGGATAATTCTAAAAAATATGCTTAGCGCGACGTGCCATGATCGTGATGGAGTACTAGATTTTGACAATTTCTATTTGGCATGCCTCCGCGATGCTTTAATATTCCAGGTGGTACACTGTCTTATAAAAATGGCTCTAACTCTTCACCCGAGTATCGAATTTGGGCGAACTTTATATCGTTGGAAAACCGACAGAATTTCCTATGCAATGGTATGCTTTAATTGAAAAATACTGTTTATTTTAAAAATTTATATGGAATAACTCATTTACTAGGAGTTAAATTAAGCTAGGGAAATACAAAGTATTATAATATCTCCCTCTTAGAAACATTCATCCTCGAATGACACTGATTAAGCTGAGGAATACTGATAGACTGAGTTTACATACTGAGCATGCATATTTGATGCTTGAACACATAGTTAAGCTGATTCATGTATGCATGACTGTCATGAAGGTGATATGCAACGATAACTAAAGTTTGTAACTATAACTGAACATGAAATTGAATAAATCTAAGGAAGACTATTACCTTATGCTGAATCTGAGTTTTTGAAGAAGTGATAAGGATACTTGGTCCGCATATCTGCTTCTGCTTCCCAATTTGCTCCTTTAACGGATTGATTCCGCCAAAGAAATTTGACTAAGGGAACTTCTTTGTTCCTTAGTCTGCGAATTTAATGATCAAGAATTTCGAATGGGACTTCTTCAAAAGATAGGTTATTCTAAATGTTTATCCTTTCTAAAGGGACTACTACTTTTGGGTCACCAATGCATTACTTTAGCAAAAAGATGAGGAATAATGGGTACACTGAAGATAGATCTGAAGGCAACTCAAGCTCGTAAGTTATTTTAACAAAATGATTGAGAATTCTATAAAGACTAAAATATCGGGGACTAAGCTTCCCCTTATTGACGAACCTCTTCACTCCCTTCATGGAAGAGATTTTTAGGTATACAAGGTCGCCAATCTCAAACTCGAGATCCTTTCTTCTTAAATCTGTATATGATTTCTATTATTTTTGGGATTCCGTAATCCTTTACCTGATAACTGAACCTTCTCTAAGGCATCAAACACTAAGTTAGGCCCTACAACTGCAGTCTCAACTACTTCAAAAAAACCAATCAGAGACCTACATCTCCTTCCTTATAGAGACAAACGGAACTATCTAAATACTAGAAAGATAAATCTTATTATAGATGAATTGAATCAAAGGCAAGTGATCACCCAAACTGTCCTTAAAGTCAAATACACATGCTCTTAACATATCTTCTATAGTCTGAAGTATCCTTTCTGGTTGACTATCTGTCTAAGGGTGAGAATTTCTACTAAGGTGGACTTGGGTACCAAGACCCTTCTGAAAAGCTTTGCAGAAGTGAGAGGTAAACTGGGTACCTTTATCTGAGATGATAGATACTGGGACTCCGTGTAACCTGACCAACTCACTGAGGCAGAGCTTGGCATAGTTCTTGGTTGAATAAGAAGTATGGACTGGCAAAAAATAAGGTGATTTGGTCAGTCTATCTACAATGATCAAAATAGAATCATGCTAATGACGAGTACGAGGCAAACCTTTCAAAAAGTCTATGTTCACTTCTTCCCATTTCCATGAGAGAATATTGAACTCCTGCATTTATCCACTAAGCTTCTTGTGCTCAATATTAACCTGCTGACATGTGGAACATTTAGCTACAAACTTTGCAATATCTCTCTTCATCCCACTCTAACAATAGATCTCCCAAAAATTGTGGTACATATTAGTGGCCCCTGAATAAGTTGAGTACCGCATACCATGCACTATTGCAAGAATTTGCTACCTCAAGTCGTCTACACTTGGCACACAAAGTCTACCCTGACAATGAAACACACCATATCCTTGTTGGGAGAAACCCTATATTTTCTGATCTCTTATTAACTTTTTCAACTTTACTAGATTGGGATCTCTATCTTGCTTTTCTCTCACTTCAAAAACCAAAGAAGATTCTGAACTATTCTAAACCCAAACACTACCCTCAACAGAATTAACCAAATGAACACCTAATCTGGCAAGTTGATTAACTTTTTGAACTAATGTCTTCTTGTAATTTTCAACATGAGCAACACTACCCATAGATAATTTACTGAGAGCATCTTCCACTACATTGGCTTTGCCTAGAGAATACTCATGTCATAATCTTTTAACAACTCTAACCACCTTCTCTAATGTAAATACAAATCTTTCTAAGAGAAGACATACTGCTAGCTTTTGTGGTCTGTAAACACATCAACACATACCCCATACAAATAATGCCTCCAAATCTTTAAGGCAAATACTACAGCTGCTAACTCAAGATCATAGGTAGGGTAATTCTTCTCATAGGGCTTAAGTTGTCTAGAAGAATAGGCTATGACCTTACCTCTCTGCATGAGGACACAACCCAAACCTACTCTAGATGCATCACAGTACACAAAAACCCATATGAATCGTCTGCTAGAGTTAAAGCTGATTTTGAGTTAAGTCGAGTCATCAACTCCTGAAAATTATTCTCATAAGAATTTTACCCCTGAAACTTGATTTTTTTTCTAAGTCAATCTGGACATAGGGGATGCAATAGATGAAAACCCTTCAATAAACTAATGGTAATAGCCAGCAAAGCCCAAGAAACTCATGATATCTAATGGAAAATGGGTCTAGGCCAGTTTCTCACCACCTCGATCTTTTAAGGATCAACTTTAATGCCATCATCAGAAAAAATATAACCACATAATGCTACTGAACTTAGCCAAAATTTTCACTTACTGAATTTAGCGAACAATTGATGGGCTCTAAGAGTTTGCAACACTGTTTTAAGGTGGTTTGCATGACCATTTTTGGTATGGGAGTAGACAAGGATGTCATCTATAAAAATTATGAGGAACATGTCCAAGTACTACTTGAACACTTGGTTCATCAAGTCCATGAATACTTCTAGGGCGTTAGTGAGACCAAATGACATGACTAGAAATTCAAAGTGACCATACCGAGTTTAGAAAGCTATTTTAGAAATATCACATTCTCTGAATCTGAGCTGATGATAGCCTGATCTGAGGTCTATCTTCGAAAAGTAACTGGCTTCCTAAGTTGGTCAAATAAGTCATCAATTCTAGGAAGTGGGTATTTATTCTTCACTTTGACTTTGTTCAACTGATGGTTGTCAATATATATTCTGAGAGAACCATCTTTCTTATGCACGAATAGAACTAGTGTGCCCCATGGGGAAATGCTGAGTCTGATGAACCCCTTGTCTAAAAGGTCCTTTAAATATTCTTTTAACTCTTTAAGTTTGGCTGGTGCCATTCTGTATGGCCGAATAGAAATAGGTTGAGTGTCTAGAAGAAGGTCTATTCCAAAATTGATTTCCCTCTCAGGAGGAACTCCAAGAAGATCTTCGGAAAACTTATCTGAAAATTCATTTACTACTGGAACTGACTCAAGACTAGGAGTCTCTGAACTAGAGTCTTTGACTCAAACAAGATGGTAGATACATCACTTGGATATCACATTCCTTGCCCTAATGAATGAAAAAATCAACCCATAAGCGCTATAGTATTACCCCTCCATTCAAGGATTAGTTCATTTGGAAATTGAAAATTGATAACTCTATTTATGCAATCAACTGAAGCATAGCATGAATGGAGCCAATCCATGCCGAGAATGATATCAAAACTAGTCATCTCTAATTTCACAAGATCAATTGAGGTGACTTTTTAAGATATCATGACTAAACAGTTCCTGTATACCTACCTGGCTACTATAAAGACACCTATTGGGGTAGACACTGAAATGGACTCTGCTAAGATTTTAGGTCAGATTCCAAAATTGATGGTTATTTAAGAGGTTACAAAAGAAAGAGAAGCTCCAGGGTCCAATAAAGCATAATTATGTAAATAAAAGACCTGTAACGTACCAGTAACTACGTCAGGAGAATTTTTCTAATCTTGCTGAGACTGAAGAGCATACAATCTATTTGGATGATGACCAATGGTCGCACTGAAAATTGCACCCTGCTGAATCGGGCGGCCGACTAGAATTGATGACTGATGGGACTGGCCCTGTTGATGTAAATTCGTACCTTTCTAAGAAACCACCCAACACTCCCTAATTTGATGGCCTGGCTTACCACACCCAAAGCATACATCACTGCCATCTCTACACTCGCCCTGATGGTTCCTACTATATTTTTGGCAAAAAGAATTTGTACGAGCATTGTTAACACTGCCTTGGGACTTAATCCTGGTGCCCTATCTCTATGATCATTCCTGAACTTGGGTACTGGGGCACTACTGAGGATGGATATGGGATTGAGGATTTTTTTGAAACTAAGGACGGTTATTGCCTTCTGACCTTGGTTGACTAAAATTGAAACTACCCATTCAAGTTCTTTTGTTCTTCCTCTCTCTCCTTAGCATTCTATTCTTCAATCAGTTGAGTATGGACCATCAACCTAGAAAAATCCATATCCCTAATTAGCATCATTGTCCTACACTCTTTGACCACACTTTCAGATACAGCAGACATAAACTTGCTCATCTTAGACCTGCTATCAGCTACCACATGAAGAGCATATCTGGCTAGCTAAGTAAACTTAAAAGAATACTCTCTCACTGTCATGTTTCCCTGCTTCAGGTTAATGAACTATAAAACCTTAGCCTTTCTCAACTCAAGCAGGAAGAACCTATCTAATAAAGCAGTAGCAAACTCTTCCCATTCTGTAAACCCTACATATGTGCCCCTATCTGCCTTCCACTGCCTATACCATTTATGGCTATATCTTGCAATTAGTAAGCAGCCAATTCAGTACTCTCACTAAAATTTACCCACATAATATCTGTCACCTTCTGAACCATATCCAATAATTTTTATGGATCTTCTTCAGACATGGATCCCAAAAAAGAAGGAGAGTTCATTCGGGAAAAGTCCCGAATTCTGGCTGCAGTAGCATTGGCCACTGGGTAGACCAAAATAGTGGATAGTTATGTATTTTGAGTCGTTATAGACTAGGCAAGAGTAGTGAATATATCTCTAAAATCTATAGGAGAAATGTGCTCATTCAGGGGATCTTCCTAAACGGGCTAAGGTATCAGCTGGTTTACATTTCTTCTTCCATTTGTCTTTTTGGGAGGCATGTTCTATAAATAGAAGGGAGAGAAAAATTAGACTGGGAGTTTGAATTGAGCTCATGCTCATTCGTATGGTATGAATACTGAAAGAAGGAAAACTCTTCCTAAACATCTCACGGTCTCTTAACCATAAGTGTGGTGCGCATCACACCCATGCACAAGATTCTACTTAACGTGGCTTTTAGACTTCCTAGGCCACTTTAAAACCTAAGGATCTGATACCAAGTTTGTAATGCCTCGAGAATACACCCTGGGCATCACACGGTGCTTATAGTCCCAAGAGACAACAAGCTAACCCATGAGTTAGTACCTGCAGTGAGCACTGAATAATACAATAACATACGCAAAAGAAACAACTGTTAAGCCATAAGGTTTTAAGTAATAAAAACTTATAAAATATGCAAACCAAACTAATAAAATAATCTAACAATGTCAACTAAAGTCTGAATACTAAATAACTGACTAAAATGTCTGAAAGCCTCTAAACTGACTCAATATGAGTTGATGGGACAGGCCCCAACTAACTCAAACTAACTACTGAACTGAAAACATGGAGAAAATAGTCTATCCCCAAAATATGAGGACTCACTACTGCTACAGCTGATATTTTGAGAAGTCTATGCATGATCCGAAAAGTGGGCATCTAAACCTATGATATGATACATTATAGCAGAAGAAAAGAGTATGCGATCAGTAATTTAAATGTACTGGTATGCTAAATAAGGTGCGATGATATGCATGGTTTCATGAACAAGAATAATAATAACTGTATGTATGCATGTACATAGATATATAATATGTAAAACTAGATAGAGTGCATGAAATATGTAAACACTGAGGATACATGAAGTTTGTAAATGTTTGGAATATGTGAAATCTATAAATACTAAGGATTCATGACCAAGCATATAATATGTTCTGTATATTATCTATAAATATTAAAATACTAAAGTTTGATAACTGAATCACAGATATTTGTATGCTATGGTCAAGCAACTAGAACTGAATTACTGGACTAAAACTTTAGGAGCTATCATCTAACCGACATGCCTCAATGAGTAAGTTTGGGGTCCAACCTATAACCCCAGTTGAAAGGGTATTAGTATAATGCCATGGGTACTAACGCTGGCTGTGTAGAGCTACAAAACTCATGTATTATCCCGAAGGACTAAGGGTGTAAAGCATAACTGATGGGTGACCCCTGCGAGGTAGTCAGGCCTAATTTGATGGGTGACTCCTCTTATCCTACGCTAGCTATGTAGTTCTGGAGCATAGATACTGCTACTAACGACTCTGCCTTTCTGATGAGGAAGCTACCATCTCTGTACTCACTCGGTGCTAAATCCTACTCCCAACTAAACTGACTCAGAATACTTAACTATTATGAGTTTAACTAATTATAATATCTGACTAAACTGATATTGCTCATATTATGTCTGAGACTGTTCTGAATCTACTGAGACTAAGTAAATAGCTATGCTTTTTAGGTATTCATAAACCCCAGGACTCGATTGTAATAATAGTAAAATAGTACTAAACTTGGTGGATCAAATATGAAAACATCCATTAAGATCTATTCTTGTAGATATTTCATCAAACACTTGACATAGATGTTGTAAACTAAGCATGGAAATAGTTTGAATCTTGTAATAAAAGCATAATTTCAACCCTAATATCACAAATCATGAATTAAATCAGTGGAAAACAACATTTAAACATGCGGAGTGTAATCATCAACATTAATTTCACAGAAACATGGTATAGTACAAGATTTCATGGGATTTCATGGTTAAAATCACAATTCAAAATCATAATATCTTCAAAAGATCATAACTCTGTATTTAAATTGGATACTTGAGCTCCATGGGTAAAATGGGACCTATGAATGAACATTTAACATACTTGGGTGATGAATTCTCAAGGTTTGTTGGTAAAATCCTTGAAATTTGATCTTGAAATGAAGTCTAGGGTTTGCTAATTAAGATAGAATGATTTAATTTGGGGGAAAAGTTAATAAAGAATTGCTTTAAAATCATTTTTAGGGATTAAATCCCATATCTGGGCGTATTAAAATCATAGGAAAAGACTAGTTTAACCCTAGACAAAACTTTCAATTTTTGTCAAAATTAAGCCAGAGAAATATGAGGCATTACATTCTTGGATTTGGGCGAACTTTATATCATTGGAAAGCTGACTTAATTTCCTAAGCAATGGTAAGATCTAAACTGAAAAAATAATGAGTATTTTAAAAATTTATATGGAATAACTCATGTACTGAGAGTTAAATTAAGCTAGAGAAATACGGGGCATTACATTCTTGGATATGAGTAGGATAGTTTACCTTACTATCTCACTAGCTTTATTATGTGGTTGCTGGACATTTAGGATTAGAATTTATTTCTATTTATATGTTTTATATATCTGCATTATCTTTGGAGCTCAGTGGGTAGTTTCCTACTGAGTACTACGTGTTTGGTACTCATACTATACTTCCCCAACCTGTAGGTTATAATATGGGTTATCGCTGGTGTTGTGTGCACCATGCGGAGCAGCCATAGTTTGAAGACATAGAGTAAGTTTTCGATGTTCGGTGTATTACTTTCCTCCCTCTAATGTATTAGACTAGTCTCTATGTTGTATTCTAAGATGATTTGTATCAATATAATTCACTTGATACTTCAATTTGTTTTTTTTTCTACTAGAAGCTTTTGTACTGATTTCACTAGGTTTTGGGATTATCTTATGTATGCCAGCCTTTTATTACAGTTATTCTGTATTATTTCCTTTATCTGTCTTGGTTGTTCGTTACTAGTAGTTTCAGACTACGTATTGGCTTTCCTACTGGAGGGTTATAGTAGGTGCCATTATGACCTGAGAAATTAGGTCATGACATAAACTGACGGGTAAACCCTTCTAACCTATAGCAGCATCGTAGTTTTGGAACTTAGGGACTGCTGCTGATGGTGTCAATACTAACTAACGAGTGAGCTACATCCCTGCACTGATTTGGTCTTAGTACCATTTTTAATTGAATGACACTAAAGTATAAACTAATACATGAACTGATAATTGATATGCTCAAATCATAGTATTTTGTACATAACAATACATGTATAAATATGAAGTACTCAATAACATGTAAATTGATATATATATATATATATATATATATATATATATATATATATAACTAAATTTCTAGGTATCGGGTATTTATAACACACCATCTCTACTCATGATGACATTAACTGATGTTAAGAGGAAATTACAATTTAAACTAATAAACTCAACAATAGGTCATGATAAGGGAATTCATGGTTTTGCACATGGAAGAGGCTATTTCAATTGGGAAAACATGTATTCATGGTTTTAATTCAAAATAAACTAAAAAAATTAAGGAAAACTAATATTTGACCAGGAACCCAACTTAAAGGGAAAATATACTTGAGAATTGAGGTATTTTTCGGACACAATGGGTGGAAAGAACCCGTTGATGAAATCCCACATTCCTAAAAATAAATTTCTTGGGAATTTCTTTGAACTTACACTTGAACTTAAAGAACCCTAGCTTGCTTTGGAAAAGAAGAAAATCGCTTCCTTTTCTTTGTTTTGGATAGAATTATGACTTAATGGTGAATTTGGAGATTTTTTTCCTTTATACCACCCTTGGGGAAGACTCAAACGATGTTAGTTTTGTTTTAAAAGAGTGAAAAAGGACCAAAAATCCCTTTTTAAAATCATGCAGGAATTTCTGGTTCCAGTGGTCATGACTCAGGCAACAACTCGCTACAACTGGTCACAAGTCATAGCTTGAATCGTGACCTAAGGTCTTGAATTTCGAGCCCTATCTGTTATAACAATGACCCCCCTCCTAAAGACTTGTTAGGTCTAATCACGGATCGTTAGGAGTAGTTGTGGTCTAAGACTCAATATTCTAGATCTTTTTCTATTATGGTAACGAGTCCAACTAATCACTTGTTGTCATTGTTAATGAATCGTAGGGTAGAGTCATTATCCATGGGGTGAAATATGGGGGTCCTCACTATTGTGACAATGACATTCACGTAATGACTCGTTACGTCTAGTAACGGGTTTTTTCCTGAGTCGTTGTCACTGGCTAGTTGACAGACCCTTAGGAAATTTTCCATAATTTCTTGCCTCGATATCGTATTAAAGAGAGACTTGTGGCATTGAAAAGTTAATTTAATGGCCTATATTTTGATGGGTTTAGCGCTTGAAAATATGGGGTGTTACATTAACTTTCCTTTATGATGAAGTGTGATTTAACAGTATTTTATGAAGTACTACTTTCTCAATGTGGTTATGTATACATATTTAGAGCAATTTGTTAACATAATATAAACAACAATGAATGAAAACCAAATAGTCTTATTGGGCACACCCTGCCCGTATAGGAAGAAGCATATATATACATACATACACACACATATATATATTTATAAATGATTAGTTAAATGAAAGAATCATACATGAAACCCACCAATTTTGCTGCCACCTATATCCTTGATTGGTGATGAGTCCTTCCTCCACTTTCATGTGGGAATGGAGGTGTCCTCTCCCACCCTTTTTGGTCATCCCATGATTTTTTTATTTGAGTATTGCGTAGGTTCGTGGTAAACTAAATATAATATTTTGAATATACCATAATTAATAGAAAATTATTTCTAATGAAATCTCTATTGTATAATAATAATATTTTAACATATTTAGATTTATCATTTTTGCTTAAAATATTAATAAACTGATCAACCGCAATTTTGTGAAGCACCTGATGATATTCTTCCTTTTAGCTCTGGAGTAAAAAAATATATCCTTCCTTTTCATAAAATTATAGAAAACTGTAATGGAAAAGAATTCAAATTTCATTAATTACAAATATATCATATCGAAGTAAATATAAGAACAAACATGAGAAACCTCTAAAATTGAATTATTTGAAACAATACAACGTCTAATATCAAAACTGCTAAAGAATAGAAAATGAGTCTTCACATGGAAATTCGTAAAAAAATAAAACTTCAACTCAAAAATGTCAGAAAGATCCTATATTTTACTCATGAAATTTTATTGTATTTTTTTATATGGACCTTTTTTTTCTTTCGATTCTCGAGATATATTTAATTTGTTGAGGTGAATATGTTGCTTATATTGTGAACAGTTGTTGGATTATAATGATACCACTAGAGTGATTCCTTTTTTATTTTATTTTTACTTGTTTAGTAGCGACCCAATAGGTATGAAATGATGAGTATGTTAGAATATCTATAACGTTGTCGTCTGTCAATACTATTAGTACAAATGAAATGTTGCACTTTTGTGAAAGTGTGACATTTTACTTAATTTTAAATTCACTTAATTTGTATTATAATGTAATCAAACTGGATATGTTGTAATATAAATAAGATCCTAACATTATTTCATAGACTCTCAAGTTATCTCTATCTTTCTTTTTCTTCTAGGTTTTCACAATGTAAACAAATATTTCAAATAATTTTTTGGATGTTTTTATTTTTTCAATTTAATTAATTATGAAAACAACACTTGAGAAGCTAAATTATTATTATGATTTTCTTGTTCTAGGTCCCAAAACGTTAGTAATTTGAAAGCAGCAATGAGGAGGCCGCCTATGTGACTATGCTGCAGCAAGCCTCCATGATGCAATAGTACTAATGCCTTATTTATACATCCCCATGTATAATAAATGCAACAGGTTTTAGGTCTATTTTGTTTTGAGATTTATCATAACAAATTGAAAAGATATATAAGCTAACACAAGTATTTTCTTTATTAAAAGGTTTGTTCAAATGGATTTGTAAAATACCTAGTTATTTAGTTTAGTTGATCTCCTTATTTTTAATTTTTTTATATGTTCCCTCTGAATCTAATCAATACACAATATCAATCATGTGAGAATCATCTGCGCTCATCACCAAATTGCAATTGAGCAGTTTAGGTTGAATCAATATGATACTAACAAGGTAGAAAATATATAAGTATAATTACCATCCAGGTCATTTTCTTATTTTTTATTTTTTTTTATGTTTAAAGATTTTCCAAAGTTTTATGAAGTCATTTATGATTTGTTGAATTTGATATTTTTGTCACTAATCTGTTCATTTTGTTTTAAGAGTCAATCTCTATTTTTGAGCTTTTGCTATTAAGAAGTTGGTATTGGACCTAATTTTTAGTCAGACGATCCCAGGAGCTAATTCTTATAGTTATGTTAGCTCCGGTATCGATTTTAGGATAAGGAGAGTCTTGACCCGAGTCCCAAGGCTTTCAAACTCATTTTGGGCTATTGGATGGATTTTGGTTAAAATGATCCTTGGGTGTTGGACCGGTATTTTATCAAAACAGCCATTAGTCGAATTTTCAATGATGTCGTTGAGTCCAGGATGTTGAATTAAATAGGGTGGAAAAATTTGTTTGCGTTTAAAGTATTCTGAATGAATCTCGATGTTTTGATCGAAAACTTAGCAAATTTTCAAGTTTACTGGTGCAGGCCAAAAATGACCTTTGCATTCGAGAACCCTTGACCGTGTTTGCGAAGGCCAAATTTATGACTTGCATAAGGTGCATACAAAATTGCATTTGAGCAGTTTTTAGTGAATCAAAATGATAGTCTGTACTTAGTTTCAAAGTAGAAATTATATCATTCCTTTTCATTAGATAATCGAAAGTAGTTCAAACTTAACTTGTGACAAATATATCATATCTAAGGTAAAAAAATAAGAGAAAATAGTAGAACCTCAAAAATAAAATTGTTGGAAATAAAACAATTTGTAATGACAAAACTGCAAAATAATATGAAAAAATACCACATTGTAACGAGGACAAAACCATACATCCAACTTACAACCTTCCTAATATCTTATTCATTTTACTAAAGAATATTTTTTTTTTTAGTTTTTTCCCTTTCTTCGTCCATCTCTCATCATAATACGCGTGTCACAACCCAAATGCTAAGTGTCATGATGAAATTTGTCACAACAAATCTTGACAAGTAAGCCAATCACTCAAACTGATATGAAATGAGAAAACAACACCAAATCTCAAGACAAGGCTTCTAGAACGAAGTTGAATCACACATATACCATAATAGCGGAAAAATACATAGCAATAATACCATTAATCACTCCAAAATTCGGTATCACAGTGTAAGAACTAACTAATTACATCTCGAAGGTCAAAATTATACAACTGATAATCCAAAAAGGAATATAAATATATCTTTGAATATGAAACCAGACATAAACTAGATAACAAGGGGTAAGAGATCAATTCTGGAAGCATAGATCGACTGCTACCTCGAAATACTACAAGCATTGCTTGAGATCAGCTACTGTGTCGCACATGCGTACCTGGATCTGTATCAAAAAATCATCATAGGGATGACTATAATCCACTTGTACTCAGTAGGTATTATCGGCAGGCTGAGTAAAATAGAAAATAAAGTATATAAAATTTACACTATGAGCACATCACCAGTAATCACAATTGCCCAAAATGGTAGCCCACATTGTCTCCACTAACAGTTGTAAAATATATACATATACCAAGTACAAATATGGTAAGAAAACACATAATAGATATAAATCAATCAAGCACAAAGTACAATTATAGAAGATGCATAATTTATGAAATACAATGAGAATGATGATGATGATTATGATGATGTGATATGTTCGAGGTTATCGCACAACCTCCGTATACAACTATGGATCTCTGCTCCTGGGGTAGGACTTACAGGGTTTTCGCAGTGCATATACAATCCAATAACTAATACTAATACCAATCCAATATTCATAACTTCTCTCTAACACATATACTTTGGCATAGAATTTTTAAAGATGTCACATTTTCTGTCATAAAAGCCAGTATTTCCACAATGGTACCAATGCCTCATGAATACTCACAACCAAACCATAATGAGAATTTCAAAATCCAACCAATTTACCAAGTACGTGAGCCACAAGTTCACTCAATAAGCCAACAATCTAGGATTCAAAATAATCCATGTACTAGTGGAGTAAGATATACAATAATGTCATTAATACCACATAAATCCCAACTTTAAAAATTTCCATAAAGAAGAAAACAACCATGTATGTATGTATATATATACCATTTCAACAAAATAATAGAAGACCTTACACAGTCACACATAGCAAATAATGTCTCAACCATCAATAATAAAACATAGGCCTCTACACAGGCTTAAAATAGTAATAACACCATTTTCATGACTAGTTCCCATACCCATAACTTGTTTTTATATCAGTATTAACTACCCATCCTAGTCTAAGAAAGTTAAGTCATAACCTATTAAGAATGAAGAAACCCAAATCCAAAAAACTTCAACACAGAGCCTTTACCGAATGAACAGTTTTGAAATGAATAAAACATACAAATATAGAATCTACATATTAAAAGGAAGCCAACAATATGTATATTGGCTATTTTTTAGTTGGGGTCAACACGAAAATTCAAAATTGGTTTTCAAAAAAGAAGGATGAAATCAAAATTTTAGCTCATAAATGTATTATCAAAGATTAAAGGAAGCCATAGAAAAAAAATCAAGTGAAAATAGGTTGAAATTGGGGTTTAAATCTAAGAAATATGAATTTAGGATTTCCAGGCTAAAACCCTCGACTTCCACTTTTGAAATTGTGTTTTAACAAGATTTAGATGACAAGAATAGAAGATAAATAATTGAAATAGGGATTTGGATCTTACACAAGCTTGAAAATGGAAGAAATCGCTCAAAAACTCTAAAACTTGAAGCTCTAAGTCTCAGAAATGATGGGAAAAATCAAGAAAAAAAATTTATATATGGTACCAGTGTTGACCTCTATAGCAGTCAAATGAATGCTTTAGTGGTCTTACCGCTTTAGTGATACACGTTTGGCGTGCTAGTCTGCTAAAGAGCACAAGGTCTATTTTAGTGGCCTCCACTAAAGTAGACAGGGCACCACTAAAGTGCTCTTGCCCAGATGAAGTCGGCCATTAAATCAACTAAAATTCCACTTTAGTGGCTGCACCAGTTGAACTAGAAAAATTTACAAGTCTCCGTGAACCCCACGAGATCCATACAGAATCTCATGAATACAAACGACTATGCTACCCTACTAAATTAGATGCTCCGAACTCAATTGTGATATTAAATTTTTGAAAAAATATCATTTTCATAAAATTGACCCCCAAGATCTAATTTCACAACTTTTTAAACCAAGGGTAAAAATGTAATACATAAGCCATAAAATCATACCAACCATACTGCCAACCTAAATTCGATGTTTCAGATTTGTTGATGTAGGTTGTTTGTCAACCGATGCATAGAACAATAAATGTTGATTGAAGTCAACTATAAAGCCTTTAAACCTCCAAAAACCATAAACTCATACAAATCGCACCAAAATGCATTGGGAACCATGCCAATTAATACCACACGTCAGAATTACCCAAAAGCAACCACGAGAATGGGTAAAATAGTCAAATTACATAAAAAATAATAATTCAAATAAATCAAGTGATTACATCATCCACTACTAAGAATATAGTTTGTCCTCAAACTATAGGTAAGAGACTATCTAAATTAGTGAAAACCTAGGGATAACTACCACGCAAATTGAACTCAACCTTCCAAGTAGCCTCATCTATAGGACGGTGTCTCTACTGGACCTTAACTACTAAAATATATCTAGAATGCAACCGTCTCACATCCCTGGGTAGACTATAGATGGGCTCCTAAACAAAGGACAATCTCTTATCTAACTATACTGAATCTCGATGAATGACTTGAGACTCATCTAAAATGAAACGTGGAAGCATGGAAACATGTAAAACTAGACAAACAGCTGATAAATCTAGGGGCAATGCTAACTCATTAGGCACATCCCTAATAGTCTAGAGAATATCAAATGGTCCAATATACTTGATGCTAAGCTTGCCACTCTTCCCAAACCTCATCACACTATTCATGGGCGAAACATGAACGAAGACTCAATAACCAACACTAAATCTCAAGGAACAAAGTTTACATTATGCATAGCACTTCTTCATATCCTGAGATACTCAAAATCTATCCTAAATTACTTGAACACTACCTAGTGATACACAAAGTAAGTCCATACCTCGAGGTATAATCTTAAAAGCCTCAAATTAACCAACTGAAAAGCAATAACTCCTACCATAGAATGCCTCAAAGGGATCTATCTCCATACTAGAATGGTTGCTATTACTAAACACAAACACTAGCAAAGCTTGATATTTCTCCCACTGACCCCTAAAGTTCATAACAAAAGTATAGAGCATATCCTCCAAAACATGAATAGTACGCTCCTACTGACCATTGGTTTGGGGGTGAAAAGTTATGCTAAGATCTACCTGGGAACCCAAATCCTCTAGAAAAGCCTTCCAAAAGTGAGATGGAAACATTTAACCCCTATCTAAAATGATAGACACTGGTACACCATAAAGATGAACTATCTCACCTATATAGAGATGCGCTAACCTCCTATCACGACTTGAGGCTACCCCCTAGTCGAAACATGGTGCTTAAGGCCACAAGTGACCCCAAGCTAACCTATGATCTGGTACTTGTTTTAAGCATTGAATAATCTAACAATGAAACATCATGTGCAGAAGTTAAACTAATAAAGCTCTGATAAGACATAAAACTAAAGCAAATACCAACATGTCTAAATTACAGAATAAATCAAAGACAAGTCTGAATAGTTGAATATCTAGTCTGAATATCTGAATATCTAAGTATCTAGTTTGAAAGCCTCTAAGACATATGGAGTTGGAGGTACAAATCCACAACTAACTCTGACTGACTAAAATGAAAGAAATACTAAAAATAACTAAACATAACTTGTCCTCGATGGATGCAAACTAACCACAACTGCTGTTGAGTGGTTCTGAGCTGACTAAGGGTGATCAAAGAACTGAGCATCCGAACCTATATTGTGAAATCAATATAGCACAAAAGAGAGTATGTGGTCAGTACTTTGAATGTACTGGTATATGAGATAGGGGCTAACTGAAATGCTTGTGGATACTAATCATGAATTCTTGAACATGTAAAAGAAAAAAAGACATTTTAAAGCATGTACAAAATAATTTATAAAACTAACTAATCAAATAGTTGAAATTGAATACTTAGTCATGCAAACTTGAACTGATACAATCTTAATACTAAACTAAACTGAAATTATGGGAGCTATCATGTAACTAACATGCCCCAATCTAAACTAATTGAGGTCAAACCTATAACCCCAGTTGGAAGGGTCTCAATACCATATCATGGGTACTAACACTAGTTGTTAAAACCACTAAACTTGTGCCTTGAAGGACTAGGGAGTCAGTCCTCTGCTTGTAGGTGACACCGAAGAGAATGTCCATCCTCTACTGGTCGGTGTCATCTCATAACCTATGCTGGCTATATAGTTCTGGAACTTAGAGATTGCTACTAAAGGTCTCAGTCCTCTACTAGCGAATGATCCTTTATCCCTTAGTTCGGTCAGTGTTATATCCTACTTCCAACTAAACTGACACATGTATGGATTACTGTTAACTAAAAATCATAACTGATAATGCTCAACATGATCATAACATAACTAAATATGATAATGGAATTCCTTATTTAACTGACTTCGTACTTGAAAATCAGAAACAAAAGCAAACACATAGGTATCGGGTGTTCATAACCCTCCAGTACTGATTAATACTAAAATACAATAACACCACTTAAAACATTTGTAGAAAGTCATAATTCAAAGACCCAAAAGATAATACATTTGAATGAATGACTGAGATAAATGAATTTGAACATGGGGAGGTGTTAAACTTGGAAGGATGATAATTTCACACGGTTTAATTTATAACTTGATAATTTGACATGGGATCAATTGAATATGACATGAGTAATTGCAATTCAAAGTATGAAATAACCTAATTAGATGGGAGAACATGTTTACATGGCTTAAATTCAAACTACTAAGAATAAAACATGGATTACATTTATATTTAGCATGGATAAATTTCATAAAAGAGGATATAATTCATACTTTAACCAAAAAGGGATTTTGGGACTTAATGGGTGGAAGGAACCCAATGATGAATACCCCACATACCTAAATTGGTTGAATTCTTGAAGAAAACTTGAAATTAGATCTTGAATGTTTGAATTCTTGGGGAGACACTTGAAATTATGTTCTTGGGAAAAAAAGGAATGAGTTTACGTATAATAACATGTGAAGAATGGGGAAATTAATGCCCATTTTTATTATAATCATAGATTAAGGTATTTGGGAAGAGAGGGAAGACCAAAATGCCCATTTTTAAGTTTGTGAAATTTCTGCAGAAAACATAGCCTCCGTGGCACGAAGGTTATCATGGAGGCTAACCTCTGTGTCATCAACCTTATGTGAAGGTCTTGCCTCCGTGTTACGGAGGTTATCGCAATGACTAACCTCCATGACATGCCAATCCTCCAGGGTCCGAAACCACCCAAACCCCATTCAAAACTTTTGAAACTCTTTCGAGACACACCTTTAACATCCTTAAACATGTTTCAACTCAAAAATCAGCATTTCGGTTTTGGGAAGGCCAAAAATAAATTCCTTCAAATCGTGGGGTCTTGTAAATGACTAAGTCCCTTATACTTAGTGTAAAACTTTTGTCTTGGACCCTTTAAAAGCTGTTGGAGCATTCGTTAGTCCAAAAGACATAACTAGATATTTGAATTGACCATACCAAGTCCTGAAAGTTCTCTTCAGGATGTCACATTCTCTGAATCTAAATTGATGATACCCGAATCTGAGGTCTATCTTAGAAAATAGCTTGCACCCTAAAGTTCATCGAATAATTCATTAACTTTTAGAAGAGGATATATGTTCTTGATTGTGAATTTGTTCAACTGGCGGTAATCAATGCATATTCTAAGGGAATTTCTTATGCACGAAGAGAAATGGAGCACCCCATTGGGAAACACTAGACCTGATAAAACCCTTATCTAAGAGATCCTTCAACTATTCTTTTAATTCCTTAAGCTCAGCTGGATCCATTCTGTATGGTGGAATATAAGAAAGGATGGCATTTGGAAGGAGATTTGTTTTCAAGTAAATTTCCCTTTTGGAAAGAACTCCTAGAAGATCTTTAGGAAACATATTTGGAAATTCATTCACCACTCGAATAATTCAAAACTCGGAGTTTCAGAATTTGAGTCCTCGACTCAAATGAGATAGTAAATACACCCCTTGGATATCATCTTTTTAGACTTAAGATAAGAGACAAACTGACCTTTAAGAACATAAGCACAACCCCTCTATTCAATAAATAGTTTATTAGAAACTAGAATGGAACAATTATATTCCTGCAATCAACTAAGGTATAGCACGAGTGGAGCCAATCCATGCTGAGAATGACATCAAAATAAGTCATCTCTAACTCTATAATATCAACTGAAGTAACTTTCTGAGACAATGTGACAGGGCAATTTATATTTACCTGTCTGCTATAGTAGACTTACGCACTGAGGTAGACACTGAGGAAGGGTCAATTAGAATTTTGGAATTAACACTGAAGTGTAAAGCTATATATAGAGTCATAATAGAATGGGAAGCTCTGGGGTCTAATAATGCATAGACATGAAGATGGAAGACTTGGCATAGACTTAACCACATCAAGAGAACTCTCATAATCATGTCCATTCTGGAGAGTATAAAGAAGGTTTTGACGATGTCCACTGGTGGCACTGGAGGTGGCACCCTACTGATATGGGTGACCTGCTGGAGCTGATTAAAAGTTGGATTGAACCTATTGAGGTAAATCCTTTCCACTCTGATCAACCAGTAGACCATCCCTAATCTTATGGCCTAGCTTGCCATACCCAAAACACACATCACTGCCCTCTTTACACTCACCTTGATGATTCTTACCACACTTCCTGCAAAGAAGATTTGTATGACCACTGTTCACACTAACTTGGGACTTTTAGCCTGGTGCTCTATCCCGATTGTCCTACCAGAACGTAGGCACTAGCGCACTAGCTAAAGATAGGTCTGGAGCTGAAAATTTTGGGCAGAACTAAGAACGGTTACCGCCTTCTGACTTGGCTAGGAAAAGTTAAAGCTACCTATTCTGGCCCTCTTATTCTTTTTTTTCTTTTCCTTGAGATTCTCCTTGTCAATCTGTTGAGCATGAACCATCATCCTAGAAAGGTTCATCTTCTTAATCAACATGGCTATCCTATACTCTTTAACTACTCTATCAGACACACCACACACAAACTTGCTCATCCAGGACCTAGAGTTAGCCAACATGGTCGGAGCATACCTTGCCAACTGAGTAAACTTGAGTGAGTACTCCTTCACACTCCTACTACCCTACTTTAGGTTGATGAACTCCTGAACCTTAGCCTCTATTAGCTAAAGTGGGAAGAATCTGTCTAAAAAGGTCATAGAAAACTCCTCCCACACTATAGGCCCTTCCTCAACACCTCTATCCTCCTTCTACTGATTGAACCGGGTATGAGCTACTCCTTGCAACTGGTAAGCCGCTAAGTTTGCCCTCTAACTCGAAGTAGCACCCATGATGTCTATCAGTTTCTACACCCCATCCAGAAACTCCTGCGGATCACCCTCAAACTTGGATCGAGAAAACAAAGGGGGACTCATCCAAGTGAAGTCTCAAATCCTGGATGCATCCCCATTCAACACTAGATTAGCTGGCATAATAGCCTGCTAGTTATTCTGAGCAGCCACAGAATGGGTCAAGTCTGTGAAAGCGGCCCTAAACTCAGCATGGGAAACATGGTCATTCAGGGGATCTTTCTGAATAGGTGGTAGTGCGGGCTAACCTCTGTGTTACGGACCTTATCATGGAGATCCTACCTCCATGTCACAAAGGTTATCATGGAGACTAACCTCCATGACACACTAATATCGCTGGGGCTTACTACTTTTGGGGTCCAAAATCACCCCAAATCCCATTTGAAAATTCTAAAACTCTTTCGAGATACCTCTTTAACATACCTAAACATGTTTCTATTCAAAACTTAATGTTTTGAATTCAGGAATGCCAAAAATAAATTCCTTGAAATCTTGGGGTCTTGAAAATGACTAAGTCCCTTATACTTAGTGTAAAATTTATGTGTTGGATTGTTTAAACTTGCAAATAAGAGCTGAAACGAGCCTAGGATCTTACGGGGTATTACACCTCGCAGTACAAAAAGAAACTTGATAAGAAATGAAATGAGAAGATTTGGTCAATCGATCCATGAGGACCCAAACACTTTCAGCTCTACGAGAAGTATGAGGCAACCCATTCACAAAGTCTATAGTGATCAGTTCCTATTTTCACTCGAGAATGGGTAACCTCTGAATCAAAACACCAGACCTCAAATTCTCAGTCTTTACCTATTGACAACATAGTCAATGAGCTATAAAGTTTGCTTCATTCTTTCTCATACCACCCCACCAGCAGTGTTGTCTCAAATCATGATACATCTTAATCACTCCTAGATGGAATGAATACCTGGAACAATGAGCCTCCTCTAATATCAATCTCACCTAATCACTAATTCTCGACACATAGACTCGGCCTCCAATCCTCTATGAACCATCTGAATCAAGCAAGGCTTATTTAACCTTACCACTTAACACCTTATCCTAAATCACTCTCAACCCAACATCATCAAACTGATAAGTTTGAATTTGCTCCATTAAGGAATACCTAGCCTCCACGAATGTCAAAATATGCCCCGGTGTCAAAATATTAAGTATAACCATCTGGTTAGCCAAAGACTGAACCACTAAGGCAAATGGACTCTCCTAGTTCAAAAGATGTGCCAAGCTACCCATGCTAGTTGACTTCCCGCTCAAGGAATCCGCAACCATATTTTCCTTGCCCAGATAATAGAGAATAGTAAGATCATACTCCTAAAGCAACTCAAGCCAATGATCCTACCTCATATTAAGATCTCAATGGGTGAATAAATACTGATGACTACGGTGATTCAAAAAGATCACAAAATGGACTCCATACAAAAAGTGCCTCCACATCTTTAAAGCAAAAAAAATTATGCACAACTCTAGTGGGTCGGGTAATTCTTCTCTAGTGGCTTCAACTGACAAAAAGCATATGCAATAACCTTACCCTCCTGCATCAACACAATACCTAAACCAACACAAAAAGTATTATAGGAGATAGTAAAACAAATGCCCTCTTTGGGAAAAGTCAAGATAACAGTTGATGTTAATAAATCCTGAGTTTTTGAAAGCTCACATCACATGCATCAGACCACTGAAAGGAAATATTTTTCTGAGTTAACTTGGTCAATAGAGCTGTAATAGATGAAAAACCTTTAACAAACCACCGAGAGTATCTTGCTAAACCAACAAAACTCCAAATCTCGATAGGAAAAATAGGTATAGCCCAATCATGAACCACTACAATCTTGGTCGAATCAACCATAATACCATTATTAATCACCTCATAGCCGAAGAAAGAGACATACTCCAACCAAAACTCACACTTGGAGAACTTAGCATACAACTTTCCCTCCCTCAATCTCTGAAGTATAATTCCCAAATGCTCCTCATGATCGACCTAACTCTTGGAATAAACCAACATATCATCTATAAATAAAATAATAAAGGAGTCGAGATACAATCAAAATACCTGACTCAATAACTCCATCAATGTGGTTGGGGCATTGGTCATCCCGAAACACATGACAAAGAACTCATAATGATCGTATCGAGTCCAAAAAGCTATCTTTGGAAAATTCGAAGCTCTAATACATATTGGTGATGCCTGAACTCAAATCAATCATCAAAAACATGAAAGCACCCTAAAGCTGATCAAATAAATCATCAATACGAGGAAGAGGATGCCTATTATTAACTATCTCTTATTTAACTTTTGATAATCAATACATATACGCACGGACCCATCCTTTTTTCTTCACAAACAAGATAGGCGTACCACACTATTTTTCCATCTGACGCACAAATCAATAAATATTGACCGGATTAAACAATAAGGCTTTTCAAGCCACCAAAAACCACAATTTTGCATAAATCACACAAAAAATCATTGGGAACCATGCCAAGAATCCCTACACCCCAGAAATACCATAATGCAGCCATGGGGTGGAGAGAGGTAAAATAGTCAAAATCATATAAAAATGAATATTTCACATAAATTATCAAAATCTAGGTAGTTACATCATCCACCACTAAAAATCTAGTTCATTCTCAAACTAAAGCCAAGAGAAAATACCTGAATTAGCAAAATGTTGGGGATAAGAACTATGTATATCATACTCGACCTCTAAAGTAGCCTCATCTACAGGTCCCGGCTTCCGCTGGACCTTAAGTACTTAAATAACTCTAGACTACAATCTCCTGATATCCCTAGCCAAGATAGAGACAGGCTCCTCCATAAAAGAAAATCTCTTATCAAACTGAACCAAATCCCAGTGAATGATATAAGACACGTCCATAATATAATGGCAAATCATAAAAACATGAAAACTAGATGAACAATTGAGAAAGATGGGGGTAATGCCAACTCATAATCCATATCACCAATACTCCAAAGAATTTTAAATGGGCTAATACACCTGGGGCTAAGATTTACCCTCTTCACAAACCTCATCACACCCTTCATGGACAAAACTCAAAGGAAAACACAATCACCCATACTAAATCTCAAGGTAGGAAGTCTACGATCTCTATAGCAATTTTGCCTACTCTGAGCCACTCAAAGTCTATCCTGAATAACCATTACTTTATCTAAAGACTCATGAAGCAAGTTCGTACCTCAATGTCTAACCTCAAAAACCTTAAACTAACAAATTGAAGGGCTATAATGCCTACCATATAAGGCCTTAAAAGGATCCATATCAATACTGGAATGGTAGTTGTTATTATACATAAACTTTACCAAAGCCAGATGTTTCTTCCACTGACCACCAAAGTCTATCACACAAGCACAGAGCATATCCTCTAATACCTAAATAGTCCACTCTGATTGACCATCAGTCTAGTAGTGAAATATTGTACTAAGATTAATCTAAGTACCTAACTCATCCTATAAAATCTTCCAAAAGTGAGATATGAACATAGAACCTCAATTTGATAAGATAGGAACTGGTACACCATAAAGGTGCACAATCTCACGAATATAAATACAGGCCAACCTCTTAGCACTAAAAGTGACTGAACTAGAATAAATTGAGAAGATTTGGTCAATCAATCCATAATAACCCAAACACTATAATAACCATGTGATGTATGAGGCAGCCTGATCACGAAGAGTATAGTAATTCATTCCTACTTTGACTTGAGAATGGGTAACCTCTAAAGCAATCCACCAGGCCTCAAACACTTGGTCTTCACCTACTAGAAATATAGGTAACAAGCTACAAAATTTGTTATATCTCTTCTTATACCACCCCACCAGTAATGCTACCTCAAATCATAATACATCTTAGTCTCTTCCAAATGGATGGAATACTTGGAACAATGAGCCTCCTCCAAAATCAATCTAATTTAATCACCTACTCTAAATACATAAAAACAACCTTTATTCCTCAAAACATTATCTGAATTGAGTAAGGCTTTCTTAGCCTCACCACTCAATACCTTATCCCAAATCAATCTCAATTTGACATCATCAAATTAATTTCAATCTCAATTCAACATCATCAAATTGAATTTGCTCTATCAAAGAAGGCCTAGTCTTCACGAATGCTAGAACGCACCCAAGTATCAAAATATCAAGCCTAACCATCTAGTTAGCCAAAGACTAAATTGTTATGGCTAAGGGCCTCTCCTGGGTCAATAAATATTCAAAGATATCTATGCTAGATGAATTTTGTCTCAAGGCATCTGCCACTATATTAGCCTTGCTCGTAAGATAGATAATAGTCATATCATAATCCTTAAGAAACTCAAGCCAATGGTGCTACCTCATATAAAGATCTCGTGGGTGAAAAAGTATTGATGGCTATGATAATCTGAGAAAATCTCATAATGGACACCATAAAAGTAGGGCCTCCACAACTTCAAAGAAAAAACTACTGCGCACAACTCCAAATCATGGGTACGGTAATTCTTCTCATACAAATTTAACTGATGAGAAGTATATGCAATGACCTTACCCTCCTGTATTAACACAACACCTACCCCAACACCTGAAGCATAAAAAAAGATAGTAAAACCTACACCCTCCTTGGGAAAAGTCAAGATAGGAACTAATGTTAACAAATACTTGAGCTTTGGTAGATTGACTCACAAGTATTGGACCGTTGAAAAAAAAACCTTTTTCTAAGTCAACTTGGTCAATGGAGCTGCAACGGATAAGAAACCCTCAACGAAATACCAATAGTAACCAACTAATCAAATAAAACTCTAAAAATCATAGGAAAAAGTAGGACTATCCCAATCATGAACTGCTGCAACCTTGGCTAGATCAATCATAATACCTTCTTTCATCACTACATGACCCAAAAAAAAAAACTCCAACCAAAACTCACACTAGGAGAATTTATCTTCTCATCGCTCAATCTCTGAAGTACAATTAGCAAATACTCCTATTGATTGTCTTCTATCTTTGAATAAACTAATATATCATTTGTAAATACGATAACAAAAGAGTCGAGATATAGTCGAAATACCTAGTACATCAACTCTATAAATATAGCTGGGGCATTGGTCAACCCAAAGGACATGATCAAGAATTCATAATGATCCTATAGAGTTTGAAAAGATATCTTTTGAATATTCGAAGCTCTAATCCTCAATTGGTGATACCTGGATCTCAAATTAATCTTTAAAAAGACTGAAGCACCCTAAAGATGATCAAATAAATCATCAATATTAGGAAGAGGATACTTATTCTTGACTGCCACCTTGTTTAACTATTGATAATCAATACACATAAGTATAAACCCATCATTTTTCTTCACAAATAAGATAGGAACACCCCAAGGTGATACACTAGGTCAGATAAATCCCTTATCCAACAACTCCTACAACTGATCCTTTAATTTTTTCAACTCTACTAAGCCCATCATATAGGGACAAATAGAGATAAGCTTAGTTCTTAGATTAACATTAATAGGAAAGTTAATTTCTCGATTTGAAGGCATACTAGGAAAATCCTTGGGAAAGATATCCATAAACTCATAAACCACATGAATAAAATCTAAAAAATAAGAAAAAGCAACACTAGTGTCATAAATAAGAGCCAAATAAGATAAACATCCTCTCTCAACCAAGCGATGAGCCTGAACATAAGATATTACCCTTTTGGGACCTAAATAAAGTGCACCCTTTAAAACTATCCTTGGCACACCCGATGAAGCTAAAGTCACAGTCTTAGTATAACAATCTATGACGGCATACTAAGAAGCCAACCAGTCCATACCTAAGATAATATAAAAATCCATGATGTCTAGTACAATCAAATCTACCCAAGTCTCACACCCAGCAAAACTCATAATACAAGATCATTACACCCGATCCGTCACTAAAGAGTCTCCTACAGGGATAGATACATGAATAGAAACATCAAGAGGCTCACAAACTAAATCAAAACCTAAAACAAAGTCTGTAGACAAATAAGAGCAAGTTGATACCATATCAATAATACAGATGCATGTTTAAAACAAATAGGGATGATAACTGTTATGACAGCATCGAAGGCCTCTGTCTCTAGACTAGCGGGCATAACATAGCATTGTCCACGACACTAACTGGTTGAATAGACATATGAATTCCAGCATAGGCTCAGCTATCTCATCCTTACAGCCTTTTGGTAGAACCTCTACCTCTTACAGCTGAAATAAGAGTAACTCTGAACATATGGTGAGAACAGTCCTTGGACAAATAGTCAGTCTTATCACACATGAAGCAACCACTACGGCCTGACTCAGTAGGAAGAGGTATGACTGGACTAGAATAGCCACCCTAAATCGCTGAACCAGAAGATCCGCTACCTGAACTCTATAAGGCTGCATATACTAGTTTACTATGATATCCATAAAAACCTCCAAAATTCATACCTTGAGAAGCATGACCTCTAAACTCACCCAACCCGCGCACCATTTTGGTGCCTCTCTGAGATGCTTGAAGAATACCCTTAGTTATCTTAGCATGATCCACTATACTGTGAGATGGTGCTCCAAACACTACTATCTGAGATATAGCTAGCTAAAGAAAAACATCCAACCTCTTTACAACTTTTTGAATATTCTTATATTCGGTGGTAATACTGGATTAGAAATATCTAAACAAGGTATGGAAGCATGCCTCATACCCTACAACAATCATAGAGCCCTGCTCCAGGTGATCAAACTCATCTCTCATTTGATCCCTGATAATATAAGGAATGAACCTCTCTAAAAGGCCTCAGAAAATTGATCCAAAGTTATCTCAGGAGAATTAAGAGGTCTGCAACCAACAAGTGACCTCTGCCAATCCATAGTGGTATCCCTCTACTGATAAGTGGTAAACCCAATACCATGCGACTCAAGACAACCCAGATTATGCAATTTTTCATAATAGTCAATCAAAAAATCATAGATACAGATGATTTAACCTCTCAAACCTTTTATGATCCTTAAAAGACATAACTATACTTGCCATAAGAAGAGGTATGGTGAATCTAGCAAGATGAGATCCCACCTAAGAAGGCAACATAGATGAAGGCTAAACTCCCAACCTCAGAATACCATACTCAGTGTAGGCACTGAAGGAGGAATAATACTAGGAGTAGTAGAGTACCAAAATCATAAGTGTAACACCCCAATTTTCTGAACCGAAATGCTAAATGGTGCTCATGACCCCAAAGGACCACAAGCTAACCCATGACTGATATTTGTACCTGTAAACTGCATAATATCTCATAAAATATGTGAAAACATAAATTGTAAGGCCATAAGATTCAATACTGATACATTTCTAAAAAACATGGTATAACAATACCAAAAAGAAACATAAATACTGAAGTCTGAACATCTAATCTGACATCTAGTCCGAAATCCTCTAACTGAACTAAATAAGGAGTTGAAAGAATATGTCTCCAACTAACTCCATGAATTGAAAAACTAATCTGAAATACTATAATAAAGTAATAATAATATTGTCCTTGAATGAAGAAGAGAACTGACTACTGAAATCTACAATATTACTGCTACTCTGAAACTCATGCCTCTTTACCTATGGCGTTAAATAAAATAGCATAGCGAAAATGCGTCAGTACGCCTGAATGTACTGAGTATACGAGTGAGGTAGACTAAATGCAAAGGGTTTTATATGCATGAACAAAGCTGACTGATATGAATGTGAGAATACATACATACATACATAACTATAACTAAACTCGTGGTGCTACTGACTACTGAGTCTGAATACAGATAACATGAGTTTACTGATGTTGACATACTGAATGACTAAGTTTATTGATATTGAGATACTGAATGACTGAGTTTACTAATATTGATATGTAATTCACTAATAAGTGAGGAACTGATACTGTATTACCGAATACTGGGAGACTGATACTATATTACTGATAAAGGAATGATTGTTTCTGATAGTTCTAATTATGAAGAACTAATTTTATTGATCGTATATAACAGTCCTAAAACTGAGCTTGTGATAACATTTTTACTGATAATATATCATGAATGATAACTGAATTCTGATAACTGATATATCTAATAACATGAGTTCTAATAACTGATAGCATGAATGACTGTATCTGATAGTCTTGAATCTAATGGAACTAGCTGAGTTTCGTACTGTATCTCATTTGACTGTATCTGTCAGTCCTGATATCCTGAAGAACTATCTGAGTTCTTTTACTGAGACTGATACTGAAATTGTGGGAAGTAGTTATCTTACCGACACACCCCAAATATACTATAATAGCTAAGCTGGGGTCTAATCTTTGCCCTAATTGGAAGGGTGTCAATACCGCGCCACTACTAAGGACAAGCTGTGAGTGACCCTCATCTGGCAGGTACTCTAATGAGAATGGTAGGAACCCTTATCTGACAGGTTAAGCCATCTCATCTACCCTCAACTGACAGGTATTGATGTCTCAATCTATGCTGGCTACATAGTTCTACAACGCAAGGACTGCTTCTAAGAATCACACCCTCTACTGGCAGGTGAGTTTCAATACTTGGGTTTGTTCGGTGTTGAATCCTACTCCCAACTGAATGACACTGAACTGATTGTACTAAACTGATTTCCTAGTTCATACTAGAATTAACTGAACTGTTACTGATTGTTCTGTTTAACTGAACTGAACATAGACTGAGTTTATAAAGTTCCCATGACTAGCGATACAGTACTGAATTTTGTTAACTGACTAAATGCTATTGAGTTCTGTTAGCTGACTAAAGTCTACTGAACATGGCTTGACTGAGAGTATCTTGAAAACATGAAATGGCTCTAGGCACACAGCTATATTTTTTGGGTATGAATATCCCCAGGACTCGATGAAAGGAAACTGACATAACTTGACATACAAGATTACTTGACCAATATTAACAATCCATAATATAGCATCTACGGGGAATTCATAAATCATGTGGTTTTCATAGCCTTTTCATATAGCTAACATCATGGTCAATTTTAATATCATAACAAGCCAACAACATATTCATAGAACATTAATAGCATAGAAATCATCTTGATGAAGTAAACATGGCATAACTTAAGAGACTTGACAAAATATTGGAGCATGAAGACTAGGTACTTGATCATCATTTATTCGTTGAGGCACATTATCAAACACATGGTAGGCATAGCTTTAGCATGGGAGTTAACTTAATCACATGGATATGGCATGGAATCATCATTTAGATCATAAATAGGTCAAAGTGCTCAATTCTTCTTCACTTAGGCATTTTAACAAACACCTTGCATGCACTATTTAGGGCATAGGCCTAATGATCAATTTTATATACCATAACACCATAATTCAACTTAATTCCACCAATTGAATCCACAAAATATCATGGTATCATGAACAACATGTAAAGACTCGAACTTTATTCACATAACATGAAATTCACGTGAAATCATAAAACATGGAGTAAGGACTTGTTAATTGAGCACTCTTAAATCATGAAAACATGATTATGCCTATTCTAGGCATTTCGTCAAACATCTTGCATGCACACTTTATGGAATAGGTGTTCTTAATAATTTAGTTATCTTAAATCACCCAATTTCATGGGTTTTAACTACAAGCACATATACTTCATGAGAATCACCCTAAATTAACATCTTGAAGCATAAACAACAACCATCAACATGTACATGATCATATCTCAACAAGACAATCACAATATAGCATTTAAAGCATGGTTCCTGGACTCCTACGGATGAAAGGAATCTGTGGATGAACACTACACATATCTTAGGTGGAAGATTCTTGAAGAAATTCTTAGACGTTCTTGATTCCTTGACTAGGGTTCTTGTTCCTTTAAGAGAAAATAAATTGGCTCTTGAGTTTGAAAAACTTGAATATCATATATTCTTGAAGAAGGATTTGATTCTTGTTATAGGTTATGATCTTGAGAGAAACCCTTCTTTTGATGTTGAAGATAAATGAGGAGTTATGTTCTTCAATTGATGGGATTTAGGTCTTCAAATTGAAACCCTAGCTTGAGTTATGGAGAGAATTTTGAGAAGAGGAGTATATTTTGCTACAAATAATCCTTAATCCCGTGTTTAGGGTATATATAGAGGTGGAAGATGACCAAAATACCCCTAAGGAATAAGTAAGGTCAAATCTGTCCCTAATTAATTGTCTGATAGGCTGAAGTAAATTGATCATAACTTTATACTCCAATGTTCAAATTGGATGAAACAATTGCATTGGAAAGAAGACTCAAATATCTTTCTATTGATATATAGCAGCTCTCATAGTTCATTATATATTGGGAGTTATGATCGTTTGAAGTTGACCCTGAAATGCTGAAAAAATAGGGCAAGCACTGGAGTTAGCAGGCTGCGCGGGCTAATCACCCGGGGCTTCTATTTTTGGGCACCCAAACATGCCTTTATGCTACTCCAAAAATTTTGAAACTCACCCGGGATATACTACGAGCTTTCCCGATCGTAACTCAACTTGAAAATTGTAAAACGGACGTCGGGAAGGTAGCCAAATAAATCCCCAAAGTTTGGAGGTCTAAAATAAGACTAAGTGTTGAATCTTGAACACTTACCAAAATTTTCTAAGTCTTGGGATCTTTCATGGAGCTTTATGAGCTGAATTTGACATGTGATTTTTATGGGCTCTTACAATAAGTAGTTACTTTTGGAGGATCCACACTCGAGGCTAGAGGAATGCCATAAGTAGACTCTAGCACATACGAAGGTACAATACTCAGAGCTGGGGAAACACCAGGCATTCTTAAAGGAGCACCCTCCAAATGGGTCAACAAGCAAATCATAACTCCTCCAAGACTAGTGTAAAAGAACTCAATGGAACTAAAGTAGGATCTACATCTCTAATATGCTCAACACGGTGCTCAGAGGAGAGTCACTTTGCACTAATCCTAGACAGGGTAGATCTACATGTCCTTTTAATACCTCGAGCCTATCCATGACTCGCAACTCGCCCTCAAGACTAGGGTTACTCCTCAAATAAAGGATCAGCATCTCTAACCTCATGAGATTTATTCATCACCATCTGTGTAGAAAGAGTGAAAAATAACTTAGAACACAAGGTATGAAGGAAATCTACATGATAAGGAACAAAATAAGGAAAATTTCCTAAAGACATCCTACATCTTCCCAATGATAGATACGGACATCTATGTATCATTCTGTGAGACTCTATTAGACATCCTGTTCTTGCACTATTGAGACTAATGAACCTAGCTGCTCTAATACCAATTTTTCACAAGCTAAAATCTAAGGGTCATGATGACAGTTTTTGTGGAAAACCTTGACAAGTAAGCCTATCACACAAATTGATACAAAAAGAGAAAATAATAATAATAACCCAAAGTAAGGCTTCTAGAACAAATCCAAACCATATAATATAAAAAAAAGCAGAAGAACATAACAAAATAATATCATACCATAATCCCAAAACCCAGAGTCACAGTGTAAGAACTAACTAGTATAACTCATGATCAAAATACATAAGATATCAAAAACAGGAACAACTTTGTCTCTGAATGCAAAATAGAGACATAGTCTAAAAAAGAAAGGTAGTAATGGACTTCAAAAACAAGAATACAACCACTACATTGAATAGCTCCAAATTACCACCCAAAGCCAACTACCGTGAGGAACACTCAAACTTGGATCTGCAGTGAAAGGGCACAGTATGGGTGATTACTGTCCACTTTTACTAAGTAGGTATCATAGGTCGACTGAGAAGAATAGAAAATAAAGCATACAAAATACACATTAAGTTCACGTCACCTGTAATTAGAAAATATCCTAAATTGTAGCCCACACCATCTCTACTAAAAATTCTATAGTATTCACATACACCATAGCAACACGAAAGACAAAGATAAGTAGACAGGTATCGCATATACGAATATGACTAAAGAAATACACATAGAAAGGTATCACACCAAGGAAAATAAATACATCACAAAAATATACAAAGTAAATACAAATGCAATAAGATAATATGATAATGATATTGATGATGATGATGCCGGAGGTAGTCGCACAACTTCTGTATACACCTAGGGAGCTCAAGCTTCCTGACATAGACCCATGGGAGTTTGTCAACCCATATACAACTAATATCCAGTACCAATATCCATATCCATAACTCTTCTTCAACACATCTATCGATAGAGGGATTTAGAGATATCATATTTTCTATTAGAAAAAGCTAATATTTCTAGTATTTCAATAGTGGCACCAATGTTTCATGAATGTGCATAATATGAGGATGTAATGCTCAACCAAAAGGCCTACTTCCTTATCCAACCAATATACCAACAAAGTGAGCCATTAATCCACTCAATATTTCCAACCATCCACAAATGCTAGCATGAACTATATTCCAAGAGAGTAGAATACAACTAAATACACCATTGATAGAAAATTAGGCTTTTTCATCATACAAGATAATTAATTTCATGAATACACAACCAATATTATCATTAGGACCCCACACGATCACACATAGCAAATGATATGCCAAAACAACCAAATACAATTACATATAGTCCCCCACATGGGCTCAACACAATAATCATATCCATTTTTGTGATTAATTCCCACACCCTTAAAATGCTTTTGTATTGACATTAACATCCCAACCTAGTCGAAGGAAGTTAAGCCATAACATACCTCAAATGTTGAGAATCAATTTGGAATCCCTCAATCGAAAGTCTTACTTCACATGATTGGACTCGAAATCAACAAAAACATAGAAATATAGAATCTATGCGTCAAAAAAGCCAACGATACCTATATTTTCTATTTTTAAGTCAAGGCCAAAACAAAAACCCAAAATGAGTTTTCAAAAAACAAGTGAAAAATTATAATTTTATTTCAAAAAACATATTCTCCATATTTTTAGGAGTCTACAACTTAAAAACCTAGCAAAAATGAGTTAAAAATAAGCTCCAAATCAAAGAAAAATCATATCTAAGCTTTACCAACAAAAATCTCAAAATATTATTTTAAAAATTAATAATTGAATTTTTTTTAAGTTAAAATCGAAAGAAAAGTGATAATTGTAATATTAGAAACTCACCTAAGTGAAAACGAGTTGAAATTGGGCTTTAAATTAGAAGATTACAATTCTTAGGCATTACAGGCTAGAATCCTCAATTTCTACCATTTAATCCATGTTTAAAATAAGAATTACATGATAAAGTTAGAAGAAAATAGTTGGAATAGGTGTTTTGGAGCTTACCCAAACTTAGAAATGGAAGAAATTGCTCAAAATCATGAAAACCTAAGCTCCAAGTCTCAAAAATAGTGAAAATAGTGAAACAAGATATTTATAGGGACCCTGGCATAGCATACACCACTAGATGTTGCGATAAGGTACCTAGCCTGATGGAAGTTATCATAATTATGGCCTGGTCCTCGCATATGCGAAACTCGAGATCGCAGCCCAGATGTATACGTGTGCCAGATATACCAAATTGCATATGCAACCAGCCACTCGTAGTTGTGATGGAACTAGCACCAGCTGAAGACTTAGAATTCTCCAAGCCTCTGCGAACCCCTCAGGATTCATCAAGAATACTGTGAATGCAAATAAACTATACTATCCTATAAAATTTGATGCTTCAAACTCAATGGCAATATCAAATTTTAAAAAAAATGTAATTTTCACAAAGTTGACCCCCGAAATCTAATTTTACAACTTCCCAAATCAAGGGTCAAAATGAGATATAAAAAATACAAAACCACATCAACTATGTTACCAACTTAAAATAAACATTCTGGATTTGCTAGCGCAATTTGTTTTTCCATCCGACACATAGATTAGTAAATGTTGACTGAAGTCAACTATAAGGCTTTTCAAGCTACCAAAAACTATAATTTCATATAAATCACACTAAAATATTTTAGGAATTATGACAAGCATCCCCATACCCTAGAAATACCACAACGTAACCAAGGGAAGGGTAAAATTATCAAATTAGACAATAATATATATATTCCATATAAATTATCAAAAATTAGGTTGGTACATAGAAGTAGAGACTAGAGGGCTTATGGTGGTAGTCACCAAGTTGCTTATTATATGGTGGACATGGTCAGTGTTATGCATTCTGGGTAGACTCAATGTAGAGGCCATTGATGCAGTTATCAAAGGTATTATCCCAGTTTGTCATCGTGCTATTTTAGTGTTACTTAATCTTGGATCTACCTATTCTTATATGTTTGTATAATTTTCTTTGGGTATTGATTCAATTTGTGAGTCCATTATTGTACCTATTTATGTTTTTACCTTAGTAGGTAATTTCTTAATAGTTGATCAGGTGTATTGATCTTTTGTTGAGAATTTTTTGGGGTATAGCACCAACATGGACATGATTAGCATTGATCTTGTAGATATTGATATGATTTTGGGTTAGATTTCTTTGTGTCATAATATCCTATATTATAATTCCAAGATAATTACCTTAGTTATACTAGGTGTGATGAGGGCCGAGTGGAAGGGTACTTTGATTTCATGTCCTAAAAGGTTTTATCCTTTCTTAGGCTTAGATAATGGAAAAGGGTGTCTTTCTTACTTAGCTTATATGTGTGATACTGGTATTGACACACCTTCTTTGGAGTTAGTATGAGTGATTAAGGAATATATGGATTTGTTTTCTTTTTACTTACTGGGAATTCCTCCATACCTAAACGTCAATTTTACTATTAGCTTAGAGTAATCAATCCCATCTATATTCCTACTTATAGAATGCTCCAGTAGAATTAAAAGAATTGAAGGATTAATTTTTGGATATAATGAGTAAGGGTTTTATTTGTTCTAGTGCGTCACCTTAGGGTGCTCCAATGTTGTTGTCAAAGAAAAAGGAAGGTTTATGCAGTTATGTATCGATTATATACAGTTAAATAAGGTGACCATTACAACAAGTATCCCCTATTATGTATTAATGACTTGTTTGATTAGCATTAGTAGGCTTCAGTATTTTTAAAGATAGATTTGAGATTAGAATATAATAAGTTGAAGATTAGAGGGTTGGATATTTAGAAAATGGCTCTTAAGATATGATATGGGTACCATGAATTCATAGTAATGTCTTTTGGATTAATTAATGCATTGATGGCATCCATGGAGTTGATGAATGTTATGATCCATCCTTATTCGAGTTCCTTTGTGATTATATTTATTGATGATATCTTGCTATATTCTATGAATAAGATGGATAATATGAAGCATTTAAGGGTTGTGCTTTAGAGGCTGAAGAATAAGAGATTGTATGCAAATTGTTCAAATTGTTAGTATTTTTTGGATTCAGTTTCATTTATAAGGAATGTGGTGACCAAAGATGGTACTATGGTCTATCTTGCAAAGGTTGAGCTGGTTCGTGATTGGGCTTATCCTAATTCTCCCAATAGAAATTTAGAGTTTTATTTGTTTAGTGGGTTATACAGGTGGTTCATATAGGATTTCTCTTTTATTGCAACTTCTTTGACCAAATTAACTCAGAAGATCATTGATTTTTAATTGTCATACTAGTGGGAATAAATATTTCAAAAACTCTATACTTTATTGACTTATACTTTTATCTTCTTCTATCTTAATCTTACTTAAGGAAGATATAGGTTTCATAGTGTATTTTGATACTTTCAAGGTTGGTTTTGGTAGTGTGTTGATGCAGAAGAATAAAGTGATAGCTTATACCTCTAAAAGTTAAATACCTATGAGAAGAACTACCCTACTCATGATTTGGAGTTAGTAGTGATAGTGTTCATGCTAAAGTTATTCTAGAATTATCTGTATAGGTTCCATTATGATATTGTCACTAATCGTAGCCTTTAGTACTTTTTTAGCCTGAGGGACCTCAATAGGAGACAATGTAGGCATTAGAAGTTGCTTAAGGAATATAATCTCATGATTCTTTATCATTTGGGCAAGTCAAATATGGTAATAGATGGCTTGAGTTAGAAAATAGTAAACATTGGGATTTTGACATTTCTTCAAGCACAATATTGACCTACGCCTTTAGAAGCCCAGTATTTAGCCAACCAGTTAGTTTGACTTAATATGTATGTACCCATACGAGTTCGTTCTTGCACTGAGGCTAGATCAATATTATTAGAGCAGATTTGAACTCAATAGTTTTATGATGAGAGGTTGAGGTTGATATGAAATAAAGTGTTGAGTGGTAAGAATAAGGAAGGATTCCTTGATGAATAACGTGTTTTGAGGGTCAAACGTTATATTTATGTGTCTATAGTTAGTAATTTGACCAAGTTGATAATATATGAGGACTATATCTCAAGGTATTCCATTCATCCAGGAGAAGCCAAGATATATCATAACCTAAAGCAGAACTATTAGTGGTGTGGGATGAAGAGGGATATAATAGAGTTCATAAAAGTTTTTGAATTGCCAGAAAATAAATTATGAGCACCATAAGCTGGGTAGATTTACTCAATCGATACCTGTAGTCGAGTGAAAATGGATATCTTTATGAGTTCATCACTAATCAACATAGCCTTCAATACTTCTTCAACTAGAGGGGCCTTAATAGGAGACATCGTAGATAGTTAGAGTTGCTTAAGGATTATGATCTTATGACTCTCTATCATTCAAGCAAGGCAAATATGGTAATATCTGCCTTGAGTTGGAAGTAGTGAGCATGGGGAGTTTGACTTTTCTTCAAGCTAAGCAGTGACCTATGGCTTAAGGCGCCAATCTTTATCCAATTAGTTAGTTGACTTAATATTTTTGTACTCAAACAAGTTTTGTCTTGCATTGAGGATAGTTTCATCTTAGTAGAGTAGATTCAAACTCAATAGTTATATGATGAAAAATTGAGGTTGATTCAAGATAAAGTGTTGAGTGGCAAGGCTAAGGAGGCATTCCTTAATCAAGAAGATGCTTTTAGCATAAAGGGCAAGATCTGTGTACTGAGAATTGGTAATAGGACCAAGTTTATAATTGATAAGTCCCATGGTTCAAGGTATTCCATTTATCCAAGAATAGTAAAGATGTATCATGACCTAAGGTATAAGTACTAGTAGTGTGGAATGAAGATAGACATTGAAGAATCTGTGGAAAGTGTTTGAATTACTAGTAGATGAAGTACGAGCACCGTGAGTTGGGTGGATTGACTCAAAGAATTCCTATAGCCGAGAGTAAATGGATATCATTGTGAGACCTTCACTAATCAGCATAGTCTTTAGTACTTCTTTATCCAGAGGGACCTTAATAGGAGACAACATAGGTAGTTAGAGTTACTTAAGGATTATGATCTCATAATTCTCTGTCATTCGGAGTTGGAAGATAGTAAGCATAGAGAGTTTGAATCTTTTTCAAGATGACTTATTACTTATAGCTTTAGATATCTACCTTTTAGCCAACCATCTGGTTTTACTTGATATTACTATACCTAGGTGAGTTCTTGCTTGCATTGAGGCCAAATCCATGTTATTAGAGAAGATTTAAACTCAATAATCTTATGATGATAAATTGAGGGTGATTCGTGATAAAGTGTTGAGTGGTAAGTCTAAGGAGGCATTCCTTGATTAGGAGGGTATTTTAAGCATTAAAGGTTGGTTCTATGAGCCGAGAGTTGGTGATTTAACAAAGTTTATAATAAAAGAGGCCCATCATTTAAGATATTACATTCATTAAGGAATATCCAAGTTGTATCTTGACATAAGGTAGCACTTCTAGTGGTGTGGGATAAAAATGGATATTGTAGAATTCATGGCAAGTGTTTAAATTACCAGAAGATAAATTATGAGCACCATAGTTAGGTGGCTTGACTTAAAGAATACATATACTCGACTAGGAATGGATGTCATTATAGATTTTATAGTTGGGTTACCCCAGACCTTGGGGAAGTTTGACTCGGCTTGGGTAAATATAGGTAGCCTGATATAATTATCACACTTTATTTCGATGAAGATAAATCACAAGATGGAGAAGTTAGTCAAAATATACATTCGAGAGATAGTTTAGTTCCATGGTTTGCCTATTTTTACCATATCAAATAAGGGTACTCTATTTATGTTGCACTTTTAGAGTTCTACAGAGCAGAAGTTAGGTACTCAGTTGAAGATAAGCACTGCATTCCACCCTTATATTGATGATCAATCAGATCATACTATATAAGTGTTAGAGGATATGCAACAATCTTGCAGATGGATTTTGATGGCCACTGGGCATTACATCCTGGGTTTTAGCCTTAGAAACTTTCCTTGAAATCCATTCTCCAAACCTAATACGACTCTAGGATACGAGCCGTATACTAGGATACGAGTGGTATGGTCCTATCATAAGCTGACCAGCGTTAGTTGGTGTGATGGTTTTGATCTCTGGAGTGTTCATAAATTATGGGTGCGAGTCATAAGGATTGATATGAGTCATATCAGTGACTCATATGATGGAAAGTGTTTGATTCTCTTGGTAATTCATTCTGCCAGGGGGTACGGATCATGGGTACGTATTGTATGCTAAGGTTACGACTCGGTTGGATAATTTGTATATTTGACAGTGTCTGATCCAAAGGTTAAGGCCAGGGTACGACTGGTTGAAACCAATCATAAGGAAGGGTATGACTCGTAAGAAGGCCAATCGTATCCCTGTGATAGGTTTTTAAAGGACTTAAGTGGGGGTATTTGAGACATTTTCCTACTTACCCTAACTATGACCCATTACTTCTAATAAACTTAGGAGGTTATTTACCCTATTATTGTGTTCATTAACACTTAGAAAACTATTTTAAAACACATTATAATTCTCTCACGAGCTTTTGGGGAAAGAGAGCTAGGGGTTTCAACTTAAGGATTGCTTTGGGGCTTGCTTTGGTGATTTTCTTTCATCATATTTCTCGGTTTAAGGCATGTTTCTCTTCCCTACTTCTTACTTCTAAAAAGGCATAGATTTTATGGATTTTTTCAAGGTTTTAATATTGCATGGTTTATGGTTTTTAACTATTAATTGGGGGTTTTGTTTATAATGGCTTGGTTATGGTTTTCTATGTTTTAATTATGCTTTTATATGTATCGATAATGGTTTTGGGAAATTGAATTTCATGGTAATAGTTTAATGGTCTTTGGAATCTGTTTTGGTTATATTATGCCCCTAAGGTGTTTGTTAAAATGCTTACAAGGATATGTTTATTGCATTGACTTCTTTAAATGGACTCTTGCTTGTTTTTCAGCTTACATATGAGACTATGAATGGTTTAAATGGTTTATAAAGGTTAAAGGCTAATTATTTATTCTTTTAGAGGAAATGGTAGTCTCCCAAGAGGTTACAATAGTAAATGGAAAAGGGCACTTGAAAGCCTTATAACATAATTGATTTTGTTATAGATAAATCTTACAAGTATGGTTGGTATGACGATACCACTAATAATTGGCCCTGTTAATAAATAGTAATTGGATTGTATAGACATGGTTTTTAATTTAGGAATTAATAGCAGGATATGTAACTAAGTCGTTGAAGAAGGAGGTCCAGGGGGACCGAAATAGGAAACTCATATTTGCTGATATGAGGGGTCTTCGATGACCATGTATGAGTGTCATGTTTTATATTAGAGGTATATACTAGTCATCCCATGGAATATTTCCTGGTTGTACGGTTACATGCGCAAGGACTCTTTTAGTTGGGGGAGCTGAACCCATACGACCCATGGATGTGGTTAAATGACAAGGTTACACAACACAGGTAAAAAATTTTAAATACATGCTAAACATGGATTCCATTTCCCAAAACTTATATATATGTACGGTTGTATGCATAATGAATGGTTTTTCTTGGTTTTGTAAATGGAATTACTTTATCCTTATCCTGAGATACATGCTAGTTGTCATTTGTTAAACCATCTACTAGCGGTTATATACCCACACTATGTAGGAACAGGCTGTTAGACTCATCCTACATAGTGATTGATTTGGGGATAGCTTTTGAATTTAAGTGGAGATCTTCTATCTTTCTTAAAGGCTCTATTTCATGTTATGGATATTCTTAGACATTTTGCTTTTGTTTTTTATATTGGTTTTGGCCATGGTTAGGGCCATGTCCTAATCTAATATTTGTAGTCTTTTGGATAGAGGCTTTATGGTACTTCTGAGGGTTAGTATGGGTGTGATTGGTATTGGTGTCGGCCTTGGCATTAGAATAAGTTGGGAGGCTGGCATCAACGGATATGATTTTGCACTGTTCCATCGTATTACATTTTTGGTTTGATTATCATATTATCTTTTTATATTCTCTTTGGTTTTTTATGGTATGGATGATTGGTTTGGTGTGGGTAGACTTGGTTGGGTTGATCACAGTTGTACCCTATCCTAGAGTCTTCATAAGAGCATTTATGTAATCTTGTTATATACTCAAAACTCAGCTCATCAAAGGTTGTGAAAGGTGGTTGGGTTGGGTTAAGGGGGTAGTCCCCGATCCTGGTTGGACTAGGGATACCCATTATGTCTAGGCCCTTGTTTGGGTTATGACAAGTTGGTATTAGAGCTTTAGGTTTATGGTCAACTAGGAGTCCACAAAGTCGTGTCAAGTAGAGTCTTTTTTAGAGGTGTGAAGTGCACCACACTTATAAGAGAGAGGTTCCAAGACATTTAGGAATATTTTACTTTTTTTAAATTCTCAGCCCTAGAGTCTTCTCTAATCCTTGGTTGTTTGTCTTGTAGATCATGGATCCTAGATTTAGAACACAAGGAAATTTTTCCGTCCCGTCTGGGGATAATGTTGAAGGGGTACCTCCTATATTTGGAGTACATCTTTGATCTCTTGGTCCTATTCTTATTTTTTAGAGTTTCTTCTATTTCTTCTTCTGCACCCTGGTCCCTCAGGATAACATGATGAACGAAAAGTTTCATCAGTCTATTCATACTATTGCTCAGATGGTCACTACTCAGGCTGAGTAGGATGGGTAGTGCATTATCTATTGAGGCCACAAGGGTTGGCTAATTTATGAATATAGGTCCTCCTACTTTTATGGGAGTGAAGGTGGAGGAAGACCTATAAGTTTTTATGGATGAATTGGATAAGATATATTGGGTTATGCAAGTTTTTGATGTAGAAAGAGTTAGCTTTGTCTCTTATCATCTCAAAGATATTGCTTATCAGTGGTATGAGGAGTGTGACAGAGATAAGGATGATATGGAAGAGAAAGGGTTATGGGAGGCCTTTTGTAATGCATTCATGGATTATTTCTTTCCTTGGGAGTTGATAGAACCTAAGATAGAGGATTTTGTGAACCTCAAGCAAGGAAGGATGTTTGTTAAGGAAAATGCCTTGAAGTTTCATTAGTTGTCAAGGTATGCTCCTGATTTGGTGGCTGATATGAGGTCAAGAATAAGGAATTTTGCTTTCAAGTTGAATAGAGATTTGATTTTGGAGAGCAAGACTGCTTTGACATTGGGGATATGGATATCTCTAGGTTGACAGTTTATATGTAGCAGATTGAGAATGAGAAGAGAAAGCAGGGAAAATTTGGGGATAGGCAGGGAAAGCAGGGTAGATTTTTTTATTAGGAAGGTGTGCAGTCTCAGGGGGGTAGAGATGGCGGCATATGGTAGAAAAAGAAGTGGGGGAGTTTTGGTTCCTTCTCTGCTGCTAGTGCTTCTTACCCACAGCAGTCGAGCGAAAGGAGTCACCAAGGTGGTGATAATTCCTGGGTTCAGGTTACCTAATCTCAAGAAAGTGGAGGTCAGTCTGCTTCTTCATGTCCTCTTTGTTAGTTTTGTAGTCTTCCTCATTGGGGATTTTATGAGAAAGGTAGAGATAAGTGCCTTAAGTTTGGTTAAGTAGTCCATCAGCTCAATGATTGTCTGGTAAATAAGGTTTGTATGGGGGCAAATAAGATTCCGGTGGCTTCATCTTCTACTACTATACCTGGTGGTATGGCATCTGCTTCTATTACTGCTCCTAGTTCTAGTGTTGGTCAGAATAAGTTGTATTCTTTGGCATCTTAGTAGGAATCTGAGGCATCACTTGATATTGTTACTGGTACATTACAGCTCTTTTCCCATGATATATATTGTTTGCTTGATCTGGGCTCCACACTTTTTAAGTGACTTCTTAAATAGCTGTATCTTTTGGTTTTGATCCGAAGATTGTTTTGGATCCTTTTACTGTTTCTACCCTGGTAGGAGACTCGGTCATTATTTAATGGGTCTATAAGGGGTGTGTGGTATCTATTGGTGATAGGCAACCCTTGGTAGATCTATTTGAGTTGGGAATGGTGGATTTTAATGTGATTTAAGGTATGGAATAGTTACATTCTTGTTATGTATCTTTAGAATGTCAGACTTGTAAGGTCATCTCTAGCTTTCCTAGTGAGCCAAAATTTAATGGGAGGGTTGTTCTTTAGCTCCTTAAGGGAGATTTATTTCTCATCTTAAAGCTTGAAGGTTAATCTCTAAAGGATTTCTTTATCACTTGGTCCGAGTTAAAGACTCTAACTCAGAAGGTCCTTCTTTGTAGTTAGTTCCGGTAGTTAATGAGTCTCCATAGGTCTTTTTGGATAATCTTCCTGGTATTCCTCCAGGTAGGGAAATAGATTTTGGTATTGATTTGCTTTCGAACACTTGTCCAATATCTATTTCTTCGTATAGAATGGCTCCGGCTGGGTTAAGAGAACTCAAGGAGCAAATTAAAAATCTTCTAGATAAGGGGTTTATTTGTCTTAGTGTTTCTCTGTGGGGTGCACCGGTGTTGTTTGTTCCCAAGAAGGATTGTTCCCTTTAAATATACATTGAATATAGGTAGTTGAACAAGGTATTGGTCAAGAAAAAGTATTCTCTCCCAATTATAGATGATCTGTTTTATCAGTTATAGAATGCCAAGTTCTTTTATAAGATAGATCATTGGTCTAGGTATAGCTTATGATTAGGGAGGTAGAAATCCTAAAGATAGCTTTTTGTACTCGATATTGGCATTTTGAGTTCTTGGTGATGTCGTTTGGTTTGACCAATGCTCTGGTAGCATTTATGGATTTAATAAACAGGGTATTCAGGCAGTATTTGGATCTTTTTGTCATTATGTTTATTGATGACATTTTGGTGTATTCGAGGAGTGAGGTGGATCATACTAGTTACCTCTGTATGGTGTTGTAGACCTTAAAAGATTAGTGGTTGTTTGCCAAGATCTCTATGTGTGAGTTTTTGTTGAATTCCATGACTTTCTTGGGTCACATTATTTTTAGTGAGGGGATAATGGTTAATCCTAAAAAGGAAGTTGCGGTGAAGGGGTGGCCTAGGCCCATGACTTCATCTGATGTTAGAAGTTTTTTTGGGTTTAGCAGGGAATTATAGGTGGTTTGTGAAAATATTCTCATCTATAGCTTTTTTTTGTCTAAGTTAACTCAGAAGAAGGTTAAGTTTTCTTGGTCGGATGCTTATGAGGAGAGTTTTGAGAAGTTAAAGGATAGGTTCACTTCGGCTTTGATTTTGACTTTGCCGGAAGGCAATGATGGGTTGATAGTTTATTATGATGTATCCCGGGTAGGGCTTGGTTATGTGTTAATGCATCATAGGAAGGAGATTTCCTATGCTTCTAAGCAGCTGAAGGTACATGAGAGGAATTATCCTACCCATGATTTGGAGTTGTTGCCGGTTGTGTTTGCTTTGAAAATATGGTGACATTATTTGTTCATGTAGATATCTTTTTGGATCATAAGAGTATTCAGTTTTTTTTCACAATGAAGAACCTTAATCTTAAGCAAAGAAGATGGCTTTAGCTTCTCAAGGATTATGATATGAGTCTTCTCTATCACCTGGGTAAGGCTAACATAGTTGTTGATGGTCTTTGCAGGTTGTTTATAGGCACTTTGACTTATGTGAAGAAAGGAAAACTGGAATTAGTGAAGGCTATTTGCCGCTTAGCCAATCTTAGAATTCTTCTCTTAGATTATAAAGATGGCGGTGTGAAGGTGCAAGAAGTGGTTTGATCGTCTCTTGGTGCAGAGATTAAGGAGAGCAAGTGTTGGATATGGTCTTTAGAAAAATTAAGAGTGATGTCGGTGGGAAAAAGGTGGTGGTGTTTGAGATTAGTGGTGATGGTACTTTGTTATACCAGGGGAGGCTGTGTGTTCAAACTATCGATGGGTGCGACAAAGGATTTTAGCTAAGGCACATGAGTCGTATTATGTTATCTATCCTGGTTTGACTAAGATGTGTCATGATCATAAGGAGATCTATTGGTGGAATAGTCTGAAGAGATATGTGGATAATTTTGTGGCCAAGTGCATTGTGTGTCAACAGGTTAAGGTTGAGCTCATAAGGCTTGGTGGGTTGCATCAATACATAGAGTTGCCTAAATGAAAATGAGAGATGATCAATATGGATTTTGTTATCGATCTTCCTTATCTTAGGACCAATTTGATTTGATATGAGTCTTCATGGATAAGATGACTAAGTCTACTCACTTTTTGTCATTGAGGACTACCTTTGCGGTGTAAGATTATATGAAGTTATATCCTTAAGAGATTGTGAAGATGCATGGGGTGCCTATTTGGATTATTTCTGATCGTGGTATGTAGTTTACATCTTATTTTTGGTAGTCTTTCTAGAAAGGATTGGGGACTAAGGTTATTCTGAGTACGACTTTTTATCCGTAGGCAGATGGGCAAGCGGAGAGAATGATTCATACATTTGAGGACATGCTTTGGGAATATGTGATTGATTATGGTGGCAGTTGGGTTGAGTATCTACCTTTGGTAGAGTTTGCTTACAATAATAGCTATCATTCTAGTATTGGTATGGCTCCTTTTGAGGTGTTGTATCGTAGGAGGTGTAGGTCTCCTATTGGATGGTTTGAGCTTGGTGAGGCAAATATGTTTGGTCCCGATTTGGTCTATCAAGCTATGAAAAAGGTAAACTTGATTCGGGATAGGCTTAATGCTACTCAGAGTCACCAAAAGTCTTATACGGATGTTAGACCTAGAGATTTGGAGTTTGAGTTTGGGGACAAGGTGTTGCTAAAGGTGTCTCCTATGAAGGAAGTAGTGTGGTTCGGCAAGAAGGGAAAGCTTAGCCCTCGGTTTATTGGTCCTTATGTTATATCGCGAAGAGTTGGTAATGTTGCTTATGAGTTGGAGCTGCTATCTAGTTTGGGTTTGGTTCATCCGGTCTTTCATGTTTCCATGTTAAGGAAGTGTATTGGCGATCCTTCTTTGGTCATTCCTTTAGAAGGGTTGGATATCTTAGGTTCTTTGTCTTATAAAGAGGTCTCGATTGAGATATTGGATAGGCAAGTTTGTTGGTTGCAGACCAAGGATGTAGCTTCGGTTAAGGTTTTGTGGCGGAACCATAAGGTAGAAGAAGCTATGTGGGAAGACGAAGAGAACATAAAGTCCAAGTATCCACATTTGTTTTCTGCTCCTGAGATTCTTGCGGAAGGTATATGTTCTTGAACACATCTTTATTTTCTAAGTTTGTAAAAGGAAAGATTAATATCTTTGCCTCTTTGTTTTTAAACTTTATTAAAGGGATGTTTGATAATGCAAATGACACTGTGTGTGGTTTCCCCTACCTTGTTTGTCATTCGGGGATGAATGCTCCTAGTGGGGTAAATGTTACATCCTAGGTTTTGGCCTTAGAAATTTTCCTTAAAATCTATTCTCTAGACCCAATACGACTCTAGGGTATGAATCGTATGCTGGGGTACAAGTGGTATAGTCCTATCAAAAGCTTACCAGCATTAGTTGGTGAGATAGTTTTGATCACTGGAATGGTCACGACTACGGGGTGTGATTCTTAAGGATTGATAGAGTCATATCGATGACTCGTATGATGGGCAGTGTTTGATACTCTTGGTAATTCATTCTTCCATGGATACAAATTATAGGTAGGGATTGTATACTGAGGTTACAACTTGGTTGGATGATTTGTATGCTAGACTGTGTCTGATCCAAAGGTTAAGGCCTGGGTACGACTGGTGGGAACCAATCGTAAGGAAGGGTATGACTCGTAAGAGGGCCAGCCCTATCCCTATGACAAGTTTTTAAGGGACTTAAGTAGGGATATTCTGGACATTTCCCTAATTATAACCCACGACTTCTAATACACTAAGGAGGTTATTTACCCTATTATTCTATTCATTAACACTTAGAAAACTATTTCAAAACAAATCATAATTCTCTCAAGAGCTTTTGGGGAAAGAGAGCTAGGGTTTCAACTTAATGATTGCTTTGGGGCTTGCTTTGGTGATTTTCTTCCATAATTTTTCTCGGTTTAAGGAATATGTCTCTTCCCTACTTCTTACTTCTAAAAGGCATGGATTTTATGGATGTTTTCATGGTTTCAATGTTGCATAGTTTATGGTTTTCAACTATTAATTGGGGATTTTGTTTATAATGACTTGGTTATGGATTTCTATGGTTTAATTATATTTTTATATGCATCAATGATGGTTTTGGGAAATTGGATTTCATGGTAATAGTTTAACGGTCTTTGGAATTAGTTTTGGTTATATTTTCCTCCCCCCCCCCCCCCCCATGGTGTTTGATAAAATGCTTATAAAGATACGTTTATTGCATTGACTTCTTTAAAGGGAACTCTTGCTTGTCTTCAGCTTATATATAAAACTATGAGTGGTTTAAATGGTTTGCAAAGGTTAAAGGATAATTGGTTATGTTTGTGGAGAACATGGTAGTCTCCCAATAGGTTAAAATGGTAAATGAAAAAGGGAACTTAAGAGTCCTCTTAACCTAAATAGTTTGGCTACGGATAAATCTTGCAAATATGGTTAGTATGACAATACCACTAATAATTGGCCTTGCTAATTAATGGTAGTTGGATTATTTGGACATAGTTTTTAATTTGGGCATTAATGGCGTGATGTGTAACTAAGTCATGGAATGTGGAGATTTCGGAGAGACCGATACTAGAAACTCATATTTGCCGATATGAGGGGTCTTTGATGACCACGTGCGAGTGTCACATTTTATACTGGAGGGGTCATGCGGCTACACGCACTGGACTCTTTCAACATTGGGAGATGAACCCATAAGGCCCATGAGTGTGGTTAAATGGCAAGGTTACATAACCTAGGTAAAAAGTATTAAATGTATGCTAAACACGAATTCCCTTTCCCAGAACTTATATATATGTATGGTTGTATGCATCATGGATTGTTTTACTTAGTTGTTTAAATGGAATTACTTTATCCTTATCCTAAGATACTTGCTAGAGGTCATTCGCTACCCCGTTTACTAGCGGTTGTATACCCACGCTATGCAGGAACTAGCCATTCAACTCCTCCTTTGATTCGGGACAGCTTTTAGATTGAAGTGGTGGGCTTCCATCATTCCAAAAGGCTCTATTTTATGATATGAACATTCTTAGACATTTTGCTTTTGTTTTGGATATTGGTTTTGGCCATAGTTGGAGGCATGCCCCAATTGTATATCTATATTCCTTTGGATAGAGGCTTTGTAGTACTTCTGGGGATTAGTATAGGCAGGATCGGTATTGGTGTCGGTTTTGGTATTAGAATAAGCTAGGAGGCTGGCATCATCGGACATGATTTCTTACTGTTTCATTATATTACATTTTGGGTTTAATTATCATATTATGTTTTGCTATTCTCTTTGGTTTGATATGGTAAGGATAGTTGGTTTGGTGTGGGTAGACTCGGTTGGGTCGGTCACGATTGTGACCCTATCCCAGAGTCTTTATAAGAGCATTTATGTAATCTTGTTCTATGCTCAAAATTCAGTTCATCTAAGGTTGTGAAATGTGGTTGAGTTAGGTTAAGGGGCGATCCTCAGTCCTAGTTGGACTTGGGATGCCCATTACGTCCAGGCCTTAGTTCGGCTCATGACACTTGGACTAGTTTTTTCCATTAGTCGAGTTTGCCTACAATAATTGTTATTATTTCAAAATTCAAATAGTATTGATCGAGGCTTTAAATGGGACGAGGTATAGGTCTCCAATAAGGTGGTTTGATTTGCTTGAATAGAGACCTTAAGGAATGTACTTAGTAAGGGACTCGACTAATTGACTAAGATTGATTTAGGATAGGATCTTGACAGCACAAAGTAGGCAAAAAAGCTATACAAATCATAAAATGCATGATTTGAAGTTCAGGGAAGGTGAGAGAAAGTTTTGTTGAAGTATCACCCATAAAGGATGTGATAAGGTTCAGGAAGAAGGGCAAGCTTAGTCTCAGGTTTGTAAGCCCTTTTGAGATTCTTTATCGTGTTTATGAGGTGGTCTGTAGGCTGGCCTTACCTCAAATTCTTTCAACTGTTTATCCTACTTTCCATGTTTTGACGTTTAAATAGTATCATTAAGATGGTTTTTATGTGGTTTGATGGTATTCTATGGATTTGGATAAAAATTTAAGTTTTATGTAGGAGCCTATAGCTATTCTAATAGGTATACTAGGAAGTTGAGATCCAAATATATTAATTTAGGAAGTTGAGATCCAAATATATTAATTTTGTGAAGGTTCAGTGAAAGCAAGTCCCATGTTAGAAGCTAGGTGAAAAATTGAGTCCGACATGTGGAGTAGGGAACCCCAACTTGTACTTTTTGGAGTTTATATTAGAGATGGAATGTGTGTTTTAGTAGTCGATGATGTAATAACCTTATAGCGATTTCATAATTTTATGCATTTTTTCTATTTTACCCCCTCCCTATATTGTCATAAGGTAATCATGAGTTGCGGAAACTGGTAGGCCAATTTTTGAAGTGTTCGATTTAGTTTTATGCTTTTTTTTAGTTTTGGATAATTTATAAGTTAATATAGATAACTTTGGTCAACATTTGGAGATTTGAGTGCCAACTAAATATTTGTTAATTCCATCAGTTTTATAATGTCGATTTTGGATTAGTATCATGGTTATTTAAGGTTCCAAGGCTTTTAGTGAGAATTTGAGATTTTAGATGAGATGTTGGAAAATTTGACCTATGGTTTACTTCGGTCATCATTCAATGAAAATAGCCTTCATTGGAAATTTCGATGAGTCTATTGAGTCTCATTTGTCAAATTAAGTCTAGTAGCATAGTTGTTGGCTTTGTGGGGTCCCGAATAAATCTCAAGGCCATTTGGGACGTTTTCCAATATTGGGATTCAACTGATACATAGTTGCTAGTGCATCTACCCTCCCTTTTTGGCATTCAGAAGCCCCTCATTCCATTCAGAAAAAAAGATTTTCTTGAGCTTTGTGATCACGATAATGGGCCTGTGTTCGCCATTTTTTTTTCACGATCACGATTGGGTTATCTTGAATGTAATGTGTATGAGTATCTCTTTTCCGGCCATTAGAGCCCATAAGTCGATTTTTGTACTTGGAGACATAATTTGGGAAGATTGAAAAGGTGGTTTTGATAATTCTTTGTAGGGTAGATTTTTACTTCACTAATTTAACATTACCCTTTAATTGTTATCAAATTACCTTCAAATCATGGTTTTTTAATCAAGTAAAGTCAAATATTTGTATTTTGATGATCTTTAACATGATTTCAACTCCCGTTTTTTAAATTTCATATTTGAATTCCTTGAATTATGGGTAAATTAATTTTTCTTAAAATTTTAGTTTAACCCTTGAGTTTCCACTGTTGATTTTTGTGGTGCATTTTTGGACCAAATCTATAACATTAGTAATATGGGTATTATTGGAATCATAGTTATGTTTACAATATATTGTTGATAGATTGGAAACATTCGAAGGCTTCTTGGAAAGGAAAACTTCATGTTGAATGTTTTGGGCATGTTTCGGCCTCAACGTAATTTTAGATTAACTTTCTTCAGACTTTGCTTAGGTGGAGGCTTATCTAAGAAAGTATGCTATGGGTTGGGGGAATTAGTAATTCTATGGTAAATGTGTGTATTTTAATTGTCCTTCTCGCGTGGGGGGTTCGTGTTTTTTATGACATTAAATATGACAAGTTATTACTGTAAGGACCATGTGGGGACGTGTATCAATGATTTGGTTGTAATTTGAGAAGATTGATTCGTGTCTAATTCTTCTGGGTTGTTCTGCATATTATTGACACATATCATAGTTTGTATTTATTGTGATAGTGAATACTATTAATACTCAATTCAAAAGATCATAAAATTAAATATCTACCTGAAAGGTAGTACTTTTAAAGGGCTTACCCCCAATATTACAGATCATATATATCTCATCGTGGTAAAGATTTGACTGATAATACCATGGAAAAATATTCGATTGGAACAAATCACCTAATCCCCCAAAACTTAAAAGATGAGGTTACATAAAAGAAAAGTTTGGAACTACTTGTTGAATACCCTCTAAGGCCTCTCACTCCACTCATTTTTGAGTTTTTAATTAAACGTGGCTAAACTTGGAACGCAACTGGTAAATTAGAGAATTGTATATGTTTTAAGACTTTTAAAAATATTGATTTTTATGGTCTAACATTTATTTTTGTAAATGTTGTATGCTTGTAATGATAGATGAATCAAAAACTTTTCATTTTTTAGAAAATCAAACTAAAAGAGTAAAAAAATAAATAAGAAAGTAGACAAGAAATAAGATATCAAAATAGGAGAATATTTCATATTTCTTTCAAGTATTTTCCCAAGTCTTTCAAGTGTTCAAGTGTCTACAATACAAACTCGTATGCCTCTATTTATACTATTACATATAGGTATTTAAAAGGTTGTCATAAAAAACATTGACCATGAAGGTTATGGTGGAGGTTAAAGGGTGAAAGAGTTGCATCCATGATGAGGAGGGTAGTGGATGATTAACTACACATTATGGAGAAGAGTAGTGGAGATCCATATTAACTAGTATAATATTTTATAACACTACCCTTTGGATGTCCATGGATAATGTTCCTACATAAAACCTTACTAGGAAAAATCCTAGTAAAGAAAAAAGAGTGCACATATTCTTTTGTACACATACAAATAGATTCTTGTGCAAAAGTAAATAAATAGTAAAGTCATAAAATATACAATAAGGATTGCGCCTTGGGGCATAAAGATTGTGTCTCAAATTTCATGACATTACTTTATAGAGATGTATTCTCTTGTGGTGGATGCATTGAGGTTTTTTTTAGTCTGGAAACACATGAAAAACTCAAATGTATGTAATGAATTATTGTTATGTCTATCTAGACATTCTTATGAATCATATAAGGATTCCCAAAAAATTATAAAATAAAGCTATATCAAATTCTTATAAGGATTAAAGTGACTCTATTGAGTACCCCAATGAGTGTGATATCACTAGATATAAATGTCATAAAAATAATTAATACATTTGAACATGAGAAACTATCGCTATAATGGTGTTTACTCGAGCCAATATTATCAAAGGATTGTTGATTTTGCAAATGCATGGAGATTTTTCACCTACACAATGTTTGATGGAACTGAAGTTATATTTTTGCAAGTGAGGGTACTATAATATTCTACAAAGGTGGTCATTTTAGTCATGCCAAGATATTAGCAACTTTTAAAGAAATTGACTCAACACATATGAGATGTGTGATTTTCTTTGAAGAAAAAATTCTAGTAACATTGTAGATAATGATACTTGAAAAGCTTAATTGAAAGAAGAATATATCGAAGAAGACAAAATAAAGTACACTTCAGCAAAGAATTATTTTGCTCAAAATTTGGTGAAATATTTGATGAAGGCCTTGGCGATCCCAATACTTTGAGAAGTTGGATATGAAGTGATGTCTTTATCAGGATAAATAAATACACATTATACTCTTTTTTCCTTAGCTAAGGTTTTGTCCGACCTAGTCTAACTTAATTTTTCAAGAAAGGTTTTTAACGAGACATTAAGCAATGCATATTAAGGGATATATGTACTATTTTTCCTTCACAGGGATTTTTTTCCACAGGATATTTTCCAAGTAAGATTTTAATGAGGCAGAGAGTATTATAAAATATTATACTAGTTAATATGGATGTGCACTACACTTTTGGTAATGTAAAGTTTATCATCCACTACCCTCAATCACTGACATTATAGTCAAAAGAGAAATGAAATCCATCCATGGGACTTTGAAAAATTATAATTACATAATGACCTTTTTGTGCTTATGGTATTTCCAGCATAAAAAAATTAAGGTTAAAATTTTCCCCACATGAAAATTTAGAAACTTCAGGATAGACTAGTTTCACATAAATTTCAGGTGGTGTGTGGTCTAGGCAAATCTAGTGCTTGATAGAGTGGTGGTACAATTTGTGGTGCATGAATTTGAGAAGATAATGTGTTATCTAAGAGATACGGTAGTTCATAGAAGCTTTCAAAATGGAATGTAGTTATTAAAACTTCAGATATAACATTTAATGTAAATAAGTTAGTTTGTAAGGTAGAAACCTGAGTATTGTATCATAAAAATAGCAAAATTAGGAATAAGTCCTGAGAATCTTCCTTGCTCCCTACTGTAGTGGGCAATAGGGTTGTTATAGTAGTACTATTATAGCAATAACTTTACCACTATAGTGAAAGTTAGTCTTGGTTAGCAGGATGATTCCACTATAGCAATGTTGCTATAGCATAAATTGAGATGTTATAGTGAGAATTGGGCTACTATAGCATGTTCAACTTAGTAAAATAGCAGTTTCAGAGTTAAAACATCATTTTTCATCCAAAATTAACATTACTTTTCATCCAAAATCATTCAACGAGTGAGTAAGGGCGATTAGGGGCAATTTTTGTGAATTCCATCAACCCCCACTCATAGGTAAGTGAATTTCCTCCCCTCTAGAATAATTTTAAGCCCTAAATTCTTAGAATTCATAAATATTAATCATGGTGGGGATGGTGGGTGTAACCCTATGTTCAAGAAACTGATATGATATTTTTTAGGAAGGGTTATAATCACTTAGTACTTGTCTAAAAATTTGTCCTCTTTATGTTGCTTTAAGGGGAATTTGAATGGGATGAAGGATAGAAACCTTTAAAATAAGAAAAATATTTATGAACTTGGCCTTAAAGCTATGAATATAGGTTATAATGCCTAGATGGTAGAACATTGGTTGTGTTATTCTTTATTTGTTATTTTTAGACAAGACCAAGTCAAGGCTACAAGAAAGGGCATGGCTTAAGTCATTTAGAACGTTGCAAGGCTTAGATTGAGATAACTTATTGTTGAATTGGAGTTAAGGCTCAATTTGAATGTATGTGTGAATGTTAAAGTAATTGTTTATTTATTTAGCTGCAACACATGATAATAAATTATTAACTTGTTGAACATTGAAGACTTATTTTGGGATTGACAAATTATAATGTGATTGATGAAAAAGGACCTTGTTGATATGCAAGTGATGTTGATTTAAACTTACTATGTTATTGTACTCATTAATAGCACTTGGTTATTTTTGTGAAATAATTTAGTAGATATTGGTTGTGATTGAATTGGTAGATTTGAGATGGTATAAGGGTGGGGAAGTTGAGATAATAGTTGAATAACACTTGTCTTAGGATAAGAGTGACAAGCGACCATTTGTCTAGTATATTTGGTACATAAATTGAGCTCGTCCCCTATGGTCAAGGCTAATGGAAGATTATGAGTCCTATAACATGTACATATACTGTGATTTTTGGAGAGTTTGATGGTTCCTTAAGTGAACCAAATTATATTTCATTACATGTATTGAGTTCCTTGTGTAGATCATTGGTTGTTGATATTTTTTGGTTACTTAAGTCAATTGGTGGCATTGTATTAATATTATAAATTGTCCTTAAAATGAGATATTACTTGAGGCTGAAGTATGGTTATAAGTTAATGTAATACCCTGGGTTTTCGGTCCTTGGAAATTTCCTAGAATTTTGTACTCACTGCCCTGATTACGACTGGACCCTATAAGTCGTAGGGTGTCCTAACGAGTCATTTGGACGAGTCATTTGGACGAGTCATAACAAAACTAGTAAGTTTGTGGCCAGATTTTACTCTGAGTATGAGTGGATCACTAAGAGACATAAGGATATGTTATGAGTCATTAGATGTAATCTTAGGGTGTCCAATATATACCCCAATTTGGGTTCTATGTTGACTACGACTGAACCCTACGAGTCATAGTGTCCTATTATAATTCTTATGGCTGAGTTGTAAGGTCTACAGTGTAGGGTGCCTTAGTTGTACTTCCTTGGTTACGACTTATGGTGATGAGTCGTAAAGAGTGGTTACGAGTCAAGGGTTGACCTATAGTCAAAGGCGGCACTTTCTCATCTTTTAAGTTAAGGGCATCTTGGACATTTCCCCTTTTACCTAAATTAAAACCCATGTTTTGACCTTTTTAGTGTGTCATTAGCTCTCAGAAACAATCTAAGTAACTTCTCAAACACTCCTAAAGGGCTCTCTAAATTCCCTCAAGCAAGTCAAGATAGGGTTTCCTCAAGTTGATCATCTAAGGGCTCAAGGGTCAATTTTCTCTAAAAATTTCTTGGTGTTTAAGGTGTGTTACTCTTTTCTCTTTGTTAGTTTGTTAAAATCATGTGTTTTAAACTGTTGTTCATGAGATGTTGATGATAAATTTTGAAACAAAGGTTGGGGATTTCGAATGTTTATGAATTAAACAATGTTTCTCATAGACTATACATGATTTTCATGCTTTAATTATGGTTTTGAACTTATGGGTGCATTGGTATGGTGAATGAACTAGGAAATTATGATTTCCCAAACTTGTGACTTTTGAAGTGGTTATAACCCCAACCTCATAATGTGAAATTGGTTTTTAATCATGAGAAATATGGGAATTTATGAAATTGAACTAGTCTTAAACTATTGCATGATATAAAGAGGTATTTGAAACATAATGATATGATTTAGTGAAAAAAGGGAGTCGGTGTTGCCCCACCTTATATTAATGTACAAAGGGAGTTGTCTTCCCAAAGTTAATGGAAATTTTTTTGGCATATTGTTATTACCTAGTAAGTGTAGTTGGTATGACGATACCAATAATGTATGCCTTAATGTAGTAGGTGGTTCAATGAATGGGAATATGATCCCAAAAAAGTATGCCTTAATGTGGTATCTAGTTCAATGAATGGGAATGTGTGATACTTGTTTTAATTGGGCTCTAATAAGGGTTGTGTAGCTAAGTCATGAAAGTGGTGGTCCGAGTGACCGATACTGAAAATCGCACTTGCCAATGCTGGGGTCAAAGTTACTAGGGAGGCTTGAGTCCCCCTCATTATTATTTAATGATTAGAGATGTTCGAGTCCCCCATAAATCATTATATAATTGGGTGCTTAAGTCACTGTAATATATATCCAGAGGTTTGAGTCCCCCATGTGCATATATATGAATTATTCTCTTCTTCGTGCAACTAAACACATTGGGGCCTAACTAGGGCGTGAGAGTTGGGGCCCATATAGCTCGTGGGTACATGTTATGATGGTTGAGCTACACAATCTACGCTAAAGTTTTAAGTGCATGTTAAACTTTGTTCCCTATCCCGGCGTGTGAAGTATATATGTTTATGCAATTTACTATGTGTATTGGTTTTGAATGATTTTAAACTATTGATCAAGGAATTGTGTTATCATTATCGCTGAGTTTCATGTAAGTGCTCCAACTGCTAACCTTCTTTGGATGTTGTGTACCCATGTGATGCAGGAATTGGTCATGCTTCTACTCCTCCTGCTCAGTGATTAGGATTCGGAATTAGCTTATGAGTTGACATTGAAGCAGTGATCTTTCATACATCGAAAGTCTACATTTTATGTTTTTGGTTCTCTTATGTATCAAATTGTTTGGATTTGTTTTGTCTATAGTCCGAGACATGTCCCAACATTTTATTGATATTCAGTTTTGGTTCATTATTTAGAAGGCTTTATTTGGACTACATAGTTATTGAGCAGTGTTAGTCAATTGTTTGGCCGGTCGTTGGTTGGTGGTTATAGAATGGATTTGAATTTTCTTAAGTTTGTTGCATGCTATCTTGTTAAATATTCAGAACTCATCCAACATTGGGGTGTGATATGGTTGGTTTGGTTAGGTGCAGGGGGTGCTCTTTGATCCACATGGGACTTGAGATTCCTGTCACGGCCAGGCCCTATTTCTGATTATGATAAAGATGGTATCAAATCCTAGGTTTGGAGTCATAGGGTGTCCAACAAAGTCATGTTAAGTAGAGTCTTGTTTATGGGTGTGTAGCACACCACACTTATAAGAGAGAGGCTACGAGGCATTTAGGAATGTTTCCCTTTATTTTTGTTCTATTTCGAGCTATACGATCTAAGGTCTTGTATCGCTTCTAATTCTCGTATTTTTAATTTTCATATCATACCTCCCAGAAGATCTAGTGTTCGCAGCAACCCTTCTATCCCATCTGAGGACAATGTGGACAAAGCTCATCTAACTCCAGGAGTTCAGACCCGGTCTACGGTCACTGCTTCTGATTTCCTTGACTAAACTTAATTTACTCCCCCTATCCCTCCTTTGACACCTCTAGATGATGTGTCTAATGTTAAGTTTCCCAGTCGATTCATTTGCTCACCCAGTTAGTAGCCTCCCAGTCTAAGCATGTTGTTTCTGTTGCTCCATCATCTGAGGCCACTAGGGTTGGCCAATTCATGAAGTTGAGTCCTCTTGTTTTCATTGGTTCAATAGTTAAGAAAGATCCTCAAAACTTTCTTGATGAGATGGAAAATATCTTCTGTATGATCCATGCTACTAATGTGGAAGGGGTAGAATTTGTATCCTATAATTGAAGGATGTCGCATACCAATGGTATGAGGAGTGGAACCAGTCTAGGGGTGATGATGCTGAGTCCTCTTTATGGGATGACTTTTCTAGTGTTTTCCTTGACCGTTACTTTTCTCGAGATTTAAGGGAGGCGACGGATGAGGAATTTATAAATTTAAAGCAAGGAAGGATGTTAGTAAAGTAGTATACCTTGAAGTTTCATCAGTTTTCATGTTAGGCCCCTGAATTTGTATCTAGTATGAGGGCTAAAATAAGGAAGTTTGCTTCGACGTTGTCTCATAAGTTGATCTTGGAGGGCAAGGTTGCCTTTTTGAACAACTATATGGACTTTTCTAGACTTATGGTGTATATGTAACAAATGGAAAAAGAAAAGAAGAAGCAAGTAGAGATGAGTGAAAGGTGGAATAAGAAGTTTCACTATTCGGATTAGAGTGGAGGTCATCAGCAGAGTGGTAGAGATGGTGGGAAACAGTCTATGAAGAAGTGGGGCAATTTTTGTTCATACTCTGCGGCTAGTTCTCCTTATCTGAAGATATCGGGTGACCGTCTTTCTCAGTATGAAGGTGGGTTTAGATTATCAGGAGCCAAGTCGCAGGATAGTAGGGCTCAGTCGGTTCCATCATATCCTTTTTGTATATTTTGTGGTCAGATGCATCATGGGTTTTGCAAGGAAGGAAGGAATAAGTGCTTCAAACGTGGTAAGACTGGTCATTTGCAGAGGGATTGTCCTTCTAAGGTTGCTTCTAGGGTGAATAATATTCTTGTTGCTACTTCATCCGCTCTTGCACCAAATAGTGCTACTTCTTCTTTTGGCTTTGGCACTGGTCAGAACCTTCTGTATGCTCTCGCCGCTTGCCAGGATTTTGAGGCATCCCCCGGTGTTGTTATTAGTACACTTATACTCTTTTCCTATGATGTGTATTGTCTACTTAATACCGGGTATACACTCTCTTATGTGACCCCATATGTGGCTATTTATTATTGCTTAGATCTTGTGTGCATTCTATATCCTTTTTTTGTGTCCACCCTAGTGGGTAACTCCATTGTGGCTAGAAGGGTCTATAGGGCTTGTGTGATGTCTATTCATGGTAGGGAGACCTTGGTGGATCTAATAGAGTTGGACATGTTGGTCTTTGATGTATTGTAATACCCCGTTTTTCCCTAACTTAATTTAACTCTTTGTATATGAGTTATTCCATATAAATTTTTAACATACTCAGTATTTTTTAGTGTAGATATTACCAATACGTAAGAAATTCAGTCAGCTTTCCAACGATATAAAGTTTGCCCAAATCTGATACTCAGGTGAAGAGTTAGAGCCATTTTTGTAAAAATATGTACCACCTAGAACATCAACGCGTCGCAGAGGCATGCCAAATGGCAAATGTCAAAATTGAGTGCTCCATCGCGATCATGGTGCATCGCGCCAAGAAGCATTTTTAGAGTTGTCCTTTTTCAGTGAATGTCCGCAATTTCACCGTGTCGCGCTGCATCCAAAAGTCAAAATCAGTAGGGTAACGCGATTCCACCGTGTCGCACCAAGCCCTCAGTTCCCAATTGTCTATTTCCAGGGACACGGTGTGGTAGCACCGCGTCGCGCCAAGGGTCAAGGTTGAAAAATTTTGACAAATATTGAAGGTTTTGTCAAGGGTTAAACTAGTCTTTTTCCATAATTTTAATACGCCCAGATATGGGATTTAATCCCTAAAAACATTTTTAAACCCATTCTTTATTAACTTTTCCCCCAAATTAAATCATTCTCTCTCAATTACCAAACCCTAGCCTTCAATTCAACATAAAATTTCAAGGATTTTACTAAGAAACCTCAAGAATTCATCGCCCAGGTATGTTAAGTATTCATTCATGGGTCCCTTTTTACCCAAGGAGCCCAAGTATCCAATTTAAATATAAAGTTATGATCTTTTCAAGTTATTATGATTTTGAATTGTGATTTTAACCATGAAATCTTTTCCTATACCATCTTTCTATGAAATTGATGTTGATGATTACACTTTGCATGTTTAAATATTGCTGTCCAATGATTTAATTCATGATTTGTGATATTGGGGTTGAAATTGTGCTTTTAGTAAAAGCTTTAAACTATTCCCATGCTTAGTTTACAAAATGCATGTCAAGTGTTTGATGAAATGTCTACAAGAATGGATTTTAATGGATATTTTCATATTTGATCCTCTAAGTTTAGTACTGTTTTACTATTATTGCTATCGAGTCCTGGGGGTTATGAATACCTGAAAAGAATAGCTATTTACTTAGTCTCAGTTGATTCAGAACAGTCTCAGACATAATATGAGCAATATTAGTTCAGTCAAATATCATAATTAGTTATACTCATAATAGTTAAGCATTCTGAGTCAGTTCAGTTAGGAGTAGGATTTAGCACCGAGGGAGTACAGAGATGGTGGCTTCCCCATCAGATAGGCAGAGTCATTAGTAGCAGTCTCTGTACTCCAGAACTACATAGCCAGTGTAGGATAAGAGGAGTCACCCGTCAGATTAGGCTTGACTACCTCACCGGGGTCACCTATTAGTTAGACTTGACACCCTTAGTCCTTTGGGACATTACATCAGTTTAGTAGATCCACACAGCCAGTGTTAGTACCCGTGGCATGGTACTAACACCCTTCTAACTGGGGTTATAGGTTGGATCCTAAACTTTCTCATTGGGGCATGTCGGTTAGATGACAGTTCCTACAGTCTCAGTCTAGTAATTCAATTTCAGTTGCTTAATCATAACATACAGATATCAGTGATTTAGTTATCAGACTTTATTATTTTAGTATTTACAGATTATATATAGAACATGTTATATGCTTAGTCATGCATCCTTAGTATTTATAGATTTCACATATTCCTACCATTTACAGACTTTATGAATCCTCAGTGTCTACAGATTTCATGCACTCTATCCAATTTTACATGTTATATATCTACGTACATGCATACAGACAATTATTATTATTCACATTCATGAAACCATTCATATCAACCTACCTCATTTAGTATACCAATACATTCAAAGTACTCACCGAATACTCTTTTTTTATGCTATAATGTATCATATCATAGGTTCTGATACCCAGTTCCTAGATCACGCATAAAATTATCAGACTATCAGCCGTAGCAGTGGTGAGTTATCATATTTTAGGGACAGACTATTTTCTCCATGTTTTCAGTTCAGTAGTTAGTTAGAGTTAGTTGGGGCCTGTCCCGTCAACTCATGTTGAGTCAATTTAAGGGATTTCAGTCAGTTATTTAGTATTCAGACTTCAGTTGACATTGTCAAATTATTGTATCAGTTTGGTTTGCCTATTCTATCAGTTTTTATTACTTAAAACCTTATGGCTTAATAGTTATTTCTTCCTTGTGGCCCTTCAGGACTGTAAGCGCCATGTGACGCCCCGGGTGTATTCTCGGGGCATTACAAACTTGGTATCAGATCCTAAGGTTTTAAAGTATCCTAGGAGGTCTGAAAGCCGCATCAAGTAGAGTCTTGTGCATGGGTATGAAGCACACCACACTTATGGACAAAAGGCTGTGAGACATTTAGGAAGAGTTTTCCTTCTTTCAGTATTCATGTCGTGCGAATGAGCATGACCTTAATTCAAACTCTCAGTCTAATTCTTTTCTTCCTTTCATGTACATAACATGCCTCCCAGAAATACAAACGGAAGAAAAAATGTAAAACAGAGATCCCCTGAATAAGTACGTTTCTCATGCAGAGTTCAGAGCTACATTCACTACTCTAGCCCAGTCTATAGCAGCTAAGAATGCACAGCTAGCCACTGGTTTAGTCAACCCAGTGACCAATGCTGCCACAGCCAGAATTTAGGATTTTACCCAAATAAACCCTCCTTTCTTTTCGGGATCTAAGTTTGAAAAGGATCCACAGGAATTATTGGATATGGTTCAGAAGGTGATAGATATTATCGAGGTAACTTCTAGTGAGAGTGATAAATTGGTGCTTACCAGTTGCAAGATGTATCCTATATATAGTTTAAGCAGTGGAAGGCGAATAGGGGCACAGATGTAAGGGCTATAGAATGGGAAGAGTTTTCTACTACTTTCTTAGATAGATTCTTCCCGCTAGATTTGAGAGAGGCTAAAGTGTTCGAGTTCAATAATCTAAAGCAAGGCAACATAATAGTGAGAGAGTATTCTCTCAAGTTTACTCATCTAGATAGATATGCCTCTCATATGGTAGCTGATAGCAGGTCTAAGATGAGTAAGTTTGTGTCTGGTGTATCTAACAGCGTGGTCAAAGAATTTAGGACCGCAATGCTAATTAGATAGATGGACTTGTCTAGGTTGATGGCCCATGCTTAATAGATTGAGGAGCATAAGGCTAAGGAGAGAGAGAGGAGAACAAGAGAGCTAGAACGAGTAGTTTCAATTTCAGTCAGCCAAGGTCAGAAGGCGATAACCATCTTCAGTTTCATAAAAAATCCTCAGTCCTATCTCTATCCTCAGCTAGTTCCCCAGTACCCAATTTCAGGAATGATCACAGGGATAGGGCACCAGGATCTAAGTCTAAATACAATGCTAATAGCGCTCGTAGAAATTCTCTTTGCCAGAAATATGGTAGAAACCATCAGGGTGAGTGTAGAGCTGGCAATAACTTAAGCTTTGGGTGTGGTAAGCCAGGCTATCGGATAAGGAAGTGTCATATGGTTTCTCAAAAAGGTAGGGATTTACGTCAATAGGGCCAATCCCATCAGTCATCAGTTCCAGTCGATCGGCCGAATCAGCAGGGTGCCACTTCTAATGCTACCAGTGGTCAGTGTCCAAATATATTGTATGCTCTTTACTCTCGACAAGATCAGGAAAATTCTCCTGACATAGTTACTAGTATGTTACAGGTCATTCATTTACATGTTTATGCTTTACTAGACCTTAGAGCTTCTCATTCTTTTGTAACCCCTTACATAGCCATCAATTTTAGAATTCGTCCCAAAATCTTAGCAGAGCCTATTTTAGTGTCTACCCTAGTAGGTGTCTCTACAGTAGCCAGGAAGGTATACAGGAACTTTCCAATCATGATATCTCAAAAATTCACCTCACTTGATCTTGTGGAGTTAGAGATGACTAATTTTAATGTCAATCTCGGCATGGATTGTCTCTATTCATGCTATTCTTCTATTTATTGTAGAAACAAAGTTGTTCATTATTAATTTCCAAATAAACCAGCCCTTGAATGGAGGGGTAGTACTATAGCTCTTAGGGATCGATTCATTTCATATCTTAGGGAAAGGAAAATGATATCGAAGGGATGTATCTACCATCTTGTTCGAGTCAAAGACTCTAGTTTAGAGACTCCTAGTCTTGAGTCAGTTTCAGTAGTAAATGAATTTTTAGGTCTATTTTCGGAAGATCTTCCTAAAGTTCCTCCCGAGAGAAAAATTAATTTTGGAATAGACCTTCTTCCAGACACTCAGCCTATTTCTATTCCACCATACAGAATTGTCTACGGGTAGTGTTGCTCATTTTAATAATGACAAGAAGAGGTTAGTTTAGGAAGTTCATCATCATGCTAGATTAGGTGTTCGTTTAGTTGATTCTGCTGAGGGTAGTGTTTGGGTTCAGAACAGTTTAGAATCTTCTTTGATTTCCGAAGTGAAAGAAAAGCAAGAAAAGATCCCAGTCTAGTAAAGCTGAAAGAGTCAGTCAGAGATCAGAAAATAAATGTTTTCTCCCTAGGGGGAGATGATGTGTTGCGTTGTCAGGGTAGACTTTGTTTGCCAAGTGTAGGTAACTTCAGCCAGTGAATTCTTACAGAAGTGCATGGTGTACAGTACTCGATTCATCCCGGGCCCACTAAGATATACCACAATTTATGGGAGATCTATTGGTGGAGTGGGATCAAGAGAGATATCGCAGATTTTATAGCTAAGTGCTCCACGTGTCAGCAGGTTAAGATTGATAATCAGAAGCCTAGTGGGTCAATGCAGGAGATTAGTATTACCATATGGAAATAGGAAGAAGTAAACATTGACTTTGTGATGGGTTTGCCTCGTAATTAGCATGATTCTATTTGGACTATTGTAGACAGGTTGACCAAATTATCTTATTTTTTATCAGTCCATACTTTTTATTCAGTCGAGGACTATGTCAAGCTCTACCTCATAGAGTTGGTCAGGTTACACAGAGTCCCAGTATCCATCATCTCAGATAGAGGTACCCAGTTTACCTCTCACTTCTAGAAAGCTTTTCAGAAGGATCTTGGTACCCAAGTCCACCTCAGTACAGCTTCTCACCCACAGACAAATAGTCAACCAGAAAGAACCATTTAGACTATAGAAGATATGTTAAGAGCATGTCTAATTGACTTTAAGGATAGTTGGGATGATCACTTGGCTTTGATTTAATTCACCTACAATAAGAGTTATAATTTTAGTATTTAGATGGTTCTGTTTAAGTCTCTATAAAGAAGGAGATTTAGGTCTCCGATTGGTTGGTTTGAAGTAGGTAAGACTGCAATTGTAGGCCCTGACTTAGTATTTGATGCCTTAGAGAAGGTTCAGTTAATGGGGGAAAGGCTTACGGTATCCCAGAGATGATAGAAATCGTATGCAGATGTGAAGAGAAAGGATCTTGAGTTTGAGATTGGAGACTTTGTGTAACTGAAAATCTCTTCCATGAAGGGAGTGAAGAGGTTTGGGAAGAAGGGAAAGCTTAGTCCCCGAAATATCAGTCCTTACAGAATTCTCAGTCATTTTGGAAAGGTAGCTTACGAGCTTTAGTTGGCCTTAGATGTAGCTTCAGTGCACCCAGTATTCCATGTCTCCTTGCTAAAGAAATGAATTAGTGACCCAGCGGTAGTAGTCCCTTTATAATATGTAAGCATTCAGAATAATCTCTCTGTCGAAGAGGTCCCAGTCGAAATTCTTTATTGTCAGATTCGCAGACTAAGGAACAAAGAAGTTCCCTCAGTCAAAGTTCTTTGGTAGATCAGTCTATTGAGGAAGCTACTTGGGAAGTAGAAGCAGATATGCGGATCAAGTATCCTCACCTCTTCTCCACAAACTCAGATTCAATATACGGTAACAGTCTTCCTTAGATTTATTCAATTCCATGTTCATTATAGTTACAAACTTCAGTTATCTTTGAATATCATCTTTATGACAGTCATGCATTTATGAATTAGCTTAACCATGTGTTCATGCATCAGATATGCATGTTCAATATGTAAACTCAGTCTATCTGTATTCCTCAGCTTAATCAGTCTCATTCAATGATGAATGTTCCTAAGAGAGAGATATTGTAATACCCCATATTTCCCTAGCTTAATTTAATTCTCAATACATTAGTAATTCCATATAAATTTTTAAAATACTCAATATTTTTAATTTTAGAGCTTACCATTGCAGAGGAAATTCATCCAGCTTTCCAACGATATAAAGTTCGTCCAAATTCAATACTCGATGAAGAGTTAGAGACATTTTTGTAAGACCGTGTACCACCTAGAACATCAATGCATCGCGGAGGCATGCCAAATGGCAATTGTCAAAATCCAGTGCTCTATCACGATCATCGCGCATCATGCCAAGCAGCATTTTTAGAATTGTCCTTTTCCAGTTAAGCTCAGCGATTTAATTGTGTCACGCTGAGTCTAAAAGTTGAAATTAGTAGGGTAACATAATTCCAACGCGTTGTACCAAGCCCTCAGTTCCCAATTATCCATTTCGAGTGATACGGCGTGATAGTGTCTTGTCGTGCCAAGGGTCCAGGTCAAAAAATTTTGACAAAAATTAAAAGTTTCGTCTAGGGTTAAACTAGTCTTTTCCCATGATTTTAATACGCCCAGATATGGGATTTAATCCCTAAAAATGCTTTTAAACCCATTCTTTATTAACTTTTCCCCTAAATTAAACTATTCCCTCTCAATTAGTAAACCCTAGCCTTCAATTCAAGATCAAATTTCAAGGATTTTACCAAGAAACCTCAAGAATTCATCACCCAGGTATGTTAAGTGTTCATTCATGGGTTTCTTTTTGCCCATGGAGCCCAAGTATCCAATTTAAATAAAAAGTCATGATTTTTTTCAAGTTATTATGATTTTGAATTGTGATTTTAATGATGAAATCCCATGAAATCTTGTCCTATACCATGTTTCTATGAAATTGATGTTGATGATTTCACTCCGCATGTTTAAATGTTATGGTCCACTGATTTAATTTATGATTTGTGATATTGGGGTTGAAATTGTTCTTTTACTACAAGATTTAAAGTACTCCCATGCTTAGTTTAAAACATGCATGTCAAGTGTTTGATGAAATGTCTACAAGAATGGATTTTAATGGATGTTTTCATATTAGATCCTCCACGTTTAGTAATTTTTTACTATTATTGCTATCGAGTCCTGAAGGTTATGAATACCCAAAAATCATAGCTATTTACTTAGTCTCAGTAGATTCAGAATAGTCTTAGACATAATATTAGCAATATCAGTTCAGTCAGATATCATAATTAGTTAAACTCATAATAATTAAGCATTCTGAATCAGTTTAGTTAGGTGTAGGATTTAGCACCGAGTGAGTATAGATATGGTGGCTTCCCCATCAGATAGGCAGAGTAGTTAGTAGAAGTCTTTATTCTCCAGAACTATGTAGCCAACGTAGGATAAGAGGAGTCACCCATTAGATTAGGCTTGAATATCTCGCAGGGGTCACCCGTCAGTTAGTCTTGACCCCCTTAGTCCTTCAGGAAAATACATCTTTTTAGTAGGTCCACACAGCCAGCATTAGTACCCATGGCACAGTATGAACACCTTTCTAACTGGGGTTATAGGTTGGACCCCAAACTTGTTTATTGGGGCATGTCGGTTATATGATAGCTCCCACAGTCTCAGTCTAGTAATCAGTCCAGTAATTCATTTTTTGTTGCTTGACCATAGCATACAAATATCAATAATTCAGTTATCAGATTTTAGTATTTTAGTATTTATAAATTATATACAGGACATGTTATATGCTTGGTCATACATCCTCAGTATTTACAGATTTCACGTATTCCCAGCATTTACTAACATCATGTATCCTCAGTGTCTATAGATTTCATGCACTCTATCCATTTTTTCATGTTATATATCTGCGTACATGCATACAGATAGTTATTATTATTCACATTCATGAAACCATGCATATCAGCCTACCTCATTTAGCATACCAGTTCATTAAAAGCACTCACCGTATACTCTTTTCTTGTGCTATGATGTATCATATCATAGGTTTAGATACCCAGTTTTTGGATCGCCCATAGACTTCTCAGACTATCATCCATAGTAGTGGTGAGTCCTCATAATTTGGGGACTAACTATTTTCTCTATGTTTTTAGTTCAGTAATTAATAAGAATTAGATGGGGCATGTCCCATCAACTCATATTGAGTTAGTTTAGAGGCTTTCAGACATTTTAGTCATTTATTCAGTATTCAGACTTCAGTTGACATTGTTAGATTATTTTATCAGTTTGGTTGGCATATTCTATAAGTTTTCATTACTCAAAACCTTATGGCTTAACAGTTGTTTCTTTTGGGTATGTTATTTTATTATTTAGTGCTCACAGTAGGTACCAGCTAATGGGTTAGCTTGTGGTCTCTTGGAACTGTAAGCATCATGTGATACCATGGTGTATTCTCGGGGCATTACATATTTTAGGAGTGGATTGATTGCATTCATACTATGCATCTCATGATTATGGGACCCAAAGGGTCAGTTTCCATTTCCTAAATAATCTGATAATAGAATGGGAAGGTAGTTCTGTAGTGCCTAAGAAAAGGTTTATCTTATATCTTAGAGCCCAAAAATTAGTTTCTAAAGGGTTCGTCTATCAACTTGTGCATGTTAAGGATTCTAGATCTGATTTTCCTTCTTTAAAGACTGTCCATGTGGTCTATGAATTTTCTGAGGTGTTCCCTGATGATCTTCGTGGTATTTCTCCCGATAGGGTAATTGATTTTGGGATTGATCCTCTTCTGTACACTCATCCTATTTCTATCCCTCCTTATAAGATGGCTCTAGCTGAGTTAAAGAAACTCAAGGAGTAGTATAAATATCTTCTTGATAAGGGTTTTATCCACCCTAGTGTATCTCTGTAGGGTGTTCCTATTCTCTTCGTGCGTAAGAAGGATGGTCCTGTTCTAATGTGTATTGATTACCGCCAATTGAATAAGGTGATGGTAAAGAATAAGTATCCACTTCTGAGGATTGATGATCTGCTTCAGGGTGCTAAGTATTTTTCCAAAATTGATCTTCGATCTAGGTACCATCAGTTAAAGATTAGGGAGGTGGATATCCCTAAGATTTCTTTTTGAATGCGGTATGGTTATTTTGAGTTTTTGGTGATTTCCTTTGGTTTGAAAAATGCCCGGCCACATTAATGGATCTTATGTATCGAGTTTTCCATCAGTCATGGATTTATTAGTCATTATTATTATCGATGATATTTTGGTGTATTCTAAGAGTGAGGTGAATCATGTTGATCACCTCCGCCTAGTATTGCAGACCGTAAAGGATTAGCATTTGTATGCAAAGTTCTTTAAATGTGAGTTTTTGTTGAATAATGTGACTAATTTGGGTCATGTTATTTCTTGCAAAGGGATCATGGTGGACCCGCAGAAGGTTACAGTGGTTAAGAAGTGGCCTAGACCCATGACTCCATCTGATATTCGAAGCTTCTTAGGTTTAGCTGATCTTTATAAAAGGTTTATGGAGAGTTTCTATTCTATTACGGCCCTGTTGACAAAGTTGACTCAAAAGAAGGTAAAATTCTTGTGGTGTGATACTTGTAAGGGTAGTTTTGAGAAGTTGTAGGATAAGTTCACTTCGGCTCCGATCTTGACTCTACCTGAGGATACTGATGGTTTTGTCATCTATTATGATGCCTCCCAGGTGGGACTGGGTTTGTGTTGATGTAGCATGGAAAAGTGGTTTCTTATGCTTCTAGGCAGTTGAAAGTTCATGAGAAGAATTATTCGACTCATGATTTGGAATTTTTAGCTGTTGTATTTGCATAAAAGATCTGACAACATTATTTGTATAGGGTTTATGTTGATATTTATTCTGATCATAAGAGCCTACAATACATGTTCACTCAGAAATACTTTAATCTCAGGAAAAGGAGGTGACTTGAGATGCCAAAGAATTATGACAAGAGTTTTTACTATCATCCAGGTAAAGCTAACATGGTTATTGATGCTCTTAGTAGGTTGTCCATGGAAAGCTTGTCTTATGTGGATGAGGATAAGCGAGATTTGGTGAAGGATACTCACAGTTTGTCTAATCTTGGAGTTCGTCTCTTGGATTCCAAGGATGATAGTGTGATTGTTAAAGAGGTGGCGATGTCATCTCTTGGTTATAAAGTAAAAGAGAAGCATGTATTAGATCCTATCTTCATGCAAATAAAGAATGATGTAGGTATGAAGAAAGTGATGGGTTTCAATATTGGTGGGCATAGTATCTTAAGGTACCAAGGCAGGTTATGTGTTCTCGGTGTTAATGGGTTACGAGGAAGAATTTTGGCTAAAGATCATGAGTTGTGTTATACTGTTCATATTGGTCTGAAGAAAATGTATCATGATCTTAGAGAGATTTATTTGTGGAATAATATGAAGTGGGATGTGACCAATTTTGTGGCTAAGTGCATGATGTGTCAACAAGTGAAGGCAGAGTACTTGAGTCCCGGTGGTTTGACTTAAGAGATTAAACTGCCGGTGTGGGTTGACCATCTACCTCTCATAGAATTAGCCTACAATAATAATTAACACTCCAGCATTGGTATGGCACCATTTGAGGTCTTGTGCAGTAGGAGGTGTAGATCTCTTATTAGGTGGATTGAGGTTGGCGAAAATAAGTTGTTTAATCCTGATTTGGTTCATAAAGCTATGGAGAAGGTGAAGGTGATTTGGGATAGACTTAACGTCTCCCAAAGACACCAAAACTCCTATTTAGATGTGAGGTAAAAGAAGTTGGAATTCATTGTTGGTGATTGGGTGTTCTTAAAGTTGTCTCCCATGAAGGGAGTGATGCAGTTTGGTACCAAGAGGAAGCTCAGTTCACGTTATGTCAATGCGTACTTGGTTTTGAAAAAGGTTTGTAATATTTCCTATGAATTGGATTTACCTTCTAGTTTGAGCTCCATTCACACAGTTTTCATGTTTTGATGTTGAGGAATTACATAGGGTATCCTTCGATTGTTATTCCTTTAAAAAAAGGTGGGTATTTTGGATTCCTTGTCCTATGAGTAAGTCCCGGTTGAGATTTTTGATTGTTAAGTTCATTGATTGCGAACGAAGGACGTGGCTTCGGTAAAGGTTCTATGGAGAAACCAAAAGGTTGAGGAAGCTACTTGGGAAGCCGGAGAGGAAATAAAGTCCAAGTATCCATTCCTGTTCCCCATTCTGGATAATCGTGCTTTAGGTATGTGTATTCCTTAACATTTTTGTTTTCTGACTTTGTTATAGGAAAGAGTGATTTCCTTAGCATCCTTGATTTTTTTGTCTTTGTTAAAGGTAAGAGTGAAGGTATGTGGGGTAAAATCGTGCTAAAAATGTCTTTTCCTATCATTCGAGGGTAAATGATCCTAAGAGGGGAGTATGTAATGCCCCAAGTTTTTGGTCTTTGGAAATTTCCTAAAATTTTGTACTCATTGCCCTAGTTACGACTAGACCCTATGAGACATAGGGTGTCCTTACGAGTCGTTGGGATGAGTCATAAACAAACTAGTAATTTGTGGCTCTATTCTTCTCTCAGTATGAGTGGCTCACTAAGAGACGTAAGGATATGTTATGAGTCGTTAGGTGTAATCATAGGGTGTCCAGTGTATACCCCAATTTGGATTATATGTTGACTATGACTGGACCCTACGAGTCTTACGGTCCCATTAAGATTTATGTGGTTGAGTCGTAAGTTCAACAGTATAGGGTACCTTGGTGGTACTGCCTTGGTTATGACTCGTGGTGACAATTCATAAGGAGTGGTTACGATTCAAGGGTTGACCCGTAGTCAAAGGCAGAACATTTTCAGCTTTTAAGTTAAGGTCATCCCGGACATTTCCCCTCTTACCCAAATTAAAATATGCATTTTATAACCTCTTTAGGGTGTCATTAGCTCTCAGAAAAAATCTAAGTAACTTCTCAAACACTCCCAAAGGGCTCTCTAAATTCGCTCAAGCAAGTCAAGCTAGGGTTTTCTTAAGTTGGTCATCTAAGGACTCAAGGGTCAATTCCACTCCAAATTTCATGGTGTTTAAGGCATGTTACTCTTCCCTCATTGTTAATTTGTTAAAAGTATGTGTTTTAAAGTGTTGTTCATGATATATTGATGATGGATTTTGAAACAAAGGTTGGGCATGTTGAATGCTATGAATTGAACAATGTTTCGCATGGTTTGTATATGATTTTCATGCTTTAATTATGGTTTTAAACTTTTGGGAATATGGGTGATGCGGCCCTACCGGGGCCTTGTCGTAATGGGCGTCTCAAATCCAACCATGATTCGAGACCACCCCCGTTACCCAACCCAACCTCCAACTGATTGCCCTGAGTGGGCAGAATCCTTGAGCTTGTAACAAAATAGTGTAACAACTCACATGAAAACTCTAGATATGATCACAATCATGACCAACCCAACTGAGTCTAACCGTACTAAACCAATACTGAAACCAAGGCCATAAACTAGGCCTTGACAAAAGATGTTCCAAAACTTAATATAATTAGTCTCAAAATAAAATATGATGGAACAATGAGAAATTATGTCTGATGATACCAGCCTCAATACCAATACCAATGCAAACGCTGACACCTTACCGATCCCGCCCATTCCAACCTATAGTAGTACTACAAAGCCTCTAACCAAATAAGTAATAAAATTCGATTGGGACATGCCCCCAACCATGGCACAAACCAATATCCAAAATAAAATCGAAGTGTCTAGAAATATCCATAACATGAAATGGAGTCTTCCGAAAGGATGGAAGCTCACCACTTTAGTCCAAATATTGGTCCCCGAGTCAATCACTATGTAGGAGGAGTAGAACAGCCAGTTCCTACATAGCGTGGTATACAACCGCGAGTAGATGGGTCAGCAGGTGAACGTTAGTATGATCTCATGATAAGGATAAAATAATTCCATTTAAAAACCAAGTAAAACCATATATATGCACACAACCATACATATATATAACTATTCCGGGAAAGGGGCCCCGGTTTAGCATGCCTTTAAAACCTTTACTTGGGTTGTGTAGATTTGTCGTCCTAAACTACCCACGGGCTGTATGGGTTTAGCTCCCAGTAGTAAAAGGGTCCCAGTGCGTGTAGCTGCATGACCAGGGAAGAAAACCTGGGATGACTAATACATCTGCCAAATATAGTGTGAAATCTTACACATGGTCACCAAGACCAACCTCACATCGGCAAATATGAGTTTCCAGTTTTAGTCCCCCCAGGACATCTACCTACCATAGATATGCTACATATCCCGCCATTAATGCCCAATTAAAACCATTTTCGAAATAACCAAACCATTAACCAATTATTAGCCTAAGGCCACTAATATTGGTATGGTCATACCAACTCTTACTTTCACGTATCATCCCTAGACAACCATTTATAGGTTTGAGGGTACTTTCAAGTGCCTTTTTCAATTACCATATTAAACCACTTGGGGGATTCCATGTACCCCACAAGCATAACCATTTAGCCATTTACCTTTCCAAGACATTTAAACCATGCATAATTCTTTTACCAAGTTTTAAAACATGCAAGAGTTCCATTAAAATACTCAATGCAATGAAAACACTATTATAGGCATTTTGTCAAACACATTAGGGAATAATATAACCAAAACCAATTTTGATTACCATTAAACCATTCCCATACAATCTAATTATTCAAAACCGTCATTAATGTACATAAATCATAATTAAAACCATGGAAAACCATAACCAACCATTTAATATCAAAACCCCCAATTCATATTTGAAAACCAAACTCATACAATCAATGAAGTTATGAAAAAAAATCATAAAAATCATGCTTCTAGTTAGAATTAACAATGAGAAAAGAGAACATGCCTTAAACCAAGATGGTGATAGAAAGAAATCACCAAGACAAGCCCAAAATCAATCCTCTAGTTGAAACTCTAGCTTCCCTTGCCCAAAAGCTTTTGAGAGAATTATAGTGTTTTAGCAGAGTTTTCGAGTGTTAATGAATGAAATAATAGGGTAAATAACCTCCCAATAAAGTTAGAAGTCGTGGGACCTTATTAGGGTAAGTGGGGAAATGTTCAGAATACCACCACTTAAGTTGCACAAAATCCCATCCCAAAGATACGACTAACACACGAGTCATACCCTACATTACGAGTGGTAACCTTCACTCGTGTCTTGAGCCTTAACATTTAGATCCAATACTGTCCAGCATATGACTCATCCAACCAAGATGTATCCAAAGCATACGATCCATACCCTTCATCCGTACCACTAGCAGATTAAAACTCAAGGAAAATTTAGACACTGTCCACCATACGAGTCCTGGGTATGACTCATACCATGGCTTACGGCTCATGGTGAGCCACTCGTACTCAGATCCAACCTAATTAACCAAGTCTAAGTTTAAGTTAAGGAACCAAATGATCCGTAACCACCAATACTACTCATACCCATAAGTCGTATCCATTCTAGTGACCAAAATCCATCCCACCAACCAATATAGGTTAGTATACAACTGGACCATACCATTCATACCCCAACATACAGCTCGTACCCATGATTCGTATTAGGTCTAGAGATCAGAATTCTAAGAAATTTTTTAAGGTCCAGAAACCAGAGTGTTTCAGTCTCCCCTACAAGGAACATTCATCCCCGAACAACGGACAAGGTAGGGGTAACCACACGCATGAGTCATTTGCATTATCAAATATATTTCCAATCTTTAACAAAATTTGAAAACAAAGAAGTAAAGATACTAACCTTTCCTTCAACAAACTCAGAAAATAAAGTTGTGTTAAAGAACACATACCTTCCGCAAGAATCCCAGGAGCAGAAAATAAATGCAGATATTTGGATTTCATGTACTCTTCCGCTTCCTATTTAGATTCTTCCACATTATGGTTCTGCAAAAGAACCTTAACCGAAGCCACATCCTTGGTCCGCAACCGACAAACCTGCCTATCCAAGATCTTAATCAGGATTTCTTTATGAGACAAAGAATGCGTGATACCCAATCCTTCCAAAGGAACAACCGAAGAAGGATCACCAATGCACTTCCTCAATATGGAAACAAGAAAGACTGAATAAACCAAGATCAAGATCGAAGGCAACTCCAGCTCATAAGAAACATTACCAATTCTCCACAAAACCTCATAAGGACCAACATACCGGGGACTAAGCTTACCCTTCTTACCAAACCGCTCTACTCCTGTCATGGAAGATACCTTAAGGAAAACCTTTTCCCAAACCTCAAACTCAAAGTCTCTATGCCTAACATCCGCATAGGACTTTTTAAGACTTTGGGAAGCCTTAAGCCTCTCCCAAATCACCTTCACCTTCTCCATATCCTGGTAAACAAAGTTGGGACAAAACATATCTGCCTTCCCAAGCTCAAACCACCCTATAGGAGATCTACACCTCCTACCATACAATGCCTCAAAAGGGTCCATACCAATACTTGAATGATAGCTATTGTGGTAAGAAAACTCCACCAAAGGTAGATGCCCATCCCAATTTCCACCATAATCAATCACACAAGCCCAAAGCATATCCTTCAATATCTGAATAGTTCTCTACCCTTGCCCATCCATCTGCGGGTGGAAAGCAGTACTCAAACTAACCTTAGTTCCCAACCCTTTCTGATAAAATCACCAGAAGTGAGATGTAAACTACATGCCACGATCAGAAATAATTGAAATAGGCACCCCATGTAGCCTCACAATCTCATGAAGATACAACTTTGCATAATCCTCTACTGAGAAGGTAGTCCGCACTGGCCAAAAGTGTACAGACTTAGTCATCCTATCCACGATGAACCAAATAGAATCATATTGATTTCTAGACCGAGGAAGGCTGGTAACAAATTCCGTATTGATCACTTCCAATTTTTGCTCGGTCAAATCAATTTCTTGATACAACCCTCTTGGCCTAATGTGCTCAACCTTAACCTATTGACACACTATGCACTTGGCCACAAAATCAGCCACATCCCTCTTCATGACATTCTTCCAATAGATCTCCTTGGGATTATGGTATATCTTAGTGAGTTGGGATGAACAACATAGCGTGATTCATGCTCCTTAGCCAAAATCCCTTATTGCAAATCATCGACATCAGGAACCCACAACCTCTCTTTGTACTGTAAAGTACCATGACCACTGATCTCAAACACCACTACCTTTTACCCACCAACAACACTTTTGATTTTGATCAAGATAGGATCTAGCACTTACTTCTCCTTAATATCCGCACCAAGAGATGATTAAACCACTTCTTGCATTATCATACCACTATTCTTGAAGTCTAAGAGGCGAACTCCAAGATTAGCCAAATGGTGAATATCCTTCGCCGATTCTCGCTTTCCTTTCGCTACATGAGTCAAACTTCCATGGATAACCTACTAAGAGCATCAGCAACCATATTAGACTTACCTGGGTGATAGTGAAGACTCATATCATAGTCCTTGAGAAGTTCAAGCCATTTTCTCTACTTGAGATTAAGCTCTTTGTGAGTGAACACATACTGTAGACTCTTATGATCAGAAAAGATATCCACGTGCACACCATATAAATAATACTATCATATTTTTAAAACAAATAAAACCGCTAATATCTTCAAATTATGAGTAGGATAATTCCTCTCACGCACTTTTAACTACCTAGAAGCATAGGCAATCACCCTCCCATGCTATATTAACACATAACTAAGCCCTACCCGAGATGCATTATAATAAACTACTAACCCATTATTGCTTTCCAGCAAAGTCAGAATAGGAGTCAAAGTCAACTTATCCTTCAACATCTTGAAACTCCGTTCACAAGCATTAGACCAAGAAAACTTAACCTTCTTCTAAGTCAACTAAGTCAAAAGAGCAGCCATCAATGAAAAGCTTTCCATAAACTGCCAATAATACCTAGCTAAACCCAAGAAGTTCTGAATGTCAGATGGAGTCGTAGGTCTAGGCTACCTCTTTACCACAACAATCTTTTTCAAATCCACCATGATCCCATCACTAGAAATAATATGACCCAAGAAAGTTATAGAGTTCAACCAAAACTCAAACTTGGAGAACTTGGCGTATAACTACTCTTCTTAAGGTATGAAACACCACCCGAAGGTGATTACCAAGATCCACCTCACTTTTTCAATAAATAAAAATGTTATTAATAAAAACAATAACAAAAAGATCCAAATATTAATAGAAAAAACTCTATTCATCAGATCCATTATGCCACCGAGCATTAGTCAACCAAAATGACATCACCAAAAACTCAAAGTGTGCATACCGAGAATTAAAAGTCATCTTAGGTATATACACCTCCCTAATCTTTAGTTGATGGTATCCAGAATGAAGATTTATCTTAGAAAAGAACTTGCCACCTAGCAAATGATCAAATAGATCATCTATTCTTGGAAGAGGATATTTTTTCTTGTTCGTCACCTTGTTCGACTGCCTATAGTTAATGCACATCCAAAGAGAACCATCCTTTCTGCACACGAACAACACCGGTGTACCCCAAGAAGACACACTAGGATGAATAAACCCCTTATTCAAAAGATCCTTAAGTTGCTCCTTGAGTTCTCTCAACTCTGCCAGAGACATTCTATATAGAGGAATAGAAATTAGATGAGTCTCCAAGACTAAGTCAATACCAAACTCTATTTCCCTATCCAAAGGAACACCAGGAAAATCATCTAGAAAGATCTCAAAACTCATTAACCACTGGAACTGACTGGAAAGAAGGACCTTCCCAGTTAGAATCCTTAACCCAGACCAAGTGATAAAGACAAACTTTAGATATCAACCTTCGAGCTCTAAGATAAGAAATAAATCTCCCCCTAGGAGCTAAAGAACCACCCTTCCATTCAATGGTTGGCTCACCAGGGAACCTAAAGACAACTTTACGATTCTGACAATCCAAGGATGCATAACAAGAATGTAACCAATCTATACCATAAATGACATCAAAATCCACCATTCCCAACTCAAGCAGATCCGCCCTATAGACTCTCTTAATAATAACCGAGTTACCTACTAGGTAGAAATAGAAAAAGGATTCAAAATAAATTTTGGACCAAAACAAAAAGATACAGCCATATAAGGAGTCATATAGGAAAGAGTAGACCCTGAATAAAGAAAATAATATACATCACGAGAGAAAAGTTATAACGTAATAGTAACGACATCAAGTGATGCCTCAGATTCCTATCAGGACACCAAAGCATACAACCTATTCCGACCAACACTAGAACTAGAAGCATTAACAGAACTAGATGTCATACCACCAGGTGTAGAAGCAGAAGATGAAGCCACGGGAATCCTATTAGCCCCTGTAGCAACCTTATTAACCTGACAATCCCTGAGCTAATGCCTGTCTATCCACATTTGAAGCATTTGTCCTTTGTTTTATCACAATAACCCCGATATGGATGACCACAGAACCGACAAAGAAGGAATGAAGAAACTAAGTGGCCTCCACTTGCCTGAAATTGGGCACTCTGTGCCCAAAAATTATCACCACCTTGATGATGTCTGTCACCCGCCTGGTAAGGAGCACTAGAAGAAGAGTAGGAACTAGAACTCCCTCACTTCTTTTTCTGTCCTTTGCCACCATTCCAACCACCCTGAGACTGAGCACCTCCCTGGTAAAAAAACCTAGTCCTCTTACCTTATCTATCCCCAAACTTTTCGTGCTTTCTCTTTTCATTTTCCACTTACTGTATATGAATATCAACCTAGAGAAGTCCATATATTTAATTAGCATGGCAGTCTTACTCTCCAAAATCAAATTCAGATTCAACCGAGAAGCGAACTTTCTTATTCTTGCTCGCATATCAGCAACTAAATCAGAAGCATACCTTGATAATTGGTGAAACTTTAAGGCATATTCCTTGATAGACATCCTCCCCAACTTGAGGTTCACAAACTTCTCCATCCTTACTTCCCTCAACTCTTGGGCAAAGAAACAATCCAAGAAGGCCGTAAAAAAATTATGCCACATGACTGATTCTTCCACATCACCCCTATCATTGTCCCACTCTTCATACCATTGATATGCAGCATCTTTGAGCCGATAAGCTGCAAAGTCTACCCCCTCCACATAGGTAGCTTGCATCACCCGAAATATATTTTCTATTTCATCCAAGAATCCATGTGGATCCTTCTTTACCTTTACTCTAGAAAAAGTGGGAAGACCCATCTTCATAAATTGGTCAATCCTTGTGGTTTCAGCAGACAAAGCACCTATTGCACCTCACTCAGCTTGATCAGCGACTATCTGAGCAATAGTATAAATATATTGATGGAATTCTACATTAGTCACCTCACCTTGAGGAGGACATGTAACAACTGGTGGAACTCCAAAACTATCAGGGATAGGACTATAAAATTGAAGATGAACCCCAGAAGTAGGACGCACCCCTTCGGCATTACCCCCAGATAGGATAGAAAAATTTTCTTATTTTCCAAATCTACAAGGTATGATTTAAACGATGAATGAACAAGGATTAGAAATGATTCCAGGACTGAGACTCCAAGCTTGAGAATAGAATACCAAGAAAGTGAAACATTCCTAAATGTCTTATAGTCTCTCTCTTATGAGTGTATCACTCTACACATACTTATAAGAGACTCGACTCTACACGACATTGTGGACTCCTAATTAAACATGAACATAGGCTTTGATACCAACATGACATGACCCAATCGGATCCTTGTCATAATTGGCATTCTAAGTCCAACCATGATCAGAGACCACTCCCATTACACAACCCAACCTCCAATTGATTGCCCTGAGTGGGCAGAATCCTTGATCTTGTAACAAAATAGTGTAACAACTCACATGAAAACTCTAGATATGATCACAATAATGACCAACCCAACTGAGTCTAACCGTACTAAACCAATACCGAAACCAAGGCCATAAACTAGGCCTTGACAAAAGATGTTCCAAAACATAATATAATTAATCCCAAAATAAAATTTAATGGAACAATGAGAAATTATGTCTGATGATACCAGCCTCAATACCAATACCAATGCAAAGGCTGACATGTATACCTATCTCGCTCATTCCAACCCATAGTAGTACCACAAAGCCTCTAACTAAAAGAGTAATAAAATTCAGTAGGAAGATGCCCCCAACTATGGCCAAAGCTAATATCCAAAATAAAATCAAAGTGTCTAAAAATATCTGTAACATAAAATAAAGCCTTCCAAAAGGATAGAATCTCACCACTTTAGTACAAATGCTAGTCTCCAAGTCAACCACTATGTAGGAGGAGTAGAATGATTGATTCCTGTAGAGCATGGGTATACAGCCGCCAGTAGATGGGTTAGCAGGTGAATGCTAGCATAATCTTAGGATATGGATACAATAATGCAATTTATAAAACCAAGTAAAACTATCCATATGCACACAATCATACATATATATAAAACCATGCCAAGAAAGAAAACTGGGTTTAGAATGCCTTTATAACCCTTACCTGGATTGTGTATCTTTACTATCCTAGACCACCCACAGGCTATATGGGTTCAGTTTCCCATATTGAAAGGGCCCCAATACGTGTATCCGCATGACCAGGAAAGAAAACCTAGGATGACTAGTACATCCCTCAAATATAGTATGACATCATACACATAGTCACCAAGACCAACCTCACATCGTAAAATATGAGTTTCCAGTTTTGGTCCCCCAGGACCTCCACCTTCTATGGCTTTGCTACACATCCCGCCATTAATGCCTAATTAAAAGCATTTTCCAAATAACCAAACCATTAACCAATTATTAACCAAGGCCATTAATATTGTATCGTCATACCAACCCTTACTTGCAAATAATCATCCATAGCCAACAATTTATTGGCTTAAGGGGATTCTCAAATGCCCTTTCCAATTACCATATTAAACCACTTAGGGGAATTCATGTATCCCAAAAGAAATACCATTTATCCATTTACCTTTCTAAGCTATTTAAACCATACATAATACCATTACCAAGTTTTAAAACATACAAGCATTCTATTAAAATACTCAATGCAATGAAAACATTATTAGATGCATTTTGTCAAATACATTAGGGCATAATATAACCAAAACCAATTCAAATTACCATTAAACCATTCCCATGTAATCCAATTATCCAAAATCGCCATTAATGCACATAAAGCATAATTAAAACCATGGAAAATCATAACCATCCATTTAATATCAAAACCCCCAATTCATATTTGACAACCAAAATCATACAATTAATGAAGTTTTGAAAATATTCATAAAAACCATGCTTCTAGTTAGAATTAACAATGAGGGAAGATAACATGACTTAAACCAAGATGATGAAGGAAAGAAATCACCAAGACAAGCCACAAATCAAACCACTAGTTGAAACCCTACCTATCCTTACCCAAACACTTTTGAGAGAATTATAGAGTGTTTTAGAAGAGTTTCTAAGTGTTAAATAAATGGAATAATAGGGTAAATAACCTTTCAAGAGAGTTAGAAGTTGTGGGACCTTATTAAGATAAGTGGGAAAATACCCAGAATACCCTTACTTAAGTTGCACAAAATCTCATCCCACAAATACGACTGACCCTCACGAGTCATACCCTCCAATACGATTATTACCCTCCACTCATGTCCTAAGCCTTAACCTTTGGATCCAATACTTTCCAGTATATGACTCATCCTGCCAAGTCATATCTAAAGCATATGATTTGTACCCTTCATCCGTACCCCTGGCAGATTTAAAACCGAATAAAGAATTAGACACTACCCACCATACAAGTCTTGGGTACTACTCATACCCTAGCTTACGGCTCATGGTGACCCACTCGTACTCAGATCCAACCTAAGTAACCAAGTCTAAGCTTAAGTTAAGGAACTAAATAATTTGTAACCACCAATACGACTCATACCCTTAAGTTATATCCATTCCAGTAACAAAAATCCATCCTACCAACCAATATAGTCAGTATACGAATGGACCATACCATTTGTACCCCAATATACGGCTCGTACTCATGATTTATATTGGGTCCAAAAATTAGAATTTCAGGAAATTTTCTAAGGTCTAGAAACTAAAGTGTTTCAATGGGTATGGTGAATGAATTAGAGAATTGTGATTTTCCTTAACATATGACTTTTGACATGGTTATGACCCCAATGCCATAATGTAAAATTGGTTTTTAATTATAAGAAATATAGGAATTCATAAAATTAAACTAGTATTGAACTATTGCATGATATAATGATATATTTGAAACATAATGGTATGATTTAATGAACAAAGGGTGTTGGTGTCCCCCACCTTGTATTATTGAACAAAGGGAGTTTTCTTCCCTAAGTTAATGGAAATTGGTTTAGCATATTGTTATTATCTTGCAAGTGTAGTTGGTATAACGATACTAATAATGTATGCCTTAATATGAAATGTGGTTCCATAAATGGTAATGTGTGATACTTATTTTAATTAGCCTCTAATAAGGGTTATTTAGCTGAGTCATTAAAGTAGAGGTCCAAGTGACCGATACTTGAAATCGCGTTTGCCGGCGGGGGTCAAAGTGACCAGGGAGGTTCGAGTCCCCCTCATTGTTATTTCATGATTAGGGCCTCCATAAATCACTATATGATGGGTACTTAAGTCACCTTATTATATAACAAGAGGTTTGATTCCTCCATGTACATATATATGAGAATATTCTTTGATTCATGCGGCTATACACATGGGCCTAACAAGGAGGTGAGAGATGTGGCCAATATAGCTCATGGGTAAATATTATGATGGTTGAGCTACATAATCTAGGTGAAAGTTTCAAGTATGTGTTAAACCTTGTTCCCTATCCCGACACGTGAAGTATATATGTATATGCAATGGAGTATATGCATTGATTTTGATTGATTTTGAACTATTGATCTGGACATTATGTTATCCTTATCCCTGAGTTTCATGCTAGCACTCCAACCACTAACCATCTTCGGACACTGTATCCCCATGCAATGTAGGAATTGGTCATACTTTTACTCTTCCTACTCAATGATTAGTATTTCGGATTAGCCCATGAGTTGACATTGAAATGGTGAGCTTCCATACATCAAAAGTCTACATTTCAAAATTTTGGTTCTCTTATGTCTCGGATTGTTTAGATTTTTTTTAGCAATAGTCGGGGGAATGTACCAACACTTTATTGATATTCTTTTTTGGTTCATTATGTAGAAGTCTTTGTTTGGACTACTATTGTTTTTGGGCGGTGTCAGTCGATTGTTTGGTTGGCCGTTGGTCGGCGATTATAGACTTGATTTGAATTTCCTAAAGTTTGTTGTACGCTATCTTGTTGTATTTTCAGAATTCATCCGACATTATGGTGTGTTGTGGTTCGACCAGTTAGGTGCAGGGGGTGATCTCCAGTCCATGTAAGACTTCATATACCCATCACAGCTAGTCCCTGGTTTGGGTCATGACAGTTAAAAGTAAACAAATTTGATTTATGAGCTATTCTTGTGGGTTGGTAGTGAATGGGGTATTAATTTGCATAACTTTTATTTTGCTTTCTTTCTTGTCTTGATAGATATTCAAAACAATTGTGTAGTAAAACTAGCTGGATTACATGATTGTTAGTGACATGCTTGCTATGTGTTTACAAATTTTTTGTTAAATATTAATATGGATTAAGTTGAGTTAGCTTATGATACCTACCATCACATAGTGATTTTGTACTGAAACTATGCTGTGCTTTTTTTTAATTGGGTGTAGAGCTTATTCCAGTGACTTCTACGAGGTCTCATATGTAGAAGTAGCGTGTCATCATATCTAAGGATAGACATTAAACTTTTGAGAAGCCATAGATCTATCTTATCTTAATCTTGTCCTCCTAGTTTCGGACAAACACAATTTTTACTTTATTATTGGTATTTTTTTGGTTGTACCCAAAGATATGTTTAAGTTAGGGTTCTGGCATGGTGAAACTCAATTTCTGGGCATTTTTTTTAGATATTATGGATTTTTTACGTATTTACTTAAAATGAGAATGATTGTTATGTTATTAATGGATATGGTTTGTTTGTTATCTGAAATGGCTTAGTAGTTGGGTTGATTTTCTAGTTAAATGGTTCTACAACCAAAGGGTTAGTATGAGTTCCACTCATAATGGATTTTGAGTTGTGCAAAAGTTTTTATTAAAGCCCTACATTTGTTGATCTCACCATATCATAATGAATCTAGTAGAGTCTTGCGGGATAGTATGGAGATGCATGTACTTTTCTTTGAGAGGCTATAGGACTTTACAAAAACTTCACTTTCTTCTTTCTTTCGTGCTATGACTTGATTCCAATTGGTAACTGAAGATTCAAACTAGGATCTAACCTCTTCATTCTGTTTTTACAGATAATGAACACGAGATCAAATGGAGTTACACCAGGGGCTCGCAAGCCAGTTTCTCCAACTATTAATGTTACAGTTAGAGGTCGACAATGTGTAAGGGGGATGAGAGGAGGTAGGTAGCACCCTCCATGGATGGAGCCCAAACTACAGCTAATATAGCTGTACAGAGGCCAACATCGCCTCCCCCACCCAAGTACCATCCAAAAAAGGTGGTAAATGATGAGTTACCAGTGCATGAGGATTTAGCATCGATTCAGGAATGTGTAACCCCTCTTTAGATACCATCAGAATTGATTCAATAGGTTTCGAGTTTTTTGAGTGGGATAGACAGTACTGGGGTCATGCCTATAATTCCTATTTACCAGTTGTTGGGTGTACAACATATTGCAACAGTAACCCTTAGAATTAATGAAGCTTCAGAGATGGATGTTTTTCCTCATCCAATACTGGATTCGGCTATGATCGGGAGTGATCATGAGTTATTACGTTAGTTCCTGGAAATGAAGACACTAGTCTTCCTTGGTTGTGATATGGAAGATGATTTTGAGTTTATTAGGGATTTTTGTGAGAGGTTCCATAAGATGGGGATGGTAGAGCAGAACGGGGTAAAGTTTGTGAAATTCCAATTGCAAGGAGATGCTAAATAGTGGTGGAGGGCATATGTTTAGTATAGATCTTCATTGTTGTCTCCATTGACTTGGACTTAGTTTCAGTCCTTATATTTGGAGAAATATGTGCCAAGCATCTTGCATGACAACATAAAAGATAAGTTACTCACCCATGAACAAGGCAATATGACTATTACAGCTTATGAGACTAAATTTCATGCCTTGTCCAAATTTGCTACTCAAATGCTTGAAATAGAGGAAGAATGGATTTGCCCGTTTGTGAAATGTTTGAACACTAATCTTAATATTTCAGCACTTCAAATGACTTCCTCAAATAATACCTTTAATGATATGGTAGATTTTGTGAGAAAGGTGGAGGGAGTCGGATAGAAGCACTATGCGAAAAAGTCTAGGAAGAAGGTCCTAAATTCGGGCAACTTTAGTGGATCATACTGTAGAGGCCACAGTTTTCAAGCCTACTCTGCCTATCTTATTCAGTCAGCCTTGCCAGTTTTGACAAGAGATTCATTGAAATAAATACCTTATTTTATGGAAAAGAGTAGTGGACATCCATATTAACTACTATAATAATTTATAACATCTTCAGTTTATCCTTTTAATTTCAATTAAATTTTCTATCTACGTCCTATTTTATTTTACAAAATTTGAAACTTATAAATATTTTTTTACAAAATTATTAACTTATGAAAGAATTGGTTTGGTTTATTTCATGGGGTCAAACCCAAGTGGAAGAAAATTTCATGTGTTGAATTACTTGGCTAAAAAATGAACTTGGAGAGCAAGCAAAAATTTACGGAGGAAAAATTGTGTATTTATTTTTTTATTTTCTTATTTTTTGCTTTGAGACCAAGTTGGATAAAGTTTGTATTTGTTTTTTCATTTCTTATTTTGTGCTTGGAGCCCAAGTTTTTCCATCTATAAAAGGATGGTCATTCTTGATTTTTTAAATCATCCCAAAATACATTTTTAAATACATTGTAAGAGTAGAGAGTTGAGAAAAAATTTGCTTAGGTGTACATGGGATCTCTCCCCTTTCATTGTTAATAATATAAAGGAATTTGTTCTCGATGGATGTAGGATCATTCGGATCAGAACCACGTTAAACTTGTGCCTTTCTCTTATTCTTTATTACACGTTTCTGCTAATGTCGCACCCAAGCGCACAGACAAGTGTATGTGGTCCATCAAGTAGTAAAATGGACTTTTTAAAAAGCCAAGTATCGACCCCATAGGGACTAATGTAAAGCAACTATTTAATTTCAATTCAACTATTAACATTAACTCAGTGCAAACATAGCCTCAAAAGTTAAAGAGTTATAACTAAGTGTAAAGATAAATAATGAATTAAAATAAAGGTCTTGGACAATCAATGGTGAAGAACCCAGGGTTAAGGCACTTTGGTTCACTAGATCAATGATACGACTATGGCCTTCAGGACCGCTCATCGATTATCTAACTTAGCCCCCAACGACTTCATCGAGCAAGGATGTGAGAACTAAGTTCAATACGTTCATCTTTCATCCCGTAGTTGAACTAAATAGGCCAATTAAGTATATGCCTATCCTAAGTGCAAATCATAACTTAATTCTAGTGAATTTACGATCCCATTCTATCTATCCCACTTACTACCCTATCATCCATGCTTCCGAGTTCATAATAGAGTTAAGTATGTATTCTAAAGGCCACAAATCCATAAAATAGTTATAACAAGAATAAATAAATAACCACACATGATAAACAATCAAAACCAAATCAATTCACAATAATAATGCTCATGTTCTTAGCTTTAACCCCGAAAAAGGGTGTTTAGCCGATCATGGACATAACCGTAATCACAATGAATGAATACATGTTAAAATCCATAAAAAAAAGTAATGGAAGAAAAACTCTAATTGAAGTATTATCCAGCCCCCCTTCAATTCCCAAGGTCATCCAAGGTGTGAAACATAACAACTAAGTGTCATGTTTAAACTTGGAATAAGATTGTCGATTTTAACATAGGTTCGTGTCACGCCAATATCACACCATATAGGTAGTGTTGCATGGCCAAATCGTGTTGAGCTACTGGAAATTTCTTCCAAGGATGATGCAAATGGTGTTCCATATCCTTATCGTAGTACCTAGGCAGCGTGGCATGCCAAGGTGTCCAAAACGTCCAACTTTAGCCATGTCTTGTCCCATGCTTTTGTCCTTCAAGTCCGATCTCGGTGATGTTGTTTTCACTTGATTTCCCTCTTGTGTATCATCCATATATCATCATGATAAACTCACAAAGAATAATATAGAATCAAACACCATATTTTAGAGCTCCAAACAAGACACAATTCAAGACGATGAACTAGTAAAAGCCATAGCTCAAGCTAAGAGTACAAGTTTTGTCCTTTTGATCTTTAAATTAGTGTTTTGACTCCAAAATACCTATGAGTACACCTTAACCACTACAAATACATACTTTGACCCTTAGATGCTCATTTATACACGAATTCACTCATTAAGTGCAAGAGAAATCCTTGAAACAAGACTAATTAAGCTCGGATAACACATTTGAGGTGCATAAATTCACCTCAGATCATCACCCCACACATAAAGTATTGTTCATCCTAGAACAAATATTTAATCTAAGGATCATAATTAGAGAAGACTCTACACTTCAACAACAAGCAATACACTCAAGCTAGTACTATAATGACTACACAGAATGCAAGTCTTACAAACTAACATGTCTTATTCAACTGAGAACTCAAGAGTACTACATCAAAACATCCTAACCTCAAGAATTGACTCACCAAGTTAGCAAACTCATGCACATTACTCAATCATAGAGATCATACAACTCTCCTAATTATTATCAAACATTTTTCCTTACCACAAGAGAGTTACCCATACTCACTCTCGTAGATGCAATTTTATCACAAAAGTGGGTATAAGGATCAAATTACACTCACTATCACAAAGAATTCACAAGTTATACATGATGAACCATAGGCTTGCCCTTATTGTAGTACTCCACTAATATCAAAATGTTAAGACTTAGGATTAAGTAGGTTTTTCAAGGTTGTAATGTAAGCTAAGGGATAGGTAGGATCTATATTTACTAGTAATAGTGACTATCTTCCCTAAGAGCTTTAATACATGACTCGTATATTAAGACCTCTAACAACCAAACTTTACACCTAACCTACCTTTACACATATCGTTTTTTCCCCATTTAAGTAAGTTAATTTATATTCAATATAGAAAGGAATATTCTATTCAATACATTATTGAATTTTGAACAATCTTTATTCTTTTCATTACACAACTCCCAACCTCAATATACATAAATTCTCAGCACCAATAGCTATGTTTTGGGGGCTTCACTTATTACCTTTTTTTACTTGTATTTAAATTCCTTAACTCAATTAATTTTCAACTAAAGCGCTTAGAATCTTTGGATCAAATTAAGGTCAAAAAAAGAAAGGGAGTTAGGCTACATATGAAGCTACCAAAGAAAATAAGCTAAAGGTTCAATAGGGTTTAACTAGGATTATGAACAAAGGTAAGTAAAAGGGGGTGTGAAACAAGTTTGTCAAAGAAATGCATATGTCATCTCCGAAACCCACACTCTTTATTTCACTTTGCATACACAAAAGAAAAGTTTTAGACATCAAATGCAACAAGGAATATACACACAAACATCACACATACATAGCACATACTCAAGTCAGTAGGATCATTATAGACTCTCAACCAAACAATCAAACAAATTTAAAATTAAGCCCACAACATACAAAAGTCATAAACTAGAGCCTGAGTCTCAAAAGCAATAATTCGCATAGACAACATGCTTTTACACACAAAAACCCACTTACATCATGCGATAACATATAGCACCAATAAGAAATCTCACTTTCCTAGTCACAAAAATTTTAAAACTACTCCTAAAAGGAAAAAGGATATTGGGTTCAGATGGCACCCCCATGGAAAAGAACCAAATAACCACAGGGTGGGTGAAATGTGCACCTAGACTGACCCAACTAACTAAAAACTAAAAAAAATGTTTTTGTAATTTTTCAAAAATTTAAATTAAAACCAAAAACAAACTAAGGAAACAACTAGAACTAAGACCAACCCCAAAACAAATTATAGAAACAACTAGAACTAATACCCTATAACATCACTTCACTCGAAACCATAAGATTTTCCCACCCCACATTTAAAACTTACTTTTTCACTAAAGTAAACTTAAAATTAGAGGCCAAATACTCCCTAAGGCCTCTAGGACTAGCTAGCAGCATCCTGAAACATCAAGAGGGTCTGGGGACCCCATACTTATCTCTGTCATACTCCTTATCTCAGGTTTTTGGTACTCAGACTTTCCATCAACCTGTGACTCAACAAAAATAAACACTACGTGAAGTAAAAAACTAAAATACTAAAAGTAAAATACCTATCTTAACTTGGGTTTCCTCCTAAGTAGTGCCTGATTTAGTGTCGTGGTATGACCTAACATCACTACTCAACTGAATTTCTTCATCTGCTTCCTCCTACTTGGAGGCCATCTTCTAATTCATTTCTGACCTCTTGAGTGTGAACTCTTAAGGTCAACAACATCAATCATCATCACATTAGGCTTAGGTGGTGGCTCGATAAACTCAATGAGACTGTTGGAAGAGGTCTTTGGTGATGTATTTTCTACCACCCCACACTTATCAACTTCTATTATTGTAATGATACACAAATCTTTGTAGTGGGAAGGTGGATTAAGTGTCTTATAAACTCTGAAAACCATATTTTCATTATCTAATCTCATTGTAAGAGTGCCCTCTCTTACTTCTATAAATGCTCCTCTCGAGGGTAAGAATGGACGTCCTAGAATGATTGGTACTCTATTATCTGCATCATAATCCAAAATAATAAAATCAACAGGAATTACAAACTTACCAACCTTTATCAAGACATCATTAATTATTCCTTTGAGCTTTACTATGGTATTGTCCACCATTTATAGCATCATAGAGCATGGTCTTAGCTCACCCAACCCAAGAGTGTTGAACATAGACAGAGACATCAAATTTATACTTTCCCCTAAATTACTCAAGGCATGGACCACTTGACCGTCACCAATCAGTATGGGGAGGGTAAAACTCCCATGGTCCTTAAGCTTCTTGGGCATCTTTTTCATTACCATGGAGCTTCACTTCTCTATCAATTCCGCCGAGCTTCACTTCTCTATCAATTCCGCCGTCTTAATTTTTTACAGCTTCACTTTGTTAGTTATCACATCATTCAAGTACTTGGAGTACTTAGGCATTCTCTATGAAATATCTAAAAGAGCCAAATTAGTGTGAAGTTCTCTGAACGTGTCAAAGAACTTCTTGAAACAAGCCTTCTCTGTGGCTTTCTTGAATCTCTGTGGGAATGGTGATGGTGGTCTGTTATTCGCTTGTTTGGTAACCTTTATTTTTAGGTACTCAGACTCCCCTGAATTATCAGTAACTTTATCTGCAACCTATTGTGGAACTAACTCTTCATCTACTTCCTTAGCTTTCTTCGAAGGTCTATCACTAAGCTTCTTACCTCACCTTAAAGTGATTGTCATAACATACTTCAGAGGTTCATTATCACTTGGTAACCCATTTTGAGGCCTGGTATTTTGTGTCAACTGCAATTACCCCAACTGTTTCTCTAACTGCTTTTGAACTACTTGCAGATTTTTTATTTCAGTAGCCATTTCCTCTTACTTGGCTAGGATTTTCTTTGAAGTTTCCTCAATGTTACTATCCTGTGTGGTGTGCTTCTACTACTGATTATTTCCCCAAGAGTAATTTGGTACCTGAGTCTGCCACTTTTGATTGTAGGCATTACTATAATTTGGCCTTTAAGCATTGCCTACAAAGTTCAGCGATTCTAGATTTTCACCACACAAGTCTGCAAAGTGGCCACTATTGCCATAAATCTCACACCAACCTGGGGTCTTCTTCACTACATTCACTTAAGTTGGAGATTGGTTAGCACACCCAATTTGATGAATTAGGTTATTATTTGAAAAATTGAGTGGCTAAGGTTGTGATACTGTTAACTTCAATCATTCCTGACATGTCTCTATCCCATTCTAGATTTCCTTGAGCTATGCGGTTTAACAAAGTATACAGCTTATCATAAGTCTTTTCCAGAGCCTAACCACCTGTAGCTGAATCTAGCAAAAATTTTTTGTTATGATCAAGGGCTTCAACAAAGGTGTGAGCTAATACCTCATTAGACTACTGATGATGTGGATAGTCCCAAAGAAGAGACTTGAATCTCCTCTAAGCATGATAAAGATTTCCATTCGGCTTCTTCTTGAAGGTCAAAATCTTACTGCGTAGTCTCTCAGTTTTGACGGATAGAAAGAAACAGATGACGAACTTCTGGGATAAGTCATCCCATGTTGTGATTGAACTTGCCAGCTTATCATTTAACCATTTTTTTGCTTCCCTTAAAGGTGAAAAAGGGAAGAACTCCAGTCTCACATAATTAGTTGACACACTATTAGGGATGAATATGTTGCTAATTTCTGAGAAATTATACAGGCGAACCTGCAGATATTCATGTGAAAGCCCAGTAAATTGACCACTGCTGTGCAAAAGCTGCACTATATTCTACTTCAATCAAAATCTACCTCAACAAGCCAGTTTGTGAATAGTGGAGGTCACATTGGTCTCAAGTGGGATTGCCACTTCGCGAACTGTCCTGCGGACTTGTGGACCCTCGGCCATGGGTGTAGGATTATTTTGTTTCTCATGAATTTGTGAGATACGGTAGAGAAGGTTCTCTCCTCAACTGATGCAAACATTATTCAGGTTTGGGATATGGCTCAACCAACTCATGGTCCCTTGCTAGCTTACTAGTCTTTGCAACTTATACCTACAAAATTAGAATCCAAGATCAAATGAATAGAACCAAAGAAATCAAAAAGTAAAACTAAAACTAAATCAGTTGTGAATTTATAAGTCTCCGGCAACGACGTCAAAAACTTGTTGTGCCCAAGCACACACACAAGTGTAAATGGTCCATCAAGTCGTAAAATGGCCTTTTTAAAAGCCAAGTATCAATCCCATAGAACTAGTACTAAGCAACTATCTAATTACAGTTAAACTATTAAGATTAACTCAGTGCAAACATAGACACAAAAGTTTAAGAGTCGTAACTAAATGTAAACTAAAACAATGAGTTAAAATAAATGTCTTGGACAACCAATAGTGAAGAACCCAGGGTTAAGGCACTCTGAACAATCATATTATGTTATAAAACTTCATTGATTATGTTGATTATCATGTTTGTTGGTTCACGGGATCAATGATACTACCATGTCCTTGTGGACCTTTAATCGATTATCTAACTTAGACCCCACAACTACATCGTTAAGCGGGGATGTCAGAACTAAGTTCAATACATTCATATTTCATCTTGTAGTTGAACCAAATAGGTAAATTTAAATATATTCCTATCCTAAGTGAAAATCATAACTTTATTCAAGTGATTTTACAATCCTATTCTATTTATCCTATGTACTACCCTATCATTCATCCTTCCGGGTTTATAATAGAGTTAAGTATGTATTCTATGGGTCACTGATACTTAAAATAGCAATAAAAGGGATAAATAAACAACCACATATGAGAAAAAATACAACCAAATCAATTCATAACAATAATACTCATATTCTTGGCCTTAACCTCGGAAAAGGGCATTTAGCTGATCATGGGCATAACTGTAATCACAATAAATGAATACATGTTAAAATCCATAAAAATCAAAATTAATGAAAGAAAAAAACTATTTGAAGTGTTCTCCAACCTCCCTTCAAGTCCCAAAGTCGTCCAAGGTATGAAACATAACAACTAAGTGTCTTATTTATACTTGGAACAAGATTGCCGATTGTAGTATGGCCAATAATGCAACTTTAAAAATAGTTGGTATAGATTCAGTTTGGGTTCTTTGCCATGACAAAATCGTGAGGACTATTATAGAAGTCCATCATATTCTTGATTTGAAGAAGAATTCGATCTTCCTGAGTACTCTGGATAAACAAGGCTACAAGTACATGAGCAAAGTAGGAATTATAAAGGTGACTAAAGGTTATAGTCATGTTGAAGAACAAGCTGGATGATGGCCTTTATACACTGGCAAGAAGCACCATTGTTAGCTCCGTTAATGTATCTATTGTGCAAATATTTGATGATGATAAGGCAAGAATATGACAACTGCGACTGGGTCATATGAGCGCACGAAGACTGGTGACGCTTAGCAACTGTTACCTTTTGAATGGTGAGAAGATTAACACACTTAAATTTTGTGAGCACTACGTCCTAGGGAAGAAGAAGGTTGGATTCAGCACTAGCAAGTATAAGACAGGAGGGATGCTAGACCATATTTATTAAGATTTATGGGATCCTTGTAAGCTTCCATCGAAGGGAGGAAAGAGGTATCTTCTTACGTTCATTGATGATTTTTCACAAAAGGTTTAGATGCATTTTTTAAAGGTAAAAAGTGATGCTTTTAAAGCATTTAAAGAGCGGAAGATTTTGGTTGAAAATCAACTGGAGGAAAAAAACAAGTATTTTCGCACAGACTATGGCTTAGAGTTTTTTGGTGAAGATTTTAATCATTTATGCAAGATTCATGGGATATCAAGACATAAGACGGTCTGGCATAAACCACAACAAAATAAAGCTTCCAGGAGAATGAATAGAACTCTTTTTGAAAAGGCTCGCTGTGTGCTCTTACAAGCCAAATTGTCCAAAATATTTTAGGCTAAAGCAGTTCACATTGCTTCTCATATTTTCAATCTATCTCCAGCATCAATGATTGACTTTAAGACTCTGAATGAGGTATGGTTAGGTTAACCCTCTAACTATTTATACTTGCGATTATTTGGGTGTCTATATCATTATCTTATTAGTGAAAGAAATCTTAAACCAAGGGCTAAGAAGGCCATATTGGTAGGGTATGTGGATAGAGTAAAAAGATACAAACTTTGGTGTTTTCTTTACTCAAATTTGTAGTTATTAAAGATGTTACCTTTAATGAGTCCTCTATACTTGATCCTCATAAAGTTTATGTGGAGTTATCAGAAAACGAGAACAATAAGCAGGTGGAGCTACTGTCGGAGCTTACCAAAGAGAAGGATCAAGTGACTCAAGTTGATAAGTCAAAATATATTGATCTTGAAGAAATTATTGTCAATGAACCATACATAATTGCAAAGGGAAAGGGACAAAAGGCAGAAATGAAAATCGAAACGCCTTATAAAGCAAGAAAATTTGACTACATATGCATTCGTAGTTGCAGAACAAGAGATTAAGGATCTTGAGCTATCCTTGTATGTTGAAGAAATTTCTTATAAGGATGTTGCACATGAAAGTTAGCGTTGACGAAAGAGATGGAGTCTCTTAACAAGAATTTGACATGGGTCTTAGTTAAAAGGTCAAAAGGGAAGAGGACAATTGGATACAAATGAATCTACAAAAAAAAAGAATTCTTGAAGTGGAAGGTGTTAGGTCCAAAGAGAGATTAGTTACAAATAGTTTTGATCGGAAGAAGGGAATTGAATACCTTGAGGTCTTCTCTCTAGTCATGAATCATAACTTAATTTGCTTGCTACTAACATTGATTGCCCAATTTGACGTATGGCTTCAACAACTTGATGTCAAAACTGCTTTCCTACGTGGTGATCTAGAAGAGACAAGTCATATGAATCAGCCTGAAGATTCCCTTGTTAAGGGAAAAGAAGATCATGTATGTTAACTGAAAAAGTCTTTATATAGTTTGACGCAATCTCCTAGAGAGTGGTCAGTGTCGTTCGTTGGCAATCAACTTTATAGTCGATTGTTGCTTTGTCTATAACAAAGGTAGAATATATGGAAGCAACGAAGGCAGTAAAAGTAGAATTGAGTTTGGTTTAATTGGAATCAACTCAAAGATGTGATATCAAAGTTCTATTTATTTGATTAAGAATCAAAGATTTCATAAGAACACTAAACACATTGATCTCAAATTTTATTTCATTTGAGATGTCGTTGAAAAGGAACTGTCAAAATCGTGAAGGTTATCACAGACGATAACGTTGCAGACATATTACTTAAAACTTGTTCGCTAAGTATGCACACTACAAGGACTTAAAGGGAGTACAGATCAACTGATGCAACGAGAGAACAACTGCTAGGTAGAGCCATATGTTCAACAATGGTTTGATTCTTCTTGTTTCTTATAACGGCGTTGCCTAGTAAACTTAGAAGTTTTGGCCAGAGTTGTTTACATGCATGCTCGAAATGCAAATCAAGGTACAAGTTAAAAGAGTTGGTTTAGTTTATTTTGTGGGGTCAAACCCTCGTGGAAGAAAATTTCATGTGCCAATTTTTTTGGCTAGTAAATTAACTTGGAGAGCAAGTAAAAATTTGTGGAGGACAAATTTTGCATTGTTTTTTTTTTCTTATTTTGTGTTTGAAGTCCAAGTTTGGCGATCTATAAAAGAATGATCATTATTCATTGTGGAAATCATTCCAAAATTCATACATAAATACACTGTGAGAGTAGAGAGTTAAAAATCTATAATCTTTCTTTGTTAATCAAATCAAGACAGTTACTTTTGGTGAATATACTATCATTTGAATTCGAATTACAATGTATCTTTCTCGTATTATTTATTACACGCTTCCGCTAACTTATAAATATTTTTTAAACATACAAAAAAAAAAAATTTACTACATCTAATTTAGTTACTTTATTAATGCTTACTATAACTAATTATTTGATTTACTTTGAACTTTAACCTCATTTTTCTCTTTATTTATTAGAGCGACTGTGACTCGTTTTCAAAAATGCGTTCATCGCATAGGGAGGACGCTAATTTGGTGAAAATTTTGCACTTCACTGAAATGAAAAATTCAAAGTGTAGTTTGTACCCAATTCAGTTTGAGCATCTTCAGCCATAAGGGCACTATTCCGGCGAAAATCTGAGGTGTAGATTCTTAACCCTAATGCTTCCCCCAAAATCTGTTGTATACGATTGTTAAATTTTAGGTAAGTACTCCATTCTCTTTTATTTGTCATCATTCCTGATTCGCTTCTTGATAGTCAATTGATCAATCTTCAGAGCTAAATTTAATTAGATTGATCCTATATTTCAAATTAAAGTTTAGATATCCGGAAACTATACGAATAATTACTTCTTAAAAGGTTGGTCAAAATCTATATAATTTGACTCCGGAGAAGCGAAGTATGGCAAGTAAAAGTGAATCGAGGGAGTAACTTGAAATATTGTGTCACGAGAAAGGAACTGATTTGCTATGAAATGTTATCAGTTTTTGCTCACAATTATTGCACTATTTCCTTTTCCTTACTGTTCTTTCTCCTGTTTGTTGTGTAATCCTCCATTTCACATTAATTTGTTGTTGTTATTGCTTCCATAGATGTATCACCTTTTTTCTCAAACTGTTTGGCAGTCTTTATTTAAGCGGAGGGTCTATCGAAAGCAACCTCTCTATTTCTATGAGGTAGGGGTAAGGTCTACGTACACTTTACCCTCTCCAAACCCCACTTATGGGATTAGACTAGGTATGTTGTTGCTGTTTTGCAATGAAATGTTACCTCTTATAATTAATTGACGGTTAAGCTCTACCATATGCCATTCAGATCGTGATCAAGTTGTTCATCTGTCAAGAAATAAAAATATACTGCATCAGAAATTTGGGAACTACAAATGATCAATAGCAGTAATAGCAGACAAAGAATCCTTGGTGGAGGGGTTCAACATGTGTTGGACTATCTGAGGCGTATGCAAGCTGAAAGTCCAGCATTTTTCTATGTGGTTCAAGGTGATAATGGATCTTCTAATGGAAACATATTTTGGGCCGATGCAACTGCCAGAATGAACTATCACTACTTTGGGGACAGTATCAAATTGGATACTTCCTACCGAGCTAACGGCTGTACCGTACCTTTTGCCACTTTCACGGGCTTAAATCATCATGCCCAGCCTGTTCTTTTTGGCTGTGCTTTGCTTTTTAATGAGTCTGAAGCCTCCCTTGTCTGGCTCCTCCAAACTTGGCTTCAAGCGATGTCTGGAAAGAAGCCTGTTTCCATCACAACTGACACTGATAATCTTATACAGATGGCTGTTGCTCATGTTCTGCCAGAAACACACCATCGTCTTTGTAAATTGAGCATATTTCGAGAAACCAAGGAGAAGCTGACTCATGTATGTCAAACACATCCAACCTTTGAAACTGAATTTATGAAGTGCGTTAATGAAGCAGAGACAATTGAGGAATTTGAATCTCAGTGGAAGTCACTCCTAGAAAGATATTACCTCGTGGATAGTGAATACCTTCAATCAATTTATAGTGCTTGCCGTCACTGGGTTCCTGTTTTCATGCGAGAGACATTTTTCGGGGATATTTTAAGTGATGAAGAAAATGATGCTAAAAACACTTTCTTCAATGGGTATGTGGATGCTTCCACCTCTATCCAGTTGTTGATTAAACACTATGAAAAAGCTCTTACAATATGGCACGAAAAGGAATTAAAGGCAGATCTTGACTCTACTAATACTACACCAGTTCTAAAGACACCATCGCCTATGGAAAAACAAGCAGCTAATCTCTATACTAGGAAGGTTTTCATGAAATTTCAAGAGGAGCTGGTTGAGACCCTTGCGAATCCTGCAACTAAAATTGATGAATCCGAAATGATCACAACATATCATGTCGCAAAATTCGGGGAAGAGCACAAGGCACACACCGTTAGGTTCAACACATTTGAGTTGACAGCTAACTGTAGCTGTCTAATGTTTGAATTTTCAGGTATAATTTGCAGGCACGTGTTATCTGTGTTCAGAGCCAAAAATGTTCTTACACTTCCTTCCCAATACATTTTGAAACGTTGGACAAGAAATGCCAAGACTGGCAGTGAAAGCACTATAGAGGAACATCATTTAGAGTTACCTAGCAATTCTCAAGAGTCTTTAACTATGCGTCATAATAGTTTGCGACAGGAGGCAATTAAATTTGTAGAAGAAGGGGCAAAATCTATTCTTAGTTATAATGTCGCAGTCAATGCTTTGAAAGAGGCTGCAAAAAAGGTTGCTGCTGCAAAAAAGAAAAATGCTGACAAAACTCTGGTGACCAACATAGTAAATGGACACAATCAAGGAGTGGATAAAGGAGATATTGATCAAGCAGATTCAAGGCAATCCAAGGTGAGTTTTCATTAAGAGTTCCTCACTTTCTATGATCTGAATTTGGTACATCTAATGATATTTCATTTCTCCGCGATCAAATTTCTTGCTATATGACCATGCCCATTTCTATGTTTGACTTATTCTGGTCCAATTGGCTTTTAGTTTCAAAATGGTACTGCAATCTTATGATATTTCGAGTCTCTCCTACCTAGATCACCAATATTCTACTCAAGGGTAAAAGTGCTCCATTTCTCTGGGTTGACTGCTTTGTTGCACTTGTTGTTGTTCCATAAAAATCTCTACATAGCTTATCCAGTTTCATTGAGACTTCTAGGGGAGGAGGAATTGAGGACATCATATTGGTGGGTAAGGCATCCAACAAACTATTAATAAGGACCAATCTCCTGTCCAATGATAAGTATTGCCTATTCTAGTTAGGCAGTTTTTTATTTTCCCAAATAGAAGCAGGAGTTGCTTCAGCGTCGATGGATAGCCCCAAATAAATAGTAGGAAAATAACCAATAGAAAATCCAAGAAACTCTGCAAGTAGCTAGATATTAGAGGCATCATTTACCAGAAGAAGTTTATTAAGAAATTGATGTGAAGTTTCTAGGTAGCTTCAAAAGCCAATAGGATAACCCTTAGGAGAAGAGTCAGCGAGATCTCAACATCACATAGAATCACTATGTCATCTGTGAAGAAATTATGAGAGATTCATGAAAAACGATCATCCAAAATAGATGGACAAAAACTTCTAATCCACCCCTTGTGGACAGTAGTCAGTAGCCGAGCATATTACATAAACCTAACATAGACAAGATAAGGAGGAATGGAGATAAAAATCACCTTTTCTTAGACTTTTTTGGGAAGGGAAGAAACCTTGTTGAGGACCATTTACGAGAATGGATAATCGGACCATGGATATGCAAAAAGAAATCCAATTAATCCGTTTTTATGTGAAACCCATATCCTTGAAAAGAGACAAGAGTAAGTTTCAATTCGCATGATTGAAGGCCTTTTCAATGTCAAGTTACAAAGAACATCCGGAAGGCCTCATCTAGTTCTGGAATTTTGACACTCGTTGGCAATAAGAGATGCTCTGTAATCTTTCGCCCTTTAAGAAAGGCCATCCAATTGGAAGAAATAAGGTTCCTTATCACCTTCTTAAGCCTGCGCTCTAACACTTCAGAGGGAATTTTACAGGAACTACCTACAAGACTGACGGGCCTAAAGTCTCATACCTCCTTGATGCCATCCTTTTTAGGTAAGAAAGTAATACAACTGGCATTAAAGCTCTTGAGAAAATGTTCTTGATGTTGGAAGTAGTTCATGGCATTTAGAAAATCCTGATGAATGATACTCTAATATTTTTGGTAGAAGCACATATTAAACCCATTTGTCCTGAGGGCTTTGTACCCCTCAGTCATTAGTGCACTAAGAATTTCGTCTTCCAAGGATGGTTGCATCAGGCTGAATTGTCTTCACTGAGAGATAACCCGAGGACTCCTGTGAGACCAAGTCTCAGTGGATCAGATTCCCTATAAGGAGCAACATAGAAGGCAATGATCTCATTGTTGATGGATTCTTAATCTGTGATGATAAATACATTAAGATTGTGAGAGGCTATGTGATTGCTTCTATGGAGGGCATTCACCATTTTTTTTTTTTTTTAAAAAAGTCTAGTATTCTTGTTCCCCTTGTTTCAACCAAAGACTTCTAGATTCTGGTTCAATTAATTCCTCTTGTTTAGCAATAGACTCGACATCCATATGCAAATCAGCTCGTTGAATCAATTCAGAATCAGAGAGATTCCTATTTTCAGCGATATTGTCAAAGTTTAGATTATTGTCTAGAATAGAAGATTTCCTTGACTCCAAAAATATCTTTCTTTTGTGACTCTTGATTGAAGAAAAAGACTTCCTATTGTTACTAGATTGCATTATTATCAGGATTAAATTTCCAGTAAGTGAAGCTGCTTTTTTTTTTTGTTAGAATGGGGAATTATTAGTTTAGAAGTTCAAAATGTGAGTATAGAACACATTTTTTAATAGAAGGAATGCATCTCTTTCTAATCATGATTCACATTTAGGCGTTACCCTTAAAGGATGTGTTGGAATTTCATTCGGTACAGAATATGATAAGACTTTTTTATTCAAGGAAGACCAACACAAAAGCTATTAGGATAAAAGTTCCAATAACCTAAGCTGTTGATATCTGGTATCAGAATGAAATCCATTTGTAAATTAAAAGAATTACATCGCAGGTAGTACTAATGAATAGGTATTGGTGGCTTCAGTAACACTGTACGTATCTCTTTATCTTGAAATCTTCCATGACACCTATATCATCCCTGTAGGTAGTTGGATTTTAACTCCCTATGTAGTCATTTGCTCCATCCCAGTGTGTATCTGTTGTTACATGAATTATATCCTATTCTCAAGTTAGAGCGCTCCAAAATCAATCAGACATTTAGAATAAGAAACTGACACAAAAGAAAGAGTGACAGATGAAAGTAGATATTCAAAGATGAGCGTAGGGCTGTCATATAAGATTGGACAAATTAGAATTATCACGTCAGACAAAGTTGCAACTTGCAAGTATCAGATAGGAATGAATTGATAAAAGGTCAACTGAGGTGGTTTGGACATGTTCAAACAACTCCAACATAAACCTCCAAATGCACCAAACAGTAGATAATAGACTACGGTTTGAGGGTGCTAAAAGGGACAAGTTGCTAAAATCACAAGAATAAGTTGTCCTGTCACAATCCTACAGTCGATTGATTCAATGCAGGCATAGCTAAGAATCAAACACGATGAGTGTAAATGGCCCATATTGGTGATACCAACTGGTTGGGGATTGTGTGTTATTTATTACATTTGCATTAGGTGATGGTTGGGGGAAGTGGGAGTTTAGAGAATTTCTAGCATTCTAGAGCCCATATTTTATGACAAATTGTGTATTCGTATTTGAATGAAGTGGTCTGGAAGGAGCAGAATTGACAGAGGATTCATATCTCCTTTCCCAATTTGGGATTATGGTGTAGTTGATTGCTAAGTTGCTCGGAATCTGATGCGGGTGTTCGATACTGGTGCAGATCTAGAGGTCGTATCCTTCATGATCTTAGTTTTAAGATTCAGGGTTTTGGATATGGGTACGGGGATTCAGCTAAAGATAATTCAAATATCTAAAAATAGAGTTATTAGAATATGCCTAATGGACTATTTGGAAGGAAAGGAATGCACGAATTTTTGAGAGCAAGTTTGAATGTAGTTATTAGTAAGTACAAATGCATCTCATTATTGTGTTTTTGGTGCAATATAGACTTCTTTAGTTCATTGCACAGTCAACAGTGATGTTGGCCTGTAAATATCATTAAAGCACTTTCTGGTTGTGGACTTTTTAATACAAATATTTTTTAATGATGATAGAATTATGATTTCAGCCTAGCTTTAGTTTTGATTTCTAAAATCATTGTATCTGTATCAAACTTCTCGATAGGTTTTGGTAAAGTACTCGAAATCAACTAATCATATCAGGTATAATTCCACACCTACACCCGTGTCGTGTCGATCCGGTTGCTGCACCAAAGTTAAGAGTTCACGCAACTTAAGGTTGATTGATATGTTAAAGGACAGGTATTAAAGTGAGAGTTCAAGTTTTCGTAACATTTAAATAGGAGTGAAACATAAAGCGAGAGAATTTTACCTTCAGAATAGTTTACACCATCTTTATGCAAAGTGGATGCAATGGTCCCTTTTTGAGGAACTTTTATTCTCTTCAAGGACGGTGGCTATTATAAGACAACCAAAAGTGGATTGTGAGAACTGAGAACTAAACTGACATAAGGGAGTAGTATTTGTTAAATAGCAAAAGGCTCAAATATGCCATCGAACTTTGAGAAAAGGCTCATGTAAGTCATCCGTTAAAAGTTGGGGTCAATTATGCCATTTCCATTCAACCGAAGTCCATTTATTCCATTATATTTTAACAGAAAACATGGATGATTTTGCCATACCATTTTTTCCACATGGCCTCGCATTTAGAGGTCCACGTACAAAATTAAACCAGCCCACCCTTTATCCCATTTGAAATTAATTGAATAATTTTAAAATTAAATCCTCCATCCATTAGAAGACATCATACCCAGTTACAGTCCAACGTGTTGTTGATCCAAAAGGGGTTTCCACAGATGTTCAGTGTCTGATGACAAAATCTTGGAAAAATCAGCTCTTTATCAAAGAGCATACAGGGGACTGTTGAAGAAGGATGTTTGGGCTTCTGTAAATACAGGATCCCGTTATTGGATTGGGTTTTGGCTCCGTATACACTCCAGAATCTTACTTGGACTCAATATGCTTTCAATGAGAAAGTTGGAGAAGTTCAGAAGGGTGGGTTTGGGTTGGTGTTAATGGGTGGGGGTTTTAATTTTAAAATTAATCATTTAATTTCAAATGAGTTAAAGGTGTGGAGGATGATGCGTATTAGGGTAGAGGGTTAGTAGGTGGGAGTCCTTGCTAGTAGATGAGCTTTTTCTCAAAGGCTGGGTTGGTTTAATTTTGGTGATGCGAACCTTTAATAAGAGGCCACGTGGAAAAAACGGTATTGCAAAACCATCCATGTCTTTTGTTAAAAAATAATGGCATAAATGGACTTTTGTTGAATAGCAATGGCATAAATGAGACTTTTAACGGATAGCATAGATGAGCCTTTTATCAAAGTACTATGGCATAGTGAGCCTTTTCCCTTGTTATGTTGCATGGGTCTTGAGGTCAAGTTCTTTTTTCCAACCAATCTATATACCATATCAAATTCGTTTGAATTTAATAATGTCTGGACATTATCATATTCCTCTGGCTCTGATGGTTAAATTGATATTGATATTATGGGCCAGGACATTTTTCCTCTAGGATCTATCATTTGGCTATGGTTGTCAGTTGGCCAATAAATACTATGTGCTTCCACCTGGCGCCAATTAACCTTCTCTTCATCTTCTTTTCTGTTTGATTCTATGGTTGTGAGAAACACTAAATTGAACAACGGGGAAGGGTCACTTGTCAGCATACTCTATTTTGTCTTTCAGTATTTGGTAGTTGCATCCCGGGTTGAGAGTTAAGCTAATTTCCACCAAGATGCATGGGGAATTCTGGGAGAAACCATATCCTTAGACCAGATCAATGAGGAAATTAATAATCCTCTCAAATGGTGATGCAAACTCCCAAATATGGAAGAAATGAGGAACTGAAAGTGCCTTCTCCAAAACTTTTGGGGTAATGGAAATTCTGAAATCTAGGATCTAGAAATCAAAATATTAAAGTTGATAGTTATTAGAAATTCATGTGTCATGTTATGCATAAAAGTTGCCGATCTTCAGTTTTCGAATCCTTATCCTTGTACTTTTAAGCGTTTCAGTTGATAAAAATTGTTAAATTCAATCATATCTGATGGAGATTACTTAGATGGACAATTCATCTATTAATGAAAGATATTTTTCTGGATTATGATGGTAGTGTTAGCCTGCTACTGTAGTGGACTTACCTCTGTTTCTTCTGGCAGGAAGAAAAGGAACAAAAGATCCGTGAATTGACTGCCGAGTTAGGGCGCATAAATCAACAGTCGGAAGTTTATCGTGCCAATCTCTTAGCAGTTTTAAAAGACTTGGAGGAGGAGAAATTAAAGCTATCTGTGAAAGTACAAAATGCACGGCTTAGCTTAAAGGAGTGAATCGTTCCTTTCATTCTTTTCGTCTCATTTTGTCGTTTCTGAGAACCATGAAGATGAAATTGTATATAGCCAGAATTCAGCTAGCATGTTTTTCTCCAGGGGAATCACCTCCAGTAACTGTGTCCAGTAATGTTCAGTGCATTGTTGCTACATGTACATTAAACAATGTAGGGAGTCTGGATTCCTTTTGCATTAACATCTATTTAAATGATTTTCTTTATTGAATTTTGAAAAAATGCACTATTTTCACGCTAAACTATACACTAAATTGTTGAGACACACTCGAATTTTAGGAGGGTCCTATTACCCCTGGACTAATTAAAACCGTATTTTTGGTAATCTTAAAGCCTACGTGGCACATATGTGTGTCTACGTGGATCTTCAGTGTGAATCAGTATGCCACGTAGGCACTAAGGTTGTCAAAAATACAGTTTTAATTAGTTCAGGGGTAATAGAACCCTCCTAAAGTTCGAATGTGTTTCAGCAATTTCGTGTCTAGTTTAGAATGGAAACAGAGCATTTTCCTTTGAATTTTCTGTCTAAAAAGCAAAGAAAAGAGAAGTAAACAGAGAACCAAAAATTGAGTCCGACATTGCACATTTTTTGCCCAATCAAAGGTCAGGACTGTTTGTTGCTTAGTGGGCTATATTTTGTGTTTATAATAACTAAAGATTACATAAAGCAAGAGCTTAACTATCACTTATTACAAATATCTCACTTTTTTAATTTCTTTTTCTAAAAGTTCATCTACATTACTTTACCAAAATCTCTTCACGGTTTATACTCCTTGAAAGATATCTACAATCAAGGAGTCATTATGTGGCGGTTACCATTTTTGAATTCTCAACCGTGTTTGGTTCAAACTTTTTCTCTCTGGCATTCAATTTTAACAAAAACTACATTAGCAACATTTTGAAATTTAAGATCCGAGGTTAGTAATTCTTTTTCTACTTTACCAAAAATTGAGATTCGGAGTGAACAAGTTCTTGCATGTTGTTCATTCAATAATTCTTAGTTTTGGGGTAAGATTTTCTTTTCTATTTTACCAAAATCAAGAATCGATTGAATAAGTTCTTGCATGTCCTTCATTCATTAATTATTACTTAGTAATGGATGATTCTCCATCTTTTAATTTAGGATTAACTCAGTTAGAGCATAGTGAACCAACAAATCGGGTTATTGGGTTCGTTTCTGAAGAATTTGATTATGATGATCCTAATTTCGTTAAAAACACATCGAAACATCGAAACAACCTCATTAAGATGAAAAAAGCTCAAGAAAGCTGTTGATCGAAATTTAAAAAATCAAATTAGTGAATCGTCATGAAAGGCAAAAAGATGATACTTCACGACCGTGTCTACCAAAGATTTTTTGATTCTTTGTTTAGGAATATGCTTGTTAATTTTATATGATTATAGTGTTTTTTCAGTAATGTGAGGTTTTTTTATTTTTTTGTTTTTGAATATAATTGTTATTTTGCACCGCATTATGTGATTTTTTTCAGTAATGTGAGTCTGTGTTAGTAGTTGTCAGTCTGCATACATAACCTTACTTATGTATATGTCTATCATATACATAGCATGGTTATGTATAAAGGATTATACACATAAGAATAGGATTCAGTAAACCCCATTCATAACATTAATTTTTATGTGTTTTGAAAATGATTTGTTTTTTTTTTTTTTGCATGAATATGTTATTCTTTTAGTAATGTTAGTGTTGTTAGTATTTATTAGTCTATAGACATAACATTAGTTATGTATATGTCTGTCATATACATAGCATTGGCATGCATAAAGGATTATATACATAAAAAAGGGATACACCTTAACTCAATTCACTCATGGGATGTATATTATTCTATATAAATAATAGACAGTTATGTATATAAACTACTACACTACTATGCATAATTCATATACATCATAGAAAGGTCTATGGTAATCAGTGGCTTTCAATAAGCTTTGAGTGGTTTAATTTAGGCAATATACATATCAGGGTGTTATATATATGGCCTAGATTGAAATTTTTTAGTTTTTATACACACTTATTCTTATGTATATTGACAACATGCATAACCTTTATATATTTGACAATATATATCGCCATACATAGTAATGTGATGTAGTGTACACAATATTACATACATATAGAGGCATATATTTAACATTGTAGTGTATATTGTTCATTACACAATACAATTATTTTTTTTTTTTTATAGGTATGGACATTATGATGTATTTTTTTTAAATTTTTTATAGGGTTTGAAATATAAGATAAAATAAATCCCAGCAAATTCATTGTATTTCGATAGTTCATGCAACCGCGATTTTGGATCAGATATCAAGAACTATTTGTGCGAAGAAGTTGAAATCTCTTCCGGTAATCAATTTTGAGTCATTTCTGGACATGTCTCAGTGTAATTTTCAGGAGAAAATTCTGAAATGTTCGCTCATGCTTTAGATAGAGCAAGAAAATCCAGATGAAATACATGTTTTTTGTGCAGGGGACTATTCTTAAGTTTTCTATTCTTGAGTTTGCTATAATTATCGGACTTAGCTGTATCGATAACATCGAGGATCATCTATTTACTAAATCATCCAAGTCTATGTTAATGAATAAGTACTTCCTAAATGCGAAAAATTCAATCAAAAATTTAAATTTTGTTCAGCGTTTTAAGATGAGAAACTTTGACAATAATACAGATGCTTTGTGCATGCTGATTCTGTTTTTCATTCATACTTTTTTGTATTCACAATTAAGTGATGCAACTATTAGCATATCTGACTTCGTAAGGGTTGAAGATGGACAGTACGAATAATTTTCATGGGAAAAAACTCGTTTCAAAAGCTTATGATAACATGAAGACAAGATTTCTTTATTGATAAACAACTATACTAGATAGAAGGAATGCCCAATGTGTTGAATGTATGGATGTACAAATATTGTTTGGAGGTTGACAGTACGATAGCTAAGCGGGTGAAAAATGTAATTCCAAGAATTTTTAACTGAAAGATTGTTGGCCTCAAGGTTAAGTACGAGAAGTTCATGGGTGGCATCTTCAGCAAGGTAATTATTAGTAATTTATGAAAATTTCATGCAGTTATTTCATTTAGTAAAGTTCAGCAGATTCATAAAGTTCTGAAATTTTACTATTAATAACTTTGGATTCTTTATTTTTTCATTCACAGTTTATATACAACAATCTACGTCCAACTCGTGAAGAAGTTCAGAGGCTTAATTTGCTTGTGAGAGAGGGCATTGAAATATATGATCCGCCCCTTTATGTAACTACCCTGAAATATACCCTGGTCGTCATACGGTGCTTACGATCTCGAGAGACCACAAGCTAACCCATGTTGGTACATGCTGTGAGTACTGAACAATGTAAGATGGAATATATGCGGAATTTACTGGAATGCCATAAGGTTTAAATCATAGTTCTGATAGTGTCTACAAAACATTGCTAATAATACTGATAAACAACTGATAGTGACAACTGAAAATCTAAAACCGATTGAGAGTATCTGAAAGCCTCTAACTGACTAACTGAGGAGTTGATGGACAAGTCCCCAACTAACCCCGACTAGCTACTTAAAATGAAATATAGAGATAGTCATAACTGGTCCTCGAAACATAAAGACTCACCACTACTACTGCTACTGGTATGCTGGGATGTCTAAGTACGATCAGGAACCTGAGCGTCTGAACATATGATATGAGACATCATAGCACAAGAAAAGAGTATGCGGTCAGTACTTTGAATGTACTAGTATACTAAATGGGGTTAGCCTGATATGCATGGGCTCATGAATATGAATAATAACTGAATAGCATGAGATAACTGAATAACTGATATGAATGTGTGACTGCTGTAAAATCTGAGAATGCATGACCAAGCACATAACATGATTCTGAAAATAGTCTGTAAACTGAAATACTGAAATATTAATAACTAAATAACTAATAACTGCGTGTTATCATTAATGTAAACTTGGACTGAAGTATACTGAACACTGAACTTAGACTGTGGGAGCTATCATCTAACCGACATGCCCCAATGAGCTAATTGGGGTCCAACCTGCGACCCCAGTTGGAAGGGTGTCAGTACCGTGCCACAGGTACTAAGTCAGTACCGTGCCACAGGTACTAACACATGGATGTGTGGATCCACTAAAGTGTTATCCCGAAGGACTAAGGGTTAACCTCAATTGGCAGGTGCCCTTATGAGATCAACCCTCAACTGGCAGGTTAACATCTCAACCTACACTGGCTACGTAGTTATGGAAAACAGGGATTGCTACTAAAGATCACACCTTCTACTGGCAGGTGGGCCCCCATCCCTGAGTTCGCTCGATGCTAAATCTTACACCCAACTGAACTTACTCTAATCACTAAACTAAACGAACATTACTGACATGATGCATTGTCTGAACTGATATACTCTAATAGGTACGAAACTCTTCTGAAAGTACTTCAACTAAGTAAGCAGCTAAGTTTTCGGGTATTCATAACCCCCGGGACTCGATATAAATGATAGCAAGATCATACTAACACTATGAGGACATGATATGTAAGCATTTATTCAAAACTCATTCTTTGAGGCATTTCATCAAACACTTGTAATGCATGGCTAACTTTAATTTAAAGCAACTAGTAGTAGCATGATTTTGATACTAAATTTCCAAAATAAGGCTTAAATCAATGAACAACTCCATTCAAACATGTGGGGTTTAATAACAATAACAATTACGTATAAACATGGTATAGAATCAAAATCCATGGGATTCATGGTTAAAAATCATAATAATCATGTAAAATCATAAATTTGAATTAGAAATTGGGTTCTTGGACTCCATGGGTGAAAAGGACCCATGAATGAACATCTAACATACCTTGAAGCTTGATTTTGAAGGAGAATTAACTCCTTTTGAATGCTCTTGGATTGAGAACCTTAATTCTTGATTATCGTGTTGAGAGTATGATGGAGTCTTGAAGTTATTGGGAAGAAACCCTAACCTTGTTCTTGGGAATAAAGAAGGTGGAGAGCTTTTGAAACTGATTCACAATGGCTTTGTACGTGTTTTTGGTATTTTATGTCATAGGGGTAAGGTTTGGGGTGAGGAAAAAGACCAAAATACCCCTATGAAACCACATCAAAATTACTGAAATCTTCAGCTGACAACCAAGCCTGATAAGTCGTCACATATGTGATGGCCCGTCGGATCAAGTCGTCACTTCCAGACTATTTTTGGGTCTGTTCTGGTCATGGGTGATGACGTCGGCTGATAAGTTATCACTTGGGTGATAGCCCGTCACCCTAGATCATCACCTGAAAGCTAAAATTGACATTTTCTGCCTGAGGCTGACGACTTGGGCTGATAAGTCGTCATATATGTGATAGCTCGTTAGCTCAGATCGTTACTTGGTTAGCAGGCTGACATGCTGGAGTAAAATGAGCATAACTTTTTACTTCGATATCGAATTTAGGTGAAACAAAATTCATTGGATAGAAAATTCAAAGATCTTTGTTTTGATATATAGTGTTCCATTTAACTCATTATGTACCAAGAGTAATGATCGTTTAAAGTTGACTCAGGCTGAAATGTTCACTAAAACTTAACCAATGGAAGCGTTCTTAACTCGTCTTTGAGTTAGGAGATATTTATGACCTCGACTGATATGAAAAGAATTTTTCACACTATTATATTGATCATAATGCATATATAGACATAAAATCATTGGGTTCAAGTCCGTACGCATAGGAAGAATGATTTAAATTCTAGCCCAAAAATGCGGAGTGTTACAATATCTCCCCCTTGGGAACATTTGTCCTCAAATGAGGCTGGTTAAGCTGAGAATATTGAGGAACTGAGGCTACATGTTAAATATACATGCTAAAAACATGATTACATAACTGAGTCTGATACATGACACATGCCTGAACTGGTTCGTGAATGCATGGAATGACACGAAGACGATATAGCTGGAACTGAGAATTGGAAAAGAAAAGATGTTACCTTAAACTGAGTCTGAATTTGCAAAAAAGAGGTGAGGGTACTTGGTTCACATATCTTCCTCTGCTTCTCAAGTGTCTCCCTCAATGGACTGGTTCCGCCAAAGAACTTTGACTAAGGGAACTTCTTTATTCCTCAGTCTAAGAATCTGGCGATCAAGGATCTCGACTGGGATTTCCTCATAAGAAAGGACGTTCTGAACATCTACTCCTTCTAAAGGAATAATTACAGCTGGGTCACCAATACACTTTTTCAACAAGGAGATCTGGAACACTGGATGCACCGAGGCCAAATCTGTAGGCAACTCGAGCTTGTAAGCCACCTTGCCAAAGCAACACAATATTCTGAAAGGGCCAACATACTAGGGACTGAGCTTCCCCTTTTTACCAAACCTTTTCACTCCCTTCATGTGAGAGATCTTAATATATACAAAGTCGCCAATCTTAAATTCGAGATCTTTTCTCCTCACATCTGCATTAGATTTTTGTCGGCTTTGGGCTGTCTTAAGCCTCTCTTTGATCAACTGAACTTTCTCCAATGCATCATATACTAACTCAGGCCCTATTAAAGCAGTCTCACCAAACTCAAACCAACTAATTAGAGATCTACATCTCCTTCCATAAAGGGCCTCAAACGGAGCCATTTGGATACTGTAATGATAGCTGTTATTATATGCGAACTATCAAAGGCAAGTGATTATCCCAACCATCCTTAAAATCAATAACACACATTCTCAATATGTTCTCAAGGGTATGAATGGTCCTCTCATCTTGACCATCTGTCTGAGGGTGAAAAGCTGTACTAAGATGAACTTGGTTACCTAGACCCTTCTGGAATGATTTCCAAAAGTGAGAGGTAAATTAGGTACCTCTATCTAAAATAATGGACAACGGGAATCCATACAACATAACCAAATCTCTGAGATAGAGCTTGGCATAGTCCTCAGCTGAGTAAGAAGTATAGACTGGAAAGAAATGGGCTAATTTGGCCATCCTATCCACAATGACCCAAATGGAATCATGCTGCCGACGAGTACGGGGAAAGCCCATTATAAAGTCCATGTTCACTTCCTCCCACTTCCAAGTGGGAATACTGAACTCCTGTATAGAACCACTAGGCTTTTGGTTCTCAACCTTAACCTCCTGATAATTAGAACACTTAGCTAAAAACTATGCAACATCCTTCTTCATACCGTTCCACCAATAGATTTCTCACAAATCATGGTACATCTTAGTGGACCCTTGGTGAATTGAGTAACGCACACCATTCCTTTTTACAAGAATTCGCTGCCTCAACTCATCTATACACGTCACACACATTCATCCCTGGTAACGCAACATACTATCTCTCCCTTGGGAGAAAGCCTCTACTTTCTGACCTCTGACTGACTCTTTCAGCTTCACTAGGCTAGTATCCCTGTCTTATTTTTCTTTCACTTTGGCAAACAAAGAAAATTCCAAACTATTCTGTACCCATACACTACCCTCGGCTGAATCAACCAAACGAACACCTAATCTGGCAAGCTGATGAACTTCCCTAACTAGCTCTTTCTTGTCATCCTCAACATGAGTATTGCTACTCATAGACAATCTACTGAGGGCATCTGCCATAATATTGGCCTTGCTCAGATGATACAGAACACTTATGTCATAATCTTTCAACAATTCTAACCATCTCCTCTAATGCAGATTCAAATCCTTTTGCAAAAATACATACCGCAAGCTTTTATGGTCTGTGAACACATTAACAAGTGCCTCATACAAATAGTACCTCCAAATCTTTAAGGCAAGCACAACGGTTGTAAGTTCTAGATCATGGGTAGGGTGTTTCTTTTCATGAGGTTTAAGCTATCTAGAGGCGTAGGTTATGACCTTACCTTTTTGCATCAAAACATAACCCAAAACAACTCTGGAGGCATCATAGTACATAACAAACCCATTTGAACCATCTTCTAGTGTCAAAACTGGGGCGGTGGTGAGTCGAGTCTTCAGCTCTTGAAAACTCTTCTCATAGGAATCTGACCACTGAAACTTGACTTTCTTCTAAGTCAATCTGTACATGGGGATGTGATAGAGGAAAAACCTTTAATAAACCATTTATAATAGCCGGCCAAACCCAAGAAACTCCTGATATCTAATGGATAAATGGGTCTGGGCCGATTTCTCACCACTTCGATCTTTTGAGGATCAACTCTAATACCACCATCGAAGACAATATGGCCAAGGAAAGCTACTGATCTTAGCCAAAATTCATACTTTCTAAATTTGGTGAACAACTGATGGGTCCTAAGAGTCTGTAATACAATTCTGAGATGGTCTGCATGGTCTTTTTCATTATGGGAATAGACAAGGATGTCATTATGGAATACTATGATAAATATGTCCAAGTAATGCTTGAACACTCTGTTCATCAATTCCATGAAAGCTGTTGGGGCATTTGTAAGACCAAAAGACATGACAAGAAACTCAAAGTAACCATGTCGAGTTCTGAAAGCTGTTTTCAGGATGTCACATTCTCTGAATCTGAGTTGATGATAGCCAGATCTAAGGTCTATCTTAGATAAATAACTAGCACCCTGAAGTTGGTCAAACAAATCATCAATTTTGGGAGGTAGGTACTTATTATTGATTGTGACTTTGTTCAATTAACAGTAATCGATGCACATCCTAAGGGAACCATCTTTCTTTCGCACAAAAAGGACTAGAGTGCCCAATGGGGAAACACTGGGCCCGATGAATCCCTTATCTAAGAGATCTTTCAACTGTTCTTTTAGTTTTTTGAGTTTAGCTGGAGCCATTCTATATGGCGGAATAGAGATGGGCTGGGTATCTGGAAGAAGGTCTATCCCAAAGTTAATTTCCCTTTTGGGAGAAACTCTGGGAAGGTCTTCAGGGAACACATTTGGAAATTCCCTCACTACTGAAACTGACTTAAAACTAGGATTATCAAAACTGGAGTCTTTAACTCGAATAAGATGGTAGACACACCCCTTGGATATTATTTTTCTTGCTCTAAGGTACAAAATAAGCTGGCCCTTAAGTGCTAAAGTACTATCCCTCTATTCAAGGATTGGCTCATATAGGAAATGAAAATGAATAACTCTATTTCTACAATTAACTGAAGCATAGCATGAGTGGATCCAATCCATACCGAGAATGACATTAAAATTTGTCATCTCTAACTCCACAAGATCAACTGAAGTGACTTTCTAGGATATTGTAATCGGACAGTTCCTGTATACCTTTCTGGCTATAATAGGGGCACCTACAGGGGTAGACACTGAAAAGGGTTCTGCTAAGGTCTCAGAATTGACACTGAAATCCATAACTATATAGGTGGTTAGAAAAGAAAGGGAAGCTCTGGGATCTAACAAAGCATAAACATGTAAATAAAAGACCTGCAACGTACCAGTAACCACATCAGGAGAATTTTCCTGATCCTATCGAGACTAAAGTGCATACAATCTGTTTAGATGCTAACCACTGGTGGCACTAGAAGCAGCACCCTGCTGAGTTGGGCGACCGGATGGAACTTGGGGACGATTGGACTGACCTTGCTGACCACTCTTTGGAAAATTCCTAACTCGGTGGCTTGGCTTGCCACGACCGAAACATATGTTACTGTCGGCTCTACAAACACCCTGATGGTTTCTACCATATTTTTGACAAAGTGGATTTGTTTGAGCACTATTTATACTACCCAGAGACTTAGAGCATAGCGTTCTATCCCTATTATCATTACTGAATTTAGGCTCTGGTGCATTAGTCGAAGACGGGGCTGGAGCTTAAGATTTTTGATGGAATTAAGGACGATTACCACCCTCTGATTGTGGCTGAGTGAAATTAAAGCTACCCACTCTATCCCTCTTGGTATCCCTCTCTCTCTCCTTAGTATTTTCCTTCTCAATCTACTGTGCATGGACCATCGGCTTAGATAAGTTCATCTCTTTAATCAACATAGCGGTCATACACCCCTTAACCATACTGTTAGATACACCAAACACGAACTTGCTCATTCTAGAACTATTGTCAGCCACAACATGAGGAGCATACCTAGCTAGTTGAGTAAACTTGAGCAAATACTCTTTCACGCTCATGTTTCCCTGTTTCAACTTAATGAATTCTAACAACTTAGCTTCCCTCAGCTATAACGGGAAGAATATCTCTAAGAGGGCCTTAGCAAACTTCTTCCATTTTATTGGCCCTGCATCTGGACCTCTATCCCCTTTCTACTACTTAAACTAAGTATGGCCTGCATCCTGGAGCTAGTAAGCAGCCAAGTCAGCACTCTTACTAAAAGTAACCCCATGATATCTGTTACCTTCTACACCGTGTTAAGGAATTTCTGTGGATCCTCTTCAGACTTGGATTCAAAAATTAAAGGAGGATTCATTCGGGTGAAGTCTCGAATCCTAGCTGTGGTAGTTTGGCCATTGGGATGGCCGAAATAGCAGCTGGTCGAGTGTGCTGAACTGCTACAGAGTGAGCCAGAGTAGTAAATACGGCTCTGAACTCGACATGCAAAATACGCTCACTTAGGGAATCTTTCTAAGTGCACAGAGGTGCTGGCTGGCTTCTGTTTCTTCTTCCGTTGTTCTTTTTGGGAGGCATATTCTATAGATGGAAAGGAAATCAAATTAGAATAAGAGTTTAGATTGAGCTCATGCTCACTCGCATGACATGAATACTGAAAGAAGGGAAACATTTCTAAAAATGTCTTGTAGCTTTTTGTCCATAAGTGTCGCGCGCTTCACACCTATGCACAAAACTCTACTTGACGCGGCTTTCAGACTCCCTAGGATAATTTAAAACCTTAGTCTCAGATACCAATTTTTTAACGACCCAAATATATACCCTGGTCGTCACACGGTTCTTACGATCCTGAGAGACCACAAGCTAACCCATGCTGGTACCTGCTGTGAGTATTGAACAATGTAAGATAGAATATATACAGAATTTACTAGAATGCCATGAGGTTTAAATCATAGTTCTGATAATGTCTGCAAAATAATGCTGATAATACTGATAAACAACGAATTGTGACAACTGAAAATGTAAAACTGACTGAGAGTATCTGAAAGCCTCTAACTAACCAACTGAGGAGTTGATGGGACAAGTCCCCAACTAACCTCGACTAGCTACTAAAAATGAAATACTGAGATAGTCATAACTGTTCCTCGGAACATAAGGACTCACCACTGTGGATGCTACTGGTATGCTGGGATATCTAAGTATGGTCGGAAAACTGAGTGTCCGAACCTATGATATGAGATATCATAGCACAAAAAAAGAGTATGCGGTCAATACTTTGAATGTACTGGTATGCAAAATGGGGTTAGGCTGATATGCATGGGCTCATGTACATGAATAATAGCTGACTGAATAACATGAGATAACTGAATAAATGATATAAATGCATGACTGCTGTAAATTCTGAGAATGCATGACCAAACACATAACATGATTCTAAAAATAGTCTGTAAACTAAAATACAGAAATATTGATAACTAAATAACTGATACCTGCGTGCTATGGTCAATACAAACCTACACTGAAGTATACTAAACATTGAACTGAGACTGTGGGAGCTATCATCTAACCAATATGCCCTAATAAGCTAATTGGAGTCTAACCTGTGACACCAGTTGGAAGGGTGCCAGTACCGTGCCACGGGTACTAACACATGGTTGTGTCGATTCACTAAAGTATTGTTCAGAAGGACTAAGGGTTACCCTCAACTGGCAGGTGCCCTTATGAGATCAACCCTCAACTGGCAGGTTAACATCTCAACCTACGCTGGCTACATAGTTGTGGAACACAGGGACTACTATAAAAGGTCACACCCTCTACTGGCAGGTGGGCCCTTATCCTAGGTTCGCTCAGTGCTAAATCCTACTCCCAACTGAACTGACTCTACTCATGAAACTGAACGAACATTACTGACATGATGCATTGTTTGAACTAATATACTCCAATAGGTATGAAACTCTTCTGAAAGTACTTAAACTAAGTGAGCAGCTAAGTTTATGGGTATTCATAACCCCAGGAGATATTTATGACCTCGACTGATATGAAAGGACATTTTTACACCATAATATTGATCTTAATACATATATAGACCTAAAATCATTGGGTTCAAGTCCGCACACATAGGAACAACGATTTAAATTATATCCCAAAAATATGGGGTGTTACACTTCATCCTAACCTAATACTTCGACATATCGTTATGGTAAAAGAATTGTTGATGACATACATTCTTATTTACACTATGAACCTTATGCTTTTGAGGATTTTAGTTAGTACCATCATCTGAAATTCTTAAAAAGGAAAATTTCAATACTGATATGTCATCCACACAACCTACAAAAAGGAGGAGGATAGTTAGCTATGATGCTAAAACTGTCGAGATATAAAAACCACAGAAAAAGAACAACTATTGTATCAAGAGAAGATCTATCAACAGACAATCAACAGTCAACAGTGAATCAAAAACTAAACATCCTGTAGTTTCTAAAGGTTCTTCACCGCACATTGATGCAGAAAAATCGTGTCCTCTATCTTCCAACAAATCTGAACATCAATCCACTATGAAAGTCAATTTGGAGGAGATAAAGTCATTTATACAATCATATGTAAATAATTTTATAAATTCAAACACTAAACTTTTTAATAATATACTTAAATGTTGAACAGAACTTCGATAGCTGAGAGGTGTAAGCACCGCGAGGTGTGAAGCAAGCTCATATTAAACGAAATGACTTTCACTTGTCATAAAAAAAAGTCAACCTATTCCTAAAATTGCGGCCAGTCTCGCTACCTCTTTAGGTTTCTCAACATACAAATGGAAAGGAATAATCAATCGATGAAAGAACATGAAATTCATTATGTTTCAATAAAGGTACGAGAAACTGTTGGGGGAAATGAAGTAGCTAAAGTGGGTTGACAAAAAATTTGATAATCTTCAGCATCTAATTGTTAAACAATATGTTAAACTGATATAGACGTTGACACACAATCAACACACAGAAAAAAAGATAACTTATATCATATCTCATAAAAACATCTACTCATATATGTAAGACATTGCGTTTGTATATGGATTATATACATAACATCATCCTTTTTCTTTTAAACACATAAATTCTATACGTATGAACTTTATGTATATATAAACATAAAAAAACTTATATGTGTAATTAATTTTCATATTCATGTAAATGTAACAAACATACTAACCTCAATATATAAAATATATTTATCTTGAAATATCACATTATTCATATATGTATATGTCAATCTTTTAAAAAAGTTATTTTTTGTAAGAAGTTCGAACTTATATAATTGATGCTTTTTGATGTTATATAGAATGGGGGAGACACAAAAGTTGGGGAAGCAAAGTTAGGAATTAATGAAAGCTCAAAGTTGAAGCATTTTAAGGTTGAATATGTATTTTATTAATTTTAATTGATGTTCCCAAAAAGTTTTTGAGAACTCTATAATATAATTTTAAATAAATTCCTGAAGAAGGAGGTTCACAAATGGGAGTTGCCCTAACAGTAAAACATATTAAAGGGATGCATATCTTCACAACCAAGTAAGATAAAGAGAAAATGATATTTTTTCTATGTCAAAATATGATAAAATATCACATAGGTTTTCTACAATATCATAGAATAAGAATTAGTTAATGCAACAAAATAGAGCTCATCAAAGTACACTAAAACAAGCATAGCTCAAGCTAGCACCACTAGTCTTCTCATTTAAACTCTATTTCATCATTTTGACACTTCTCTTGTTTCAAATGTATCATAAACACTCTAAACATTCAACTTAAGAAATAAATAGACAATTATAGCCTTAATACCTCATTAATAACATAAATAATTCCTCGAAAATAAGGTAAATACACATTGATAATGACACTCTGGTGTATAAATACGCCTAAGATCACCATCCCATACTTAAAGCTTTGTTCGTCCTCAAATACATACAAAATAATATGTTTATGTATGTGGTTTCATATATGAAATTATTACAACATATTTACTTCTGTTTTGGGATTCTATCTTATTCTGAATTTGCATGATATTGTCTGTTGTAACTATTACTTAAATTTTTGCCATGTATATGAATTAAAAAGTATGTGTATGATAATCATATAAATATATGGATAAGTATGTATAAATAAATGCCTTTAATATACATAAGTAGGGCATATAATTTACAAGAATTTATAAGCAGGACATGTATTATATGATATATATAATTGTTCGCATAATACATATCTATACATGTATTTAACATATACACAGATAAATAGATTTAATGTACATGAATGTGAGTTTTTACATAAATACAACTATATGAAGATAAAATACATACCAGATCACACTTTTTATATACATAACTAAATACACAACGGATCACACTATACAGCAGATTACACTTTTTATATACATGACTAAATACACAATAGATCACACTTCTCATATTCAAAACATACACATAAATAGTTATAAATACATATGATTGTCTTCAAATACATTACTGGCTCCTTTTTAACGTGTAGGTTGTGAACGATACTGACAATATTATTGCCAACGAGCCTCAAAAGGAAATATCTGAGAATGCAATTTTATGAGAAAATCATAGTTTGATATGTCAACATTCTAAGGTTAATTATCTCACTTTTTAAATTGTTCAATGCTTGAAGGTATTTTTTTTATTATATGTTTTCTGGTATTTTTAACAGGAACATGAAGGGTGTAGTGTTGAAATAGGAAATGCCACATTAGATAAACTTGTTAATATTGCGGTCAATCAGATATCGATCAATGTAGATGTTGAAAAATTAAAAATCAATTATATTCATATAAAATAAATTGTAAATATCGAAAATGAATATGTTCTTTGATTTATTAATTAATGCATTTCTGATAAAATATGTTTTACATCACAGTAATTTCATTTACGCATTAAATCAATGCTTACATATAAAAAAAAATCTATTCTTTTAGAAATATTTCTCAATTACAATTTCAGAATTTGCTCAAGCCGAGATAGACACAATCTTGGCAAGTTTGGCAGCACATATGGATGCACTTTCTCTCAAATTTTTTAGTCGACCTAAATCAACATTCAGTCAGCATTTTATCCCAAATATTTAGTTCTCTTCAGATTTTTCTGATGCGATTGTCATGGCACATTAAGCTGGAAAAACTCTGGCTTAGAGGACTAGAAAGTAATTCAAGATATTCAAGTAACCATAGTTAATAGAGTTTGATTCTAATTCAGTGCAATTAGGATGAGACCACAGAGATGAAATAGAAATATATATTTGATGATTTCTTAATATTTGACGATATGTCAAGAAAATTTATTGAGGTGTACAAGGAGTGGATTGAGGAAGGTCTATTAAAATTTCACACAAAAAAGTAAGTTTTATCATTTACTTTAAGTGCAATTTTTCTATCAACTATTGTATGTTATTACGACTGTTTCATTCTAACAAATGTTAACAATGATAGAAAAATGAAAGACGATCACTATAGAGCTCAAACAGCTGTTTTGGAGGTTCCAGAAATTGATTTTGTCATTGCTCATCCATGATCAAAAAACTATTTTTATTTGATGTCTCAAAAAAATACATGCTAAAACAACGAGGTAATAAGCATTTTGTTTATATTTTAGCTAAATAGATTTTTTCTATAGCCAATAAGAATTTTTGAAATGATGCTTTTTGTGATTTTGGACATGTTTATATGTGTTAAGATCAAAATGTGTTATGATGTGATGTTTTATGTATGTAGTAAAAATTTAATGTATGTTTAACAACATATACATAAATTTATTATGTATATAAACTACCTATGTAATGTGTATTATGTATATCGGGGTTTAACTATTGTGTATATGAAATTATATGTTATGTATTTAGATTAGTTTTATAAATTATGTTTAGTAGTGAATAATAAAAGTGAAGCAGACTGATATTATGTATTTTGGCATGCGGACACAAACTTTTGTGTTATATACATAACGTAAAAAGATTGTACATATGTAAAGAAATATTTAAATCATTTCAGAATTATATTTTTGTATTTAAATATACTTACACATAGAATGTATTTGAATTGAAAGATACAACACAAATTGATATACCCCACAGTTTATATGAGTTGTACTCGAGAACATATGTTTTGAATAAATACCTACATGTTATTTCAGAAATGATAAATCGACATGCACAATAAATGCACATACACAACATAATCCATACTTTGTTATATATATTATTTTTTTCTTTGTTATATATATTATTTTTTTCATTCATACATATTAATAGCCAACATTCATTTACATGTGATGAAATTGTTATATACTATTTTTACTGATCGGTCTATTTCCAGTCGTAATAATTTATTTATATTTTCAATTTATTAGTAGCATATTGATATGATCTTCTATAACTTGCAAAAGAAATTTAAAATACAAAGTGATAAAGAATACAGATTCATAACTACAAACTACTTGTTCAAAATATATATTGAGAAGATGTACCGAAGATATTATCTGAATGCATCAGATATGGTACTTTATACGCAACAAGATTATGCTCAGTAATATATTGTTGCCCAGAATTAAAAGTCTATAACAAACATTATCAAGAGATTTTGCATACCAGCTAATTTACCATGGAACCTTATGGATAAGGTGTACGTCCCTTGAATTGCAATGAAAAATTTCATGGGTTATTAGCTATTATTGCACTCAAGGAAAAATTCATACACATATATGACTCAATGTAGAAGCTAAGGAATATAAAATCATCGTTCGAGATTCATAAGCTGGCAGTGATGTTGCCGACGTACTTGTCTAACAGCAAATTTTTTAAAGAACCATCACATACAGACTGGGTAAACCTTGATGCATATAGGGATAAGATTAGACAACGGAGACAAATAGTGAATCAACACCCATTAGAGACGGAATATGTGGAAAACATTATGCCTCAAGAATGTGACAATTTATAAGTATCTATTTAAAATTATATCAACTATTTGTAACGCATTCATATTTACATTATCGTGTTACATTATTTTGTATGCTCAATTTAATTAAAAATGCAGGGACTGTGAAATCTTTGTTGCTGGATATACAAAGTATCTCAGTGAAGAAATTATTGTTCCTTCAGATGATTTTGAAGCAGAATCACATCGAATGAGATACGCGTCACTCCTATAAAATTATGGTCTATGAAATGCAAAAAAATATTATGATAGTGGCAACGATGATCCTCCAATACCAAGACCAAGTATGCCCCCTTCCCCCTCCTCTGCCCTCTCCCCCGATCCCCTTAATGAATCAGGAATAGTCAGCATAGAATAGACTTAAAGATGCTTATGGTGAAAGACTTTTTTTTGTAGGTTTGTATGAAATCTTAATTATTTCATGGACTTTATGTGTTTCGAATGTACAAAGTTATTCTAACATATTAACTTATATTTTTGGATTCTATCTTATTCTGATTTTGCATGATATTGTTTGTTGTGCCTATTACTTGTATTTTTAGCCATGTGTATGCATTACAAAAGTATGTATATGATAATCATATAATTATATACACACATATATAAAGCATGTATATGAATTTTTAAACACACAACATATATATTATTTTTTATATATTAATCTGATTCTACCTATTGGATTTGTTTATGAAATTTATATATAAATATGTTATATCCTAAGTAGATGAATACATATACAGTGAAGTTATGACTAGTTCATGTATAATCTTATATGTATTTGTTATCCATGTACATATCTACTTATTTATATAAGACATCTACAAATCTACCTTTAATATACATAAGTAGGAAGAGAATTTATAAGTTTTTATGAGCACGACAAGTATTATATGTTATGTATATGATCCCATAAAATATATCTATACATATCTATAATACATAGATAAATTAATTTAATATACATTTTTATTAGTTGTTAAATATTACAAATATATAAAAATAAAATCCACAACAGATCACACTTTTCATTTACATAACTAACTTCATAACAACACACACATTTCATATACGTTACTTGTATGTATTTTAACACACTTCTTAATAGAAATAATTAGTTAGCGACATTTCAAATACATATGTACTAACTACTTACCTTATTTAAAGAACTCAAAAGTATGTATCGGCATGCCAAATACATAACAAAAGTTTCATTACTTATATTTTTAATTACTATTGTTAAGTAGCTCACAATTTTTTTATCAATTTAATTATAAAAGTGTTGTAATTAACATATTGTAGAGTTCCATGATAATGATACATCATAAATATTTAATAACAAAAAAAATGTTTTATTACCTACATATTCATAACTACAAACACATTATATATCTTCCTGATAAATAATCTTATAAATGAAACTTTACAACACACAACAACGATATTAATAAAAACATATTTGATTCTTTATATATATGTAGTACAAGACATATGATATATGATGGATTATGTAGTAACACAACAATCACATAATCTTCAAAGTGAAAATCAAATATCGCAAATAAAAATAGACAAGTGAAAAAAATTGATATTAATGTCATCACAGCAACAACCGACTAACAATTGTTTAAAATGAATTAAATAAAAATAAAAAATGATAAACGAGAGATTAATCATCATATGTAGAGTTCATTATAAATCATTTCTCTTTCAAAAAAAGTTACAAAAATGCCTATTGTGACTCACATGTCCGCATCATCCACAACAATTTATGCTTGATGATAGAGTTTCGCATGATTTATTTTGTCTTCTCTTTTTTGAATTTTTTGGTAATCTTTTATATATCGTTGGCGAGAATTCTTCCTCCTCTACGCTTACAGGAACATTTCAGTCCTTCTTATGTACATCAAAATAATTGAAAGTTCATAAGTCTTCACCAAAGTATTTGGCTTGTAGTAATCTAAATAGTATGGTAAAAAGTCATCAACATTTTTAGTCTTCAAGACTGAATAGCGTGAGGAAAAGGTATTTGATCTATTTGAACCCCCTACAACTGTATGATTCACATTCAAGGTCAACAATATATCTTCTTTCAGATTCATAAACTGGGTAACTATAGTCCAAGAAAACCTTGACCTGAAAAAGATTCAAACAGATGTACATTTGAAAAAATATTGAAATACAAAATTATAAGATAATACAATGTAAAAAAAAATACAACTAAATTCATAATTGAAAATTCAAAATTTTTAAACATACCGTCATCCGAGCAACTTTCACACCGTTAAGAATTAAAATTTCTTTGAACCTCCGACCTAAAGTCATGTTTATATGTGAAGCTATTTTTCTATTTTTATAGTTTTAAGAATCAAATAAAATTCTTGCCACCTCTAAGAAACCTAACATAGGCAATTTCTGGGCTCCATCAAACAACCATTAATACATAATGAGTGGTGATTTTACCACTCATTTGCACCAAATATTTATGCACACTACCATATTTTGTATTATAAAATTAGACATTAACATAATTTAAATGCACTAATATCCATATTTTACAGGTATCTAGTTGAGAAAGTGAAGTGATATGGATTAAAGCTCAAAAAGGGATCAAATGGAAGGAAGCGGAGTGCAACTGGAGACCTAAAGCAGTTCAACCTTAGTTATTGCTACCATAGTTAGTCAATATGGTCAGCATAATGTGATCATGGAGTAAAACTGCATCCGCGTAGCCACGGTTGCGACCAAACCTGCGGGATCACTGTTCAGTGGGAATATGACCCAGGACAGTTTTGTAAAATTACATAGATGAATACCAAACCATATATAGGAAAAATACCTTTATTTTTTGGGTATTGCTTACCTCATAGATATTTTTCAATTGAAAGCAAAAAACCCTAATTAGGCAAGTATGTAAATAAATATAGAGGTTTAAGTTCTTAGTATTTTGTGAAGAATGAATGCTATGGAAAATCCTTATGGTATATCTTTCTTTATATTCTTTATGATTAGCTAAGTAAATTAGTCTTGGGATTATGTTGAACTGTAACACCCCGCAAAATTCTCTCATAGTTTGAGCCTTAGAGTATGTTGAGTAAAGCGTCATTTTGGCCTTAAAAGTTTGAAAGGTGTCTTCCCAAGTGTGAAATATTTTTAACCATTTAGAATTTTTCTAATATCAACTTTTTTCATGTAGAGCATTGAGTTAGCTTTCCAACAATATCAATTTCATCAAAATTTGACATCGAACGAGGAAGTTATGGCCGTTTTACTGAACATTGTCGGAATCGCCCTAGTTTGACGGATGATTCGATGGACCGTCAAGTCTGCGATGGACCGTCAATCGTTTCATCAAAACCAAGGTAGTGACCCCTTTTTCTGGCCATCGTGCGACAGCCAAAATGACGGACCGCCAACTTGTTGACGGACCGTCACTTTGACCGTCGCTCTGAGGCAGTGTGGCCTCATCCTGGCCATCGTGCATGATCAAAATAGTGGATTGCCAAACTTTTAATGGACCATCGCTGAGACTATCACAGTGAGGCATTATGTCCCTTCTTCTGGCCAGCTTACGACGGACGATCTGACGGATCGTCGAACTTTTAACGGACCATTGATTCGACCATCGCAGCCCCCGTTCAGTATTTTTAACCCTTTTTTGAAGGGATATTTTGGTCTTTACCCCTATTTTAAACCCTCTTATATATTCTATGTGAAGTAGCTACCTTATTTTCCCATCTCTAACAGTAATGAACTAGGGTTTTCTCCTCCAAATCAAATCAAATAAAATTCTTCTCCAAGGAATAAAAGAACTCACCATAGATTCTTCAAATTGAGTTGAGATTCAAGTTACCTAAGTCAAGTATGGCAAGAACCCTCTCTTTCAAGGATAAGAAGAAGAGTTTAGAGAAAGCTTGTTCATCCAATGTCATAATCTAAGGTATGTGGGTTTTGAACAAGGGTAACCCTTTCACCCTTGAGACCAAAGGCTTATTTACATCATGATTTTCCTGAAATCTATGAGGTTTTACATGAATTTGAATTGGGGTTTATCACCCATTATTATTGAATGCATTATCTTGATATTTCTCATGAATTAAGAGTCAAATGGCATGATTTCTGCATGTTTTATTGAGAATTTACAGCTGGGTATAAAATCCATGATTTTAATTCTTAAAAAGCTAATATTTGCAATGTTTGAGATATTGAAGCATATGACTATATTGAGATTTTGAGATAAATTGCTGAAATTCCTAGATTTCCACATGATTTATGAATCTATATGCTATATATTATGCTTTTGATGAGCTTTAACTTGAGATTGAACTATGGGTTAGTAAGCCCTATTTGGGACTTGTGAATTTGTGAACCCTTGTGCTATAATTACCCATGATTTGAGTATTTTGAGATGATTAAGAAATGAATTGACCTAATGGTTCGAGAGCTTTGAAATCCACTTCACTATATGAGATTATTGATTTGATTATTGGATTCGTGGTGAACTATGAGATTATTCTAAAAGTGGATTTTTATGAGATGAACACAGATAATCCAAAGGGAGTAATATTTAGCATCGAGCGGGTAAGTAACTATGGTTTCTTACCCCAAAACTATGCGCCACCATAGGTTGGGCCTGAGGCTGAGTTTATGATTATTGTTCCTAAGTCCGAGTTGATATTGGGCCCGAGGCCGAGTTTCATTTAGTGATCACTAGACCTAGGTAATACTCCCTGGCAAAAGTATGACGCTCTTCCCCAACGTGGGGTCTCTTCCTTAGGAGGACAAAATGTTGGATTCTATGTAGCTTGCATGGTTTATGTCGGTTACGAGAACCTCCCTTGCCTTTCAAACTTGAGATCAGCTACTTCCTCAAAAACTAAAGTATTTTCCCTCCTATGAGCTATTTTCCTACTAATGAGGTTGTAAAATGGTTTCCTAGCTAAAGTATTCCCTTGATATGAATTGTCTCTTCAAAAGGAAGTGTTTTTCCTTGATTTGGTATTTTCCCATGAAACCTTTAGATGAGTTATTTTCACTAAACTAGAGTATCTTCCTTTTGAGATTGAATGATTTTCCTAAATCTTGAAATAAGATATTTTCCTAAACTCAATGAAAGGCCTTCAAGTATGTTTCAAAGTGATATGATTCCAAATTCCAAGTTTTGAGTTCAAAAAGAGTTATGAGATCTTGAGCACTAATGAAGTTTTACTCTCCTTGAGGCATATGCATGAGTTGATAGTATTGTTTAAATCCCCTTTGGTCTTGAGTATTTAGAATAAGAGAAGATTTCTGATTTTAAGGTTAAAGAATGATGACTCACGAGTTTTGTGTTATGTGCCTATTCTTACATGATTTATGAGATTTACATTTAATACTTGTTCAAGCTATGTGAGTCATCCCATATTGCATCCATGATTTGACTGAAGAAGGATGATAGTATTTTATACATATGCATTGACCCCCATATACTCAGTACATTCCCAAGTGCTGATCCACATATACGTCTATGTGCTATATTGTCTCATAATGTAGGTACAAATTGTAGCATATGTACCATGTCCGATCAGTTCATAGCTTCCAGTTGGCAAGTGACGAGTCCTTTTGATTCAATGGCTCGAGTCAGTAATACATTTGAGACGAGTGGTATTTCCTTTTTCAGTCGTATTGAGTCGGGATTCTTGGGAGTCATGAACCAACTACCCATGGTCAGTACTAGTGGAGGCTTCATAGATAGTGGGTAGAATTTGATATATTGGGTTTTGATTTTGTTGTAAAAAGTTGAGTAGTAACCTTGTGACTCTCGTTTGGTATTGAGAAAATTTATATTAGAGTTATATTCCACCTTATTCTTTTGGTTTTATGCATTTTATTCAGTTATTCATGTGTGATGCCAAGTGAAGGGTTATCTTGGGGTCATTTATGACCCTAAGCACCGTATAGCATCCTGAGGGGTGATTTTGGGTCGTTACATGAACTAAAGTGTAATTGTGTGTGGGTGTTATTGTGTTTGCATGATTTCTAGTTGTTGAGTATGGATTTCACCATTGCTTGAATTTATGAGTTGGAATTTATGGGTGAAAACCTCAAATCTCCAAATATATTTGATGGGTGAAAAACCCAAAGTTTAGAAACCCTTTATCATCCTTTAAAGAGAGATGAATGTGGACTTGAGGTAACCCATAACATCTTAGAAAGAGGGTTATAGAGGGACAAGGCAATGGTGGATAATTGAGCCTATGGTTTACTACCTTTTGCAATCTTAGAAATAAGTGTATTTGGAGTGTAAATCATGTCAAGAGCATCATCCTAGAAATATGGATGGTTGATTGAGGTTTTGGGTGATTACGAATTGCACACTTGTTAGGTGCTCGAAAGAGACAACGGGTGAAATCATTGTTATTTTATTGAAAGCTTGACCACAATGCCTTTCGACCTGGCCTATCCTTCAGTTAACAACTAATCTTCATGTTAAACCATTATATACCCATACGATTTACCTTTAAGTAGACATAATCCCAAGATATCCTCAAATCTTGATTTTAAATTAAAAAATATCAAATACGTGCATTGTTAATAAAAAAAAGTACAATCAAATCCCCCATTTTATTTTACATGTCGTGTTTGTTCGCATTCTGGGTTCCTTTTAGTAATTAGAGCAACCATAGGAGTTCAGATTTATAATTCTCTCTTTCTGAATTTGACCCCAACTCGAGTTGGGTTATTGATAATGATCGCCTCACCCCTCAAGAATGGGAGTGAGTTGAGCATTATCAAAATAGCAATGTTGTCGGGGAGTGACATATAGATTTCACTTATGTGGTGTGCTTCTTACTTGAGAATACCTGGAGTGGTATAATTTACTTTATTTATTGTTTTTGATCTTTTGTAGGTGATTAAAGTGTTAATGGAGCAATGAGTGATAACGCGAGCAATTTAGGCCCCTTTGATGCCCTCTAGATGATGAGGGCCAACTTAATAAAGTGGAGTAAACGTGTGCAATCCACATCCCACCAACCAATGGGAATGGAGTTTTCCATATGACTAGCGTTATGCTTTACATGTTGCAAAAGAAAGGGTTGTACTGGGGTCAATCTTATGAGGACCCGAATGTCCATTCGAAGAACTTCGTGGAAGTGTGTGTGTCATTCAACATAGCACATATTACTCAAAAATCTATCCGGCTTAACCTCTTACCATTCTCACTAATGGGCGAGGTAGTTTTATGGCTTCGCTCACTTCTACCCAGCTCTATTGTATCATGGGAAGAGCTTACCTCAGTGTTTATTGATAGATATTTCCTACCATAAAAAATGCTTCAAAAGCAGGATGAGATTGTGAATTTTTTTGCAAATGAATGGAGAGCCGTTGTTTGAAGCTTGGGAAAGGTTTAATGGAAAGCTAGATCAATGCCCAAATCATTAGGTCCCGAAGAAGATGTTTCTCGAGATCTTGTACCAGGCCCTTGATCGATTAAACAAAATGGTGGTGGATAATGTGACGGGTGGCTCTATAGTAAAAATGCACCACCATGCGGCCTTTCAATTAACAGGAGAAGTGTCAAAATAAAGTTAGGCTTGGCACACCCGAGATACCGAAGCCACCAAGATCCCTTCTACTACCTCCATGGTAGATAATGAACAAAGAAAATGGGATGAAGAAAATGAGGAAAACATGGCAAAAATAATGACCCAACTTGAGATCTTGACAAAGCATGTTATTTGAGCACCCGTAAAGCGGTAAATGCCATAAAATCAAAATCTTATGAAGTTGATGAAGAAGCAAAGAAGTTGGATGAGGAAATCCGGCATTTGGCCAATTATTCGGAGGGGGAGGGGGTTCCTACCCCGCTTATCAAAGAAAAGGTGGGAACCAAGGTTGGATAGATCATGAATGGGATAGATATTGGAGAGATCATAAGCATGATTATGACCGTTATGTCCCTCCTCATGATCGAGGTAAGGACAAGGAATCTGGCACCATTGACCCCAAAAAGTTGAAGACCGAGGATGTGTTAACAAGGATCTTGAATAGAGTGGAAGGTACGGACAACATGGTATGTGAGTTAAAGGGTGATTTTTCCCAACTTTCCCAAATAGTGGTGTCTCACTCTGCCTCTATCAAGCAATTGGAGACCCAAGTTTGGTGAATCTCCATGCAATTAAATGCTAGGCCTACAGGTGGACTTTCGAGTGACATGATTGCTAACCCAAAGAATAATGTACAAGTCCTAGCAATTATTATAAGGAGGGGCAAGACACTTGATGAGCCCTTTAGAGGAGACTTGAATAAGAATATACCCAAGGCTAAAGCAAAGGAGGTGATACCTCAAAGTATAGAAGACAATGATAAGAAAGAGATCGAGGAAAGTGATGAAGAAGTGGATGAAGTTAAAAAGCCACAAGGTGAAGCAAGGTCAACAATCCAAGTTCCTATCCCATTTCCTCAACGTTTGCATAAAAAATAGGAGGGTGAAAAATTAAGGAAATTCATAGAAAAACTTAACAATTTATCGATAAATATCCCGTTGCTCGAGGCAATCCAATAGATCCCGGTATACGCTAAGTTAATAAAAAAGTTGATGTCAAAAAAAAACTTGTTGAAGGTGACACTATTGAGGTCACTCATGGGTATAGTTCTATTATGGATAGTAAGGTTGAGGAAAAGAAAGATGACCCTAGAGCATTCACTATTCCTTGTACAATTTGGATGCATAAGTTTGCAAAAGCTCTATGTGACCTTAGTGCGAGGATCAACTTAATGCCTTTTGTCATCTATAATAATCTTGGATTGGATGCTCCTACACTAACCTCTATGCCACTTTTAATGGCGGATCAGGTCTATCAAAATCTAGGTGGGAATTTTGTTTGATGTCCTTGTTAAAGTGGATAATTTTTTATTTTCGGCGAACTTCGTGGTATTGGATTGTGAAATGGACCAAGAGGTACCCCTATCATCCTTGGTCTTTCTTTCTTGGACACCGGAAGGTCCATTATCGATTTAGAGATAGGGGAAATAAAGTTTAGGGTGTAAGAGGATGAGGTCTCTTTCAAAATTTGCAAGACAAAGAAGCAAGCCATGGAGCTTTAAGTGGTATCCGTGGTGGATGCTGAAAGTGAGAAGGTGAATAAGGAGGGGTTTGACAAACCACCTTGAGCATTAGAGAAAAAAAATGGTGTGCCATGACGATAACTAGGGCGCTATGTGGGAGGCAACCCATAAATGCCACGAAAGTAGCCATATCCTTTTTGTCATGTTTCTGTAGTATAGATGTTTTCTTTTGCATATGAATAAATCATGCATTTTTCGCACTATGAAGTTTACAATTTTGCATTGAAAATTGAACAGGGGAAAAATTGGTAAAAATTGAGCAAAGAGCTGAACAGGGGAAATCAGGGAAGCAGAACTGCTCTCAGTTACCGTGATTGTGGTCTCCAAGTACGATTGCGGTCACCCATGTGTCTGCGATTATGGCCACTTGACCACGATCACGGTCACTTAATCGCAGCCACGGTCACTTCAGCCACTTAATCCCTAATTTCCCACATTTCCCTCATTTGCTTCACACTTTCTTTCATGATTGTACTCTCTAATTTGGACTAGATTTTGGCCAAGTTTATAATATCTTAAACAGCATCCTTACATCCCTCTTGCATCACAACTCCGGTAGGTATCATGAATCCATGCTTTTATTTTTTACAATAGGACCTAGAATGCATGATTATGAGAGGTCCTAAAGTTTTGATTGTTATGCTATCCATGATGTCATTCTAGGTGTTGGTTTGGTGTTGGCTGCTTGAATAAGGTGTGCACACAAGTGGGAAAATCTTGGGTACCCAATAATGTGTGAAAAATGTAGAGAAATAAGATGTTCACACCAAGTGTTTGACACTTTGCCCAAATGAACTTTCAATAGTGATGTTTGTATTCTGAAGGGCACATTCAAGAACTTATTTGCATTGTTCAATTGGTCTTCATGTGAATCCATATTGTAGAGCATGCTAGTAGCCTAAAAACTTGGAAGAGATTTGAACATGGGGAGCTGGCACAAAACTAGCCTCAGGTATCGCGACCATAATCACGATCAGCGATCGCAGTCATGGCCCACGATTGTGGTAACCGAGGCCAGTTCCCTGCCATGCAAAAAATCCTGCACTGTCAAATTTTTAGCCTAGCTTCATCAAGTACCTTTTTTAATAAGCTTTGATGAATAATGTGGCACGATTTTTATGGTACAATGTCATTAATTGATATAATGTATGCCTAGTAATTTTAGGACAACTTCATGGACAAGTATGACCACATCTGATTCATGGCACTCGAGTGCCACACTCATTACTACAATGATCTTCTGAGTACAAAGCTGCTCCCGAAAAGAGGTATTTGCTTGGAGAATGTGTCAGAGAAGCTATCGATATTTCATGAGAAACTTGAGGCCACAGGGTGGCAGTGCTTCGCCCCGGATTTATGCATTGCAAATGAAAAATGGGTCCATGAATTGTATGCCAACATCAGTGAAGTGTCTTTCTTGGACCCATTCAATGTGACTATTAAGATTTGGGGCAAACTCGTGAAACTTAGGGCTAAGAAAATCAATGATGTTTATGGGCTCTAACATGCAGGCATGGGTGAATTCAAAGCAAAAGGGTCTAAGCTGAGAAGTTGGTTGGGGCAATTGCTATGCCCCGGAGGCAAGTCTCTTGGGCAAAGACTAAAAGCAACATCTCCATGAACGACTTCACTTCTGAGGCTCGGATATGGTTGCACATTATTTGTAGCCAAGTCTCTTCTTGCACCCACATGAAAGTAGTCCTAGACCTGCATGCTCAAATGGTTGCTTGTATTTTAGACGACATCCCTTTAGATGTTGGTCAGCTGTGGTCAATGAAATGGATCACTTCAAGAACCAAGGTGGTACACATCTCTTCTTACCTTTTTTAATTACTGAGCTTTTTAAGAGAGCGAGGGTTGAAGAGCATGCTAGTAATACATAGGTGCATCCTGGTGCTCCCATCTACCCCTTGAGGATTTGAGGAGGGGGCATACCTAGTAAAGGAAAGAAGAGAAAGATCAACTTGGAAAAGTCGGCATGAATTGAGTCTGAGTCTTATAGGCCAACCACCACCGGACCTCTTGAGGAGATTGGAGTTGATAATGTAGCCATCAGGGAGCTTGTGTCTAGTTTTCCCCAAAGACTGGCAGAGCCCTCCACCGCTCATCATTTATATGTGTCACGTGCCAATTATGAGAAGTATAAGGAGGACCAAAAGAAGCAAGAAACTATCATTGATAGGCTTGAGAAGGCCTAGTCCTCTTTCATAGAGTCACACTGGGACCTCTATAGTGCACATGAAAAGAAGGTAACAAGAGAGAAAAAGAGGTATGAGTTCTTTATCAATATGTGGAAAGGGGTGAAAGGCCTATGGAAGGTCCTAAAACCCCAAGATAGACTTCCTTTTTATTAGGTGGAGAGTGATAATGAGGCCCCTGTCGAGTGGTCCGATCTTGAGGAGAACAGTGATGATGCAAAATTTGAAAGTGATAGTAGTCAGTGATACAATTTCAGGAAGCACCATTATCTCTTTTATCTTTGATTATTTATGTAGTGGGGACACTGCTACCTTTTTAGTTGGGGTTGTCTCCTTATTTATTTGATTTGGTCCTGTATTATGGATATTTTTGCATACTTTTCTGCTCTTTTGGATGATTCTTAATTTTATTTGGGTTTTAATATTCAGGCACTCTGATGGTGCCCACATTTGCATGGATTAGTTACTTTGTTCTTGGTTTGTTACTTTATTTTAGTTTTAATGGATGAGCTTTTCCCTATGATAGACTGAGTGAGACTCTCTTAAGGGGAAAGCATCGTGATTGGGGTTTTAACCATGATGCAGGGGAAGTCTGAGTACTCGTGGCATCAAGGCCATGAATACAAGAGAAGTCTGAGTACCTATAGCATTAGTGATTTGAGATCACATTCATACCTATTGGTGAAGTCTGAGTAGCCATATGGGTGGTTCATTCATAATATAGCTTAAAATATGAGACTATAGGTTAGGTTGTTTCCATGATAAGTAAATTATATGTGGTGTGGATTCAAAATCAAACAGCCCCCTCCATCTAAAAATTTTACAAAATTTGAGGGCATGGACGTGAGAAACCTTGTGATAAAACTTTCCATCTTTCTAAAACTCTAAAAAATTACTTTGGAAGAATAGTGAATACTTCATCTTTGTCTCAAGTGGTGTGGAACAATTTTCTACATCTCATGTGTACTTGTACCATCTAGAACTTGCCCCATTAGTCTTTCAAAGCTAAATTTTGATTGTGCTTGGTTGGTAAAATGATCATAGGCCATCTTGTGACATTGGAAGCCCACTTTAGCCTGAAAAGCCTACCAATACATAAAAGTTACCCCTAGTCACCCTCTTTGAGCCTTTGGACTTTTCTTTGGCAAACACATTACAAGAAGTAACCTTTCTATTTGTCCTCTTTTGAACCCTACCCTCCTTGAACATAAGAATATAGGTTGAGGCTAAAAGCCTAAGTTGGGGTGGTGGAAATTGAAAGAGATGTAGTTGGGCCACGAATTCATAAGAAGGTGCCTACGATATTAAGCAAATAAAGAATTTTTATTTGAAGAAATAAAAGATCCCACAAAGGAAAGAAAGGCATTATCTATGCACAAAAAAGGAAAAAAGGAAAGTGGGAAAACCAAGAAAGGGAAAAATAGTAAACGAAAAAGAAGTGGCCTAATAGGAAAAAGTGAAGAGAGTATGATGTAGAAGTTCAAGAAGGTTTTATCCCTATTGTCCTATATTGATATCCTACCCTTACCTAAACCTACATTACAAGCTCCAAAAGTCTTTTATGATTCCCAACCTAGTGTGGTCGTTGTAGAGGCAATTGAAAATAGGGGAAAGTCTATGGCATGGTAATTGTTAACATGGAGAATTTATTGAGAAAGAGAGTGTTTGCACTAGGTGTGTGAAATCTTCTTTCTCATGAGAAGGCATGTGAACAAGTTGAGATGGGTGATTTTGTCATCTTTCACACAATGAGATAAAAAGAAGTATAACATGGTTGTAGTCAACAAGTAAGTTATTTCAGAGTGTTAGTGGTTGTTACATGGTTGCTCCCCAAAGTCTAATGCATCTTTCAAATATTCCATTTTATTGAGGGGTATAGTTAAAACTATTTTGCCCATGTGCAAAGAGATTTTTGTGGTAGCAACCAAGTTTTAGTCATCATGATCATTGGGTGATAGAATTAGGGAATATATGTGAAATTATCTCATAGAAAAGGGTGGTGTTTCTTGAAGACAAGCAAAGTTTTAAGTTGGGTATTGATAAGTCGTATTTTACCACTCATTTTCACCAAAAATTTGTGCACACTGCCATGTTTTGTATTAGAAAATAAGACATCAACATGATTTAAATGCACTAATATCCACATTTTGCAGGTATCTATTTGAAAAGGTTAAATGATATGGATTAAAGCTTAAAAAGGGATCAAATCGAACGAAATGGAGTGTAGCTGGAGACCTGAAGAAGTTCAGACTTAGTTACCATGACCGTGGTCCTCAGGACACGGTTACGGTCTATCAAGATGGTCAACATAATGTGATCGAGGAGCATAAATGCAGTCATTTAGTGCGATCGCAGACAAACCTGCGCGATTACGGTTTAGCGGGAATATGACCCAGGGTAGTTTTGTAAAATTGCATAAACGAATCCCAAACCATATATTGAAAAAAATCCTTTATTCTTTTGGTATTGCTTACCTTATAGATATTTTTGAATTGAAAGAAAGAAACCCTAATTCGAAAGTGTGTAACTAATTGTGGAGGCTTAACTTCTTTGTATTTTGAGAAGAATAAATGCTTTGGATAATCCTTATGGCATATCTTTCTTTACCTTCTTGATGAGTAGCTAAGTTAAATAGTCTTAAGATTATGTTGAACTAAAGTGTAATTGTGTGTGGGTATTGTTGTGTTTGCATAATTGCTAGTTGTTGAGTATGGATTCCACCATTGCTTGAATTTTTGAGTTGGAATTTGTGGGTGAAAACCTCAAATCTTCAAATGGGTTAAAACGCCAAACTCTAGAAACCCTTAATCATCCTTCAAAGAGGGATGAAGGTGAACTTGAGGTAACCTATAACATCCTTGAAAGAGGGTTATAAGGGGACAAGGCAATGGTGGACAATTGAGCCTATGGTTTACTACCTTTTGCAATCTTAGAAATAAGTGTATTTGGATTGTAAATTATGTCAAGAGCATCATCATAAAAATAAGGATGCTTGAAAGAGGTTTTGGGTGATTATGAATTGCACACTTGTTAGGTGCTCGAAAGAGCCAACGAGTGAAATAGTTGTGGTTTTATTGAAAGATTAACCACAATGACTTTTGATCTAGCCTATACTTTAGTTAACAACTAAGCTTCATGTTAAACCATCATCTACCCATATGTTTTACCTTTAGGTAGACATAATTCAAAGATCTACTCAAATATTGATTTTAAATTAAAAAGTGTCAAATACATGCATTGCTAATAAAAAATTGTTAAAATTAAATCCCCCCATTTTATTTTACATGTCGTGTTTGATAGAATTCCAGGTAACTTTTTAGTAATTAGAGCTCCCATAGGACTTGAAATTTATAATTCGCATCTTTTGGATTCGACCCTAACTCGAGTTGGGTTATTGACAACGAATACCTCACCCCTCAAGAATGGGAGTGAGTTCAGCGTTATCAATACACTGAGCGATATTTTAAGTCATCATCTGACCTTTATTTACCAGTGAATGAGATCTACTCCACTTTTCATAACCATCTTCATCTAGGTATTTTTTCACTCTAGAATCAGTTTTACCAACCTTTGCCATTTAATAATACAGATTGCTAAGACTGTTTTTGCTGTTACGAATGTAACTGCAAATATTTTTTTCAAAAATGCCAAATGCAGGCAAGATATAGGACATTTGGATATACAACACTTACAACTTTGATAATTCTTTCGTTCCTATTAGATACAATACACATTTTGTCACGTTCTTTGAAAGCAGTTATAAACTGGGTAAAAAGTCAAGTCCATGAGTTGTCATTCTTGGTATCCATAACTCTGTATGCAAGTGGCAATATGCATCCTACATTATGTATAAACGATATTAATATAGGTCTACATAAATGTTTTTGTACATACATCAGTAGGGTGTGTTATATATATGAAGTTAACTAATAAAAAAAGCTAATTTAACTTCTTATGTATAAATTAGCTTATAGAAGTTGTTTTATGTTATTCATACTTATTGATCTGATAATGTATTTGACCATTACATACACTAATATGCTATTTATATGACATACAAAGTGTATAAAATTCTCACATCTTTTTTGAAGGTTCAAATAAAAACCTACATTTACCATTTCATTTGCTCTTATTATATAAATAATATTACATATTCAAAATAACAAAAATTAAATATACCTGCACCATCTAGTGTACTTGCCAAGAGAAAAGTTTCTTTATATGGCCCACTTAAATACGCATCACTAACAACTACAATGGGTCTGCAAAACTCAAAACCCCTTAGATGCAAGGCTATAAACATATACATGAATCGATTCTCCGATGACTTGTGCATTCTAATGTGTGAATTAGGATACACATTATTTAAGATATAAATATATCTCAGCATCTATCGATATCTATCAGTCGGTCCACCTCTAAGAATCTCCATGGCACGCTTCTTTGCACGCCACGCCTTCATATAATTTATATCAACACCATATATGATTTTTATTTATTCAATGATGTTTCCTGGAGTGTGCTTTCTCTTATGATTAACTAATTTAGGGGATGTGAATTCACTTATAAAACTAGTAGTCACAAAATTTTTTTTAGTATCCTATCAGTCAATAGCATGCATGTTCTGGATTAAATCTCCAAATGATAAAAACATCAATTTTTTTGAAAGTAGATGCTTCCATTGTCCATTTACAATCCTCATTATAACAACGAAGGACATAACTGAAAAAGATAAAATAATATGGATAGTCTATCTTAAATATATGATGTACTTTATAAAGTCTTTAAATATTTTATAACAGCTAAATTCATGAAAATCATATGCATAATATTTAACGTATTTGATGATTTTTTGTAGAATTTATTCTCTATAAACACATAACATTTCAATGTATATGTAGTTTCATATACATTGATTTTTACTATGCATTATTATTTACTGTTCAATGTATGTATAGCTTAACATACATTACTGGTTTCATATGTATGTTGAACGTATATGTGGGGTTTAATGTATATATAGGTTAAAATAAGTAGCAAATACTTTCATATACATACAAATAATGCTATAATGATGCTACAAACATAAATATGTTTACCAACATCAAATTGTTTTATCAACCTTCATCACACTATAATTCTAGAACTCAATCTAAGACAAAAAAAATAGATAAACTCATGTGAGAAACATTACACCAATATTCATAACACAACTATAACATCAAGAGCATTTCCACGCAATATTCATATGTTAGTGTTGTTATATATAAATTGTCAACTATATAATTTTTAAGGAAAGCAATTAACACAGAATAATTTAGTTAACATATAACGTAATAAAACTAGCAAAAGTATCTCTTTTTGTCTGAACGTTTTGCTTTGCAATTAAAATCATGTGATAGCACATATTTAGCCATTGCTGAAATAAGTATCCACTTATCCTTATACAATTGTTTCACCTTCACATCAATACTCATGTTATTACAAATCAAGTTTTTAACCTCAAACTAAGGCACATATAATGAATATTGGTTGTGTGTCTCAACGATGGAGAGAGCTAGAGTATCTATTTCCACCCTTTTCAGACAATCCAATACTCTAATTTCTCTATCAAACTGAATGTCTTTTGCATATTTATCAATCGTTGTTACACATAATGGATACATTATAAAGCCTGGAAAAGTTTTCTTCAACTCGACATAAAACTAAACACCATTATCATTTCTAATAAGAATCAGTGATTCATTACCATCGGCAACATAGTAGATATCAATTGATTTTTTAGATTCATCAATGTCTAATTCAGCAAAAACTGACTTAATCAACCTCAAATAAGTTAATATTTTTGTAATACCTTGCATTTTCTTAGCGTAATCTAAGTCTCAATACATGAGTATTCATATATAAAATTTTGAAACAATCATTAATGGTTAGTTAAGAGCTTTCCATTGCATAGGAAATTGAATTATCTTTCCAACAATATAAAATTTACCCAAATTCAACAATCAGGTAAGAAGTTATGGCGATTTTAAGTTTCAGTCATTAAACACCATCATGTTAACCATTAACGCGTCGCCGAGCCAATCTAAATGATGATTTTCAATTTCTAGTAAAGGTGCGCGATCTTGGTACATTGCGCCAAAGGCCTAATAGGCATTTAGCATATTTACAGTGTCTCTTTGTGATTCCACCGCATCGCGGTGAGCTTCTGGGTCATAAACAAGGTGGCAACGCGATTACACTGCTTTGCGGTACCATGAATTTTCTCAATTTCTCCTTTTCCACTGGCTTGGCGTGATAGTGGCATGTCGCGCCACAGGCCAAATTGGCATTTGGTAGTTTCCAGTGTCTTTCCGCGATTCCACTGCATTGCGGTGAGCTTTCAGGTCACAAACAAGGTGGCAATGCAATTACACTACATCGCGCCACCATGCATTTTCTCAGTTGTCCCTTTTCCAGTGACTTGGTGCGAAAGTGGCACATCACGCCAAGTGTGAAAATCAGGAATTTTTTTTGTCAATTTTGTGATTTAACTTAAAGGGGTCGTTTGGTCTTTTCCCAAGGCCCCAAATCCACCTAAACACGGGATTTAACCCTAAGAGAGCATTATTTTCTCACTTTTGCATTATTCTCTCAAATTAAAATCAACTCCCTTTAAGAACAAGAACCCTAACTCTCAAATTCAAGGCCAGATCTCAAGAACTCTCCATCAATCCTCCTAAATTCACTATCCCAGGTATGTTAGAGGTTCATCCATGGATTCCTTTCATCCATAGAGTCCAGTATCCTATTTAAATTAAAAAAATTTGATCATTGGAAGTTTATTGATTTTAAATTGTGATTTCACCTATGAATCTCCATGTACTTTTGATTTTATACCATGATTCAATAAAATTATTGTTGTTATTCAATCCTCCATATTTTAATACTATTATTTATTGAATTAAACCATGATTTAATACTAGTATGCCAACTTCATGCTATTTCTATAAGTTACATGACATTCCTATGATTGTTTTAAACCTTAAACTACAAGTGTTTGATAAAATGCCTACAAGACTGATAGATTTAATAAAAGCCTTCATGCTTTGTCCCCCAAGCTTTAATGTAAGTTTACCATTGCTATTTTTTAGTCCTGGGGTATTGAATTCCCAAAAACTATAGCTGTTTATGTAGTCTAGTCTTAGTACATTACAGAATAGTTTAAGTACATACTATAAGTATTATCAAAATAGTCAAATATCAGTCAGTTACACTCAGAACAGTCTAGTATTTCAGTGTCTTTCAGTTGGGAGTAGGATTTAGCACCGAGCGAGTGTAGGGATAGAGGCTTCCCTTCAGATAGGAAGAGTCATTAGTAGTAGTCCCTATATTCCAGAACTACGTAGCAAGCGTAGGATATGAGAAGTCACCCGTCAGATTAGGCTTAACTATCTCACAGGGGTCACCCTTCAGTTCAGGCTTGACACCCTTAATTATTTGGACATTATATCAGTTTAGTGGATTAACACAGCCAGTGTTAGTACCCATGGAACAGTATTAACACCCTTCCAACTGGGGTTATAGGTTGGACACCGACTAGCTCAAATTGGGGAATGTCGGTTATATAATACCTCCCACAGTCTTAGATACAGTCTTAGTTACAGTCCCAGTTCAGTTATTCAGTCTTATTATTGTTGGACCATAGTATATAGATTTTAGTTATTTCAGTATTTTAGTTTACAGATTTTACTCAGTTCATGTTATATGCTTGGTCATGCATCCTCAGTATCTATAGATTTTCACGTATCTTCAGTATTTACAAATTTTTATGCATACTTAGTATTTATAGATTTCCATATATTCCCAGTACCTACAGATTTCATGCTCTCTATTTAGTACTTTATTCTTTACATGCATATTCAGTTAATTATTAGTTCTGTTCATGAAACTATGTATATCGGCCTACCTCATTTAGCATACCAATATATTCAAAGTACTGATTGGATACCTTTTATTTTGTGCTATGATATATTATATCATAGGTTCTGATGCTCAGTTCTTGGCTCGCGATTTGACTTATCATATCCTCAGCAGTAGCAGTGGTGAATCCTCATACTTATAGGATAGGCTTACTTTATTTTATGTATCAGTTTAGTAGTTAGTTGAAGTTAGTTGGGGCCTATCCCATTAACTCACAATTATTATGTTTTAGAGGCTTATCAGACATTAAAGTCAGTTATTCAGTATTCAGACATCGTAGTTAGTTATCCAGTTTATCAGTATTTTATCAAATTTCATCAATTATTTCTATAAACTCATATTTTAGTTTTGAATTTAGTTATTAAAAACTTATGGCATGTCAGTATTATTCCACATTTATGATCATAATATCCAGTGCTCACAGCAGGTACCAGCTCATGGATTAGCTTGTGGTCCCTCGAGACTATAAGCACTATTTGACGCTAAAAGTGTGCTCTCAGGGCATTAAAAACTTGGTATCAGAGCCTAAGGTTTTAAAGTGTCCTAGAAAGTCTAAAAGTAGGGTCAAGTAGAGTCTTGTACATGGGTGTGTAGCACGCCACACACATGATTGAGAGGCTATAAGGAATTTAGGAAAAAGTTTCCCTTATTTTAGTATTCATGTCATGCGAGTGAGCATGAGCTCAAGTTAAACTCCCTATTTAATCCACTTCTTCCTTCCGTTTATAGAACTTGCCTCCCAAAAAGAATAGAAAAAAAATAGGAAACCAGCCATCCCCTCAACCTATACAGGCAGATCCTTTAGAAGAGCATGTCTCTCACGCAGAATTCAGAGTTGCATTCACTACTCTAGCAAACTCCATAGCAGCATAGAATGAATGGCCAGCTATTGTTTCGGCCAACCCAGTGGCCAGTACTGCTGGAACTAGAATTTGGGATTTTATCTAGATGAATCCTCTTTCTTTTATGGGATCCAAATCTGAAGAGGATCCACATGAATTCTTAGATATGGTTTAGAAGATCACGAATGCTGTGGGGGTGACATCTAGTTAGAGTGCTAAGTTGGCTACATACTAATTGTAGGATGTAGACTATACTTGGTTTAAGCAGTGGAAGGTTGATAGGGGTGTAGATGCAAGGCTTGTAGAATGGGAGGAGTTTGCCATAGCTTTCTTAGATAGATTCTTCCCATTGGAGTTGAGGAAGGCCAAGGTGTTAGAGTTTATTAAATTAAGGTAGGGCAGCATGAGCGTAAGGGAGTATTCCCTTAAGTTTAATCAGTTAGATAGATATGCTCCTCATGTGGTAGCTGATAACAGGTCCAAGATAAGTAAGTTTATGTCTGGCATATCTGATAGTGTGCTCAAGGAGTTCAAGATCGCAATTCTAATTAGTGAGATAGACTTTTCTAGGCTGACGGTCCATGCTTAATAAATAAAGGAGCAGAAGATTAAGGAGAGGGAGAGAGAAAACAAGAGGGATAGATAGGTAATTTTAACTTCAGTTAGCCAAAGTTAGAGGGTGGTAACCGTCCTCAGTTTCATCAGAGATCTTTAGCCCCAGCACCCTCTTTAGCTAGTGCTCCCATACCCAAATTTAGAAATGACAATAAGGATAGGGCACCAGGATCTAAGCCCAGGTCAGTGTTAGCAGTGCTTGTACAAATCCTCTATGTCACAAATATGGCAGACACCATTAGGGTAAGTGTAGAGAGGGTAGTGATGTGCTTTGGTTATAGCAAGCCTTGCCATCAAATTTGGGAGTGTCAGGTAGTTTCTTAGAAGAGTACGGATGTACTCCAACAGGGCCAGTCCCATCAGTTGTTAGTTCCATCTGGTTGCCCAACTCAGCAATGTGTCACTTTCAGTGCTACCAGTGGTCAGCATCCGAACAGATTATATGCTCTTCTATCTTACCAAGATTAGGAAAATTCTCCTGACATAGTTACTAGTACGTTGTAGGTATTTCACTTACATGTTTATGCCTTACTAGACCTTAGAGCTTCTCTTTCTTTTGTAACTCCATATCTATCCATCAATTTCAGAGTCAATCCTGAAACTCTAGCAGAGCCCTTTATAGTGTATACCCTAGTAGGTGTTTCCATTGTATCCAGACAGGTATACAGGAACTACCCGGTCACAATATCTCAGAATGTTACTTCAGTTGATCTTATGGAGTTAGAGATGATGAATTTTGACATCATTCTTGACATGGATTCGCTCCACTCATGCTATGCCTTAGTTGATTATAGAAATAGAATAGTTAATTTTCAGTTCCCAAATGAACCATTCCTTGAATGGAGGGGTAGTACCACAACTCTTAAGGGTTAGTTGATTTTGTACCTTAGAGCGAGATAGATAATATCGAAGGAGTGTATTTACCATCTTGTGCGAGTCAAAGACTCTAACTCAGAAACTTCAACTCTTGAATCAGTTCCAGTAGTAAATGAATTCTTAGATATATTTCCTGAAGATCTTCCTAGAGTTTCTCCTGATAGGGAAATCGACTTTGGAATAGACCTTCTTCCATATACTCAGCCCATATCTATTCTTCCAAACAGAATGGCTCCAGTTGAACTCAAGGATTTAAAAGAACAGTTAAAAGATCTTCTAGATAAGGAATTTATCAGACCCAGCATCTCCCCGTGAGGTGCACCTATTCTATTCATGCGTAAGAAAGATGGTTCTCTCAGAATGTGCATAGACTACCGTCAGTTGAACAAAGTCATAGTCAAGCGTAGATATACACTTCCTAGAATCGATGACTTATTTGATCAACTTTAGGGTGACAACTATTTTTCAAAGATAGACCTCAGATCAGGCTATCATCAGCTTAGTGTCAGGGAATGTGACATTCTAAAAATAGCTTTTCAAACCCTGTATGGTCACTTTGAGCTTCTAGTTATGTCCTTTGGTCTCATGAATGCCCCAACAACTTTCATAGACTTGATCAACTGAGTGTTTAAGTAGTACTTGGACATGTTCATCATAGTCTTTATTACTGACATTCTTGTTTCCTCTCGTAGCAAAAATGATCATGCAGACCATCTCAGAATAGTGTTACAAACCCTTAGAGCTTACCAGTTATTTGCTAAATTTAGTAAGTATGAATTTGGATAATATTAGTAGCTTTTATTGGCCATATTATTTCTGGTGATGGCATTAGAGTTGATCCTTAAAAGACTAAAGCAGTGAGAAACTGGCCTAGACCTATCTCTCCATCAGACATTAGGAGTTTCTTGGGTTTATCTGGATATTACCATTAGTTTTTTAAAGGATTTTCTTCTATTGCATCCCCCATATCCAGATTGATTTAGAAGAAAGTTAAGTTTCAGTGGTCAGATTTCTGCGAGAAGATTTTTCATGGGTTGAAGACTCGACTCACCTCATCTTCATTTCTTACCTTGCTAGATGGTTTAGATGGGTTTGTTGTGTACTATGATATATACAGAGTAGGTTTAGGTTATATCCTCATACAGAGAGGTAAGGTCATAGTCTATGCCTCTAAATAACTTAAACCGCATGAGAAGAATTATTTAACTCATGATCTTGAGTTAGCAACAGTAGTATTCACCTTAAAGATTTATAGGCATTAAATGAATGGGGTGCACCTTGATATTTTCACTGACCATAAGAGCCTACAGTATGTGTTCTCTTAGAAAGATTTAAATCTGCATTAGAGAAGGTGGTTAGAGTTATTGAAAGATTATGATATGAGTGTTCTGTATCATCTAAGCAAGGCCAATGTAGTGGCTGATGCTCTCAGTAGAATGTCTATGGGTAGTGTTGCTCATTTTGAGGATGGTAAGAAGAATTTAGCTTAGAAAGTTCATCAACTTGCCCGACTAGGTATCCTCTTACTCGATTTAGCAAAAGGTAGCATATGGATGCAGAATTGCTCAGAATCATCTCTAGTTTTCGAGGTGAAGGAAAAGCAAGATAGAGATCCCAGTATAGTTATGTTGAAAGAATCAATCAGAGTTCAGAAGGTAGAGGTTTTATTCCAAGGGGGATATGGTGTGCTACGTTGTTAGGGTCGGCTATGTGTGCTTGGTATAGATAACTTGAGGCAACAAATTCTTGCAGAAGTGCATGGTGCGCGTTACTCTATTTATCTAGGGGACACTAAGATGTACCATGATTTGTGGGAGATATATTAGTGGAGTGGGATAAAGACAGATATTGCATAGTATGTAGCTAAATTTTCTACATACCAACAAGTTAAGATTGAGCACCAGAAGCCTAGTGGGTCCATGCAGGAGTTCAGTATTTCCACTTGGAAATGGGAGGAAGTTAACATAGACTTTGTGATGTGTTTTCCTCGTACTCATCATCAGCATGATTCTATTTGGGTTATCATAGATAGGATGACCAAATCAACTTATTTCTTGCCAGTCCATACCTCTTATTCAGCCAAAGACTATGCCAAACTCTATCTCAGAGAGATGGTCAGTTTGCAAGGTGTTCCCTTATCTATAATCTCAGATAGAGGTACCCAGTTTACCTCTCATTTCTGGAAAGAATTCCAAAAGGTTCTTGGTACCCAAGTTTATCTCAGTACGTCTTTCCATCCTTAGACAGATGGTCAAGAAGAACGGATCATTTCAACTCTAGAAGATATACTGAGAGCATGCGTAGTTGATTTTAAAGGTAGTTAGGATAACCACTTGTCTTTGATTGAATTTGCATATAATAACAACTATCATTCCAGTATCCATATGGCTCTATTTGAGGCTCTCTATGGTAGGATATGTAGTCTCTAATTAGTTGGTTTGAAGTAGGTAAGACCGCAGTAGTAGGGCTTGCCTTGGTATTTCATGAATTAGAGAAGGTTCAGTTGATCAGAGAAAGTATTAGGGCTGCCTAAAGCCAACAGAAATTGTATGCTGATATAAGGAGAAAGGATCTCGAGTTTGAGGTCGGTGATTTTGTGTACTTGAAAATCTCTCCCATGAATGAAGTAAAGATATTCGGCAAGAAAGGGAAACTCAGTACCCGATATATCAGTCCCTTTAGAATTTTAAGTCATTTCAGAAAGGTAGCTTACGAGCTTGAGTTGCCTTCAAATTTAGCCTCTATGCTGTAACGCCCTAATTTTCTAGAATCAGAATGCCACACGGTGCTCATGATCCTGAAGGAACACAAGCTAACCCTCTACTAATATCTGTACCTGAGCACTGCATAATTTAATATAATAAATATAGAAAATTGGCAAAAACTTGCCATAAGGTTCAAAATATCTTAAACACTCAAAACTGAACACTGAATATTGATACATCTATATGAAAAGACTCTAACTGTCTGAACTATGGAGTTGATGGGATATGTCCTCAACTAACTCTGTCTACTAAAAATAAACTGAGTTTAATAGCATGATAAAATAAGGATCATCCTCGAATGAAGAGGACTCATTGCTACGTCTACTGCTGCTGACTGATTTTGGACTGCTAAAGGTGCTCTGGATCTCATGCTTCTGAACCTATGGTATAAGACACCATAGAACAAGAGAAAAGTATGTGTCAGTACTTTGAATGTAATTGTATGCTAGATGAGGTAAGGCTAAATTCAAGGGCTTATGCATGAACATAGCTTAACTGAATAACATGAGAGTACTGAATGAGGACATATGTATGAATGCACAAACCATAACTAAAATCATCTTGACTTTGAATACTGATACTTAGATAATGCTTTACTGACATCTGAACTCACTACTAATACTCAGATAATAAATAACTGAATCTTCTAATATTGATAACTGAGTACTGAAGTTGAGATCAGTCTTCTCTAGCGGTTGATCTCTGAAACTGATGATACTAAAGCAGATTAACTAAATCTGCTCATATCAATGACTGAATTCTGAGTTTGCTACTATCGACTGACTAAATTTGTGATCAAACCTTTCTAACGGATCATCTTTGAATCTACTAATAATGATAAAGAATGATTGTATCTAAGATCAGACCGATCTAGGTGAAGATCTCTGAATCTTTTAATAATAGAAATGATGGACTGAATTTGAGATCAGGCCTATCTAATGGGTGATCTCCGGCTTTATTAGTGCTAATATTGATTAACTTTATGTGAGAGCAGGCCTATCTAGCGGGTGGTCCATGAATCTATGGAACTATCTAAGTTCCTTACTGAGATGGGTGACTGTATCTGACAGTCCTGATTTTTGAGTTCTACTCTGAATACTAATACTAAAACTGCAACTGCGGGAGTTCTCACTTAATCGACATACCCCGAATCAAATCTAATGGGGTCCAACCTTTAACCCCAGCTGGAAGGGTGTCAATACTGTGCCACGGGTAAAGACCTCTGCTATGGTTAAGCCTCTCTAACGGATGACCCTGAACAGGAAGTCAAGCCTAAGGCAATATGATAGTCAAGCCTTAATCTAACAGGTGACTCCCTGGTCCTACGCTGGCTAGGCAGTTTTGGAGTTCAGGGACTATTAATAACGACTCTGCCTCTCTAACGGGGAAGCCGTCATCCCTGCACTCGCTTGGTGCTAGTTCCTACTCCTAACTAAAAGACACCAAACTGATTATTCAACTATACTAGACTGAGCTGAATCTATTACTAATTATCTTACTTGACTGATATAACTGAGTTTACTTGATTTCGTTAGCTGACGGAATACTTCTGAATCTTTTTATCTAACTGGATGATACTAAGTTCTGAATTGATTACTTGAATCCTACTAAGGTCTGAAACTGAATTCTTGAATACTATTAAGATCTGAGCTGAGTACTGAACTAAAGTTGGAATTCTAATGATACTTAGATTACTAAGATTTCTTAAGTCCTGTAACTGTCTGAGAGTACTGAATTCTGTAACTGACTGAGTTCTAAGGATCATGGCTCATGAAAACTGACACTGACTCTAGACAGCAGCTAATTTGTTGGGTATAAATATCCCTAGGACTCGATAACATAAAAGTAAAACATAACAATTCTTGAATAATCATGACCATGAACTTTCATTCATAGCACAAACAATACGGTATCTCGTCAATCACTTGAATGACAAACATATGTAAATGTATAGGGAATGCATTCTAATATCTCATAGTTGTTCAATAAGGAATACACATGGATAAGAATGCATGCAACTCATCATTATACATTCACTAAGGCATTTCTACAAACGCTTGGCATGCACTAGTTATCACAAAATTGGGATATCATGCTTAACATACAAAACAAGCACTATTATCTTTACTCAAGTATTCTATCAAACATATGGGGAGCATGCTTTGGTTATACCACAGATTCTATACTTAATCATCATGAATATATCAATATCATGCAACTTGAAGAGGGTTTATCATGAACATCATACCATTCATCACATACAAGAATCAACTCTTGAAATTGGTAGTCTAAATCATGAATTAAAATCCAACAACACAAAATGATGAACTCTAATACACATAAATCATGAAATCTCATAAATACGTAAACCTCAAAATTTTGGAAAGGATTCTTGAACTTCTTTGGTGGAAGGAACCCAAGAATCAACATCTAATATATCTTAGAAGACTCTTTCTTGAAGGTTCTTGAAGGAAATCCTTAGTCTTGTTCTTGATTTCTTGGCTAGGGTTCTTGCCCCTTTGAGAGAAAATATAATGTTCTTGACAGAAAAGTGAGGAAAATAATGAAATAAGGGATTATTGGGCACTTTATTTCATATTTAGGGATGATAGGGGTCATGGGAAAAGTCTAAGATTCCCTTGGAATTAAATAGAGGAATCTAAAAATCTCAATTTTTCATGCTGGTGCGACGCGCCATAATCACACTAGCTTACGGGAAATTGGATGATTGGGAAACTAAGCCTTGGAACGACGCGGTGGAAATCGTAGAGGTTTACTAGATTTTAACAATTGCCATTTTGGCTAGCTCTGTGACACGCTAAAGTACTAGGTGCTACACTATCTCACTAAAATGACTCTAACTCTTTGCCCGACTGTCGAATTTAGATGAATTCAGTATCAACGAAAAGCTTATTAAATTATCTACATGATAAAAATTTGATATTAGGGAAATTCTAAATGGTTTAAAATACTTCTCTCTTGGGAAGCCAGCCCTTACTCCCCCTTAAGGATGGAACTCGACTTAAAGAAAGTTTGGGGTATTACAAGTACACCCAGTGTTCTATGTCTCATTGTTGAAAAAGTGTATTGGTGATCCAACTTTAGTTATTCCCTTAGAAAGTGTATATATTCAGAATAGTATTTCCTTTAAGGAAGTTCCATGTTGAAATTCTTGATCATCAAGTTCGTAGACTAAGGAACAAAGAAGATCCATTGGTCAAAGTTCTTTGGCAAAATCAATCCGTTGAGGGAGCCACTTGGGAAGCAGAGGCAGATATGTGGACCAAGTACCCCTATCTTTTCTCTGTGAATCCAGATTTAGTATAAGGTACTAATTTTCTTAAGATTTCTCTTTATCATGCTCAATTTCAGTTGCATATCATGTTCATGTCAATCGTGCATCAGATATGTATGTTCAGTGTGTAAGCTCAGTCCATCAGTTTTCCCTCATCTTAACCAGTCTCATTCGAGGATGAATGATCCCAAAGGGGAGATATTGTAATACCTCATATTTTCTTAGCATAATCTAAGTCCCAATACATGAGTGTTCATATATAAAACTTTTGAATAACTCATTATTTGTCAGTTTAGAGCTGGCCATTACATAGGAAATTGAATTGGCTTTCTAACGATATAAAATTCGCCCAAATTTGATAACTGAGTAAGAAGTTATGGTAATTTTAAGTTTCAATTTTTAAACACCATCATTTTAACCCTTATCACATCGCAAAGCCATTATAAATGACAATTGGCTATTTCCAGTGAAGGTGCACGGTCTTGGCGTATCACACCAAAGGCCAAATTGGCATTTGGCAGTTTCCAGTGTCTCTCCGCGATTCCACTGCATCGTGGTGAGCTTCCCGGTCACAAACAAGGTGGCAACACAATTACGCCGCATTGCGCCACCATGTATTTTCATAATTGTTCCATTTCTAGTGGCTTGGCACGATAGTGGCGCATCGCGTTAAGGGTGAAAATCAGGATTTTTTTTTCCAGTTTTGCAATTTTAAATTACAAGGGCCGTTTGGTCTTTTCCCATGGCCCCAAATCTGCCTAAACACGGTATTTAACCCTAAGAGAACATTATTTGCTCACTTTTGCATTATTCTCTCAAATTAAATCAACTCTCTTCAAGAACAAGAACCCTAACTCTCAAATTCAAGGCCAAATCTCAAGAACTCTCCATCAATCCTCCCAAATTCATTATCCCAGGTATGTTAGATGTTCATCCATGGATTCCTTTCATCCATGGAGTCCAAGTATCCTATTTAAATTATAAATTTTTTATCTTTGCAAGTTTATTGATTTTAAATTATGATTTCACCCATGAATCTCTATGTACTATTGATTTTATACCATGATTCAATGAAATTGTTGTTGTTATTCAATACATCATATTTTAATATTATTATTTATTAAATTAAACCATGATTTAATACTATTATGTTGAATTCATGCTATTTCTATAAGTTCCATGAAATTCCTATGATTGTTTTAAATAACGAACTACAAGTGTTTGATAAAATGCTTACAAGAGTGATTGATTTAATAAAAGCCTTCATGCTTTGTTCCGCAAGCCTTAGTGTCTTTTTATCGTTGTTGTTTTTGAGTCTTGGGGTATTGAATACCCAAAAGCCATAGTTTTTTATGTAGTCTAGTCTCAATATATTAAATAATAGTTTCAAAACATACTATGAGCATTATCAAAATAGTCAATTATCAGCCAGTTAAACTTAGAACAGTCTAGTATTTCAGTGTCTTTCAGTTGAGAGTAGGATTTAGCACCGAGCAAGTGTAGGGATGGCGAATTTCCCATCAGAATGGCAGAGTCATTAATAGCAGTCCCTATACTCAAGAACTATGTAGCCAGCATAGGATATGAGAAGTCACCCATCAGATTAGGCTTGACTATCTCACAGGGGTCACCCGTCAGTTCAGGCTTGATACCCTTAACCTTTGGACATTAAATCAATTTAGTGGATCTACACATCCAGTGTTAGTACCCGTGGCACGGTATTAACACCCTTCTAACTAGGGTTACAGATTGGACCCCGATTAGCTCAAATTGGGGAATGTCGGTTAAATGATACCTCCCACAATCTTAGAAACAGTCTCAGTACTGTCCCAGTTCAGTTATTCAATCTTATTATTGTTGGACCAAAGTATATAGATGTCAGTTATTTTAGTATTTTAGTTTACAGATTTTACTAAGTTTATGTTATATGCTTGGTCATGCATCCTTAGTATCTACAGATTTTTATGTATCTTCAGTATTTATAGATTTTTATACATACTTAGTATTTACAGATTTCCTCATATTCCCAGTACCTACAGATTTCATGCTCTCTATTCAGTACTCCATGCTTTACATGCATATTCAGTTAATTATTAGTTCTTTTTAGGAAACTATGTCTATTAGCTTACCTCATTTAGCATACCAGTATATTCAAAGTACTGATCGCATACCTTTTCTTTTGCGCTATGATGTATTATATCATAGGTTCTAACGCTCAGTTCTTAGTTTGCGATTAGACTTATCAGATCCTCAGCAGTAGCAGTGGTGAGTCCTCATACTTCGAAGACATGCTTACTTTATTTCATGTCTTAGTTTAGTAGTTAGTTGGAATTGGTTGGGGCCTATCCCATTACCTCATAGTTATTCAGTTTTAGAGGCTTATCAGACATTAGAGTCAGTTATTCAATAATCAGTCATGACAGTTAGTTATCCAGTTTATCAGTATTCTAGCAGATTCAGTCAGTTATTTCTATAGACTCATATTTCAGTTTTGAATTTAGTTATTAATACCTTATGGAATGTCAGTATTCTTTTGTATTTATGATTATATTATCCAGTGCTCACATTAAGTACCATCTCATGAGTTAGCTTATGGTCCCTCGGGACTGTAAGCACCGTGTGACACCCAGGGTCTGCTCTCAGGGCATTACACATATCTGCAACAACAATTTATTCACTTTTGTATTTTACATTTTCTATTTTGAATTTTTATTCACCAGAGTGTCTTAAGAAATTGCAATATTCATCATTTTGAATAAAAAGAAAATCATCTTTTTTTGCAAGAGATCATAAAATACTGATTTGACCCTTTTTATTTCTATTTTTTACTGATTTTCCTTTTATGTTTTGGTGTTTTCAAAATTTGAAATAGTATAGCTGTTACAAAAATTAAGGGATGCAGTAATCCATTATTCATGAAGCAGTGTTAATTGCATCCTTAATACAAGAAAAGATTCATTATTTTCCTTTTATAACGTCACAACTAGATGTTCATATACATACGTTCTTATGTATATAATAGTTTAGCTATGTATAAGAATAGGGTGAGAGAAATTTTAATTAGGAAAATGGGAGAGAAGGTAAATAAGTTTAAGAAGGGTGGGATTTTTGTTGTTTACACTTATGATAAAGTAAAACTTACATAAATCCTCATAGTTTCCCCCTAATGACACCCTATCCCAACTTTTATCAAAATATCATAAAATTTTAATTTTTCAATTTATTTGATTTCTTGATACATCTAATTGCAAGAGACACATAACTGGTGATAGTTCTTGTAAATCAATTAATGCGCGTTAATTAAGGTAAGTAAAAAAAATTGACTTAATTAAGGAGTAAATTACTCTTCATATCTTCTAATTAACAGTGAAAAATTCTTAAAACATTTAATTTGTTAAATAATGTTATATTTTCAAAATATTCCTCTCCCCATTCAATTTCATAATTAATATCCTCATCTTTTCTCTATTTTTTTCCTGTGATTTTCTTAATATTTCAAATATCTCGGTGTTCTTTTTTTTTTTTCAATAATTCACAATGAATATATCGGTGTTATTACAAAATTTTGGTGTTTGAATTACTGATGTCAAATACGAAGATATAAGATTGAGACATTGTAATCAGAGATTATATAATGATACGGGGGTGAAGCTATATTGATGAAGTTGTATCTATTGTTGAAGGAAATTCATCTTCATTGTTGATCTGTAATGATATGGGGGTAAAGATATACGTATAGGTTAAGTGAAGTGTGTCACTGATCATTTTTTCCATTTAAAATTCAAAAAATCCAACAAACAAAGGCATGTATCTATTATTGTTATATTTCAATGAAAATAAAAAATATTTTCAATTTGAGATAGAGATGATGTTATTTTTAGTTCATAAATTATGTATCTCACGTGTTCCATATTCTTGAGGTAGAGATACAAAATTTATATTTTCTATGATACATCCATTTACAAACAGATTTAGTCTATATCCATATTACATTGAAAAGAACATACTAACATACATAATTTAGTTTATGTATCGGACAAAATTTGTGAACATATTTGATCGAGATACATAATAGATTGGCTAGTGCATGGTAAGATACATAATTTAGTTTATGTATAAGGCAAAATTTGTGAGATACTTTAAACGTTAAAGTGAAAAGTGTAATCTAATGTTGCATCTCATAAATAATCATTATGTGTTTATTAATTAGAGATATATTTATTAATAAATATGTTAATTTTAATATGATTGCATGTTTTTTACAGCTATATCCTAAAATATTTTTCGGAGGATTGTAGTTGAATTCTTAAGACGCCATGTTGAAAGGGTTCGGAACTCTTCAAAGTAAGGGTGTTTCATGATGTACACACTTGCTCTTGAAAGATAGAATATTCACCGAAGTTCAAGCTACAGTTTCATTTGTTAGTATTTTTACGGCTCCAAAACTGGTCAATCATATGAGAATACACACACCTAACTGACATAATTGAAGATATCAAATCTGCTTTTAGTGTGGACATAATTGAAGATATCACATTACATTTTTGTTACATATTTGTTGTATAATACATTTGTATTTAAATTTTAGATATACGTAACTACAATAATTCTGATATGATGTTATTAATACATAATGTTTCAGTCTTCATATTTATGTGTTTGATACATATTTTTAGTTGTAATGATGAATCTTTGTTGGACAATTTTTTTTTAGAATATAATGAAGTTTAGACTATCTTTTATCGTGTTATTAGATACATATATAGATTATTTTGATAGAGATACAAGTTATATTTTAAATAATCAAGTAATATACTTAATAATGCTACACAATTTTATCAAGAGATACATATTATTATGAAAGATCCATGTATCTATAACAAGAAATAAATTTTTTAAAGTTTGTAAGAGATACGTACTACATTATAACAATCTTATATGTATCTATTACTGTACTAACATGCATTCCTTTTTATACATGTCACACTGAAGTTTCTAACGAAAGAACTAAAATATATGTGTAATGTACACAGAGATACAAGATGACAAAACGTATCTGATGTATTGAAAGATGTATTTGACATCTTTGAACTTGATATTTAACAATCTTATAATGCCATATACATTTTTTAAAGTCTGTAAGAGCTGCATACTACATTATAACAATTTTATATTTATGTCTTGTAGTACTAATATACATGACTCATACTGTCACGACCCAAAAATGAGGGTCATGATGGCACTTTTCGTGGCGAACCTTAACAAGTAAGACTATCACTCAAACTGATACGAAAAGAGAAAAAGACAAAAATATCCCACGATAAGGCTTTTAGAACGAAGTTGAACCATATAAGTAATCATAACAATGCGGAAAGAACTTATTCAAAATACCAATCATGCCCAAAACCAGGTGTCAATAGTATAAAAACTACTAATACAATCCAAGAGTCAAATGCATCGAAAAAATAACCACTAATGAATAATATATGTCTCTGAATACTAATAAAGACATAACTACTATGGAAAGATAGAGGTGAAATTTTGACGCATGAATGTCCAACCGCTACCTTGGAAGCTCCAACAATCGCCCAAGTCAATCAAGCTGAGGCGCACTCGAGATAGGACCTGCATCAAAAAGGCGCAGTAGGCATGAGTACGGTCCACTTGTACTCAGTAGGTATCATAGGCCGACCAAGGAAAGTAGTAAATAAAGCAAACAAAGTATACACTAAGGTCACGTCACCTGCAATCAGAAAATGTCCCACAACGGTAGCCAACACCGCTTGCACTAACAGTTCGAATATAACTCACATATATTACAACAACACACCAAGATATAGACAAGTATACATTATGTCACATATAAATAGAATAAGAGAGAGAATATGTAGATACAAGATCATTAAATACAAGTAAAGGAAGGTAAGGCAAATACATAGATGACAAGTCAATAAGAAAATACAACACAACATAAACACAATAAAGTAAGTGCAATGTATGTGATGATGATGATGATGCATGAGGTCGCCGCATAACCTCTGGGATCGTCGCACATCTCCGTATACACCTACGGAGGCAAGCCTCTCAACGCAGGTCCCATGGAGGTTCGTCAACCCATATACAATCCACATATCTCATATCTCATTTTCGGCACATCCCTCAGAAAGGGTTTTATAAGGTGTTATAATATCTTTTAAAAAGGTGTTGCTAGTGTTTCTTAGATGTTTCCACGATGGTACCAATAGTTCATGAATGAGTATGATATGAGGATGTAATGTTCACAACCAATCACAATGAGTATTTTCACAACCAACTGCATGATATATTTCCATAACCAACCATAATGACACATTTCCACAACCACATGAGCCAATATCCACTCATTATTTTTGTTTTATCCATAAATTTCCACGTCTCATATGCCAATAAAGTATGAATATAATCATAATACACCAATGGTACCACATTAAATATTTTAACAACACAATACAATTATTCACATGTATTCAAGGCTATCAATATCACATAGGACCCCACACGGTCACATATACCACATAATAACTCAATTTCGACAATTACATCACATATAGGCCCCCACACGGGCACAACACATAAATACCCATTTTTCAAGATTAGTTTCCACCCTTAATATGCATTTTGTACCATCTTTTACTACCCAGCCCAATCTGAAGAGTTAAGCCATAACCTACCTCGAAAACCGAAATCATTTCGCTACACTTGAACCCGTGACCTAACTTTTCACGAACAATCTAGAACTCTTCTAAAAACATCAAATATGAAATTTATGCGTCAAAATAAAATCAACGACACTCATATTGACTATTTTTTATTCGGGGCCAAAAAAGGACTCCCAAAACGGGTTTTTGAAAAAGAAGAGCAAAATCAAAACTTTACTTCAAAAACATGCTCCCATATTTTTAGGAACCTACAATTGAAAACCCTAGTTAAATCGATTCAAAATGGGGTTCAAATCGAAGAAAAATTATTTTTGAGCTTTACCAGATAAAATCTTTGAAATCTGGGTTAAAATCAAGAATCGGAGTTGTTTTGAAGGTTAAATTGATGAAAAACTAGTAATTATAAGATAAAAATATTATTCTAGTGAAAAGGAGTGAAATTTGGATTTAAAATCATGCCCTAAGATAATTGGGGTTTTGAGAAATTTATCAAGAAATTACTAAGAAAAGAAGTGAATTCTTATCTTAAATCCATAATAAAACCAAGAAATAGATGTTAATCTAGCTTCCCAAACTCCCACAAACTTCACTTTTAAGCTCCCAAACTATTTAGGGTTTAACTATCAATAGGCAAAATAAAAAATGAGAAAAATGGATCCAAAAACTATTTATATAGTCCAGAAAATCTGCACTAAAAGGAACAAAAAGCTGCAGTTTTTTTTTTCTAGTCCCCTCCGGACTTTGACAGGGTGCCCGGAATTCATTCGGAGTCCGATACATGCAAACGAACTATGCAGCCATACTAAATTCGACGTTCTAGACGCGATGGGGATATCAGATTTTCATAAAAATATTGTTTTCACAAAGTTGACCCCCGAAAACAGACGTAAAATTATACCAAACATGCTAACACCCTAAAATCAATATTCCGGATCTACTGAAAAATTCGGATTTTCCATTCAAGGTCTTTTCGATTAAATGTGAGTCCCACACCTATATTTTTAATTTTCCAACTTTTCGATCAATAGGTCGAAATGAGCTCGGGTGCATCGGGGCCCAAATCAAAGGTCTACCTAGCCTAAAATCGATATTTTGGAGCTGCTGGGCCAGTCCGTTGCCATCCATTGCACGAATCAAAAGATATCGACATAAGTCCAAAATAAGGCTCTTGAAGCCATCAAAAACCACAATATTGCATAAATGATACCAAAATGCATCGAAAATCATATCAATCACTCCCACCCCAGAAATATCATAATGCAACTACGGGGAGGGGTAAAATAGTTAAATCATATGAAATCACAAATTTCACATATTTCATCAAATTTTTAGGACATTACATCATCCACCACTAAAAATCTAGTTTGTCCTAGAACTAAGGCAAGGAAATACCTAAATCAATGAAAAGCTGAGGATAGGAACTATGCATATCAAACTCAACCTCCCAAGTAGCATCATCTACAGTTCGATGTCGCCACTGGACCTTAACCACAGGGATTGAGCACAACCGCCTAACATCCCTAGCCAAAATGGAAACCGGTTCCTCAATAAAGGACAACCGCTCATCTAATTGAATCGACTCCCAATGAATGACATGAGACTCTTCAGGAATATAGAGACGAAGCATAGAAACATGAAAAATTAGATGAACAGTAGATAGATCAGGGGGGAAATCCAATTCATAAGCCACATCACCAACAAGCCGAAGAATCTCAAATGGACAAATAAACCTAGGGCTAAGCTTGCCCCTCTTCCCAAACCCTATCACACCCTTCATGGGTGAAACTAGAAGGAAAACACGATCACCAACACCAAATCTTAAGGCATTAAGTCTACGATCAGTATATCACTTCTGCCTACTCTGAGCTACTCTAAGTCTATCCTGAATGATCCAGACCCTATCCAAAGACTCACGAAGCAAGTCTGTACCTAGAGGTTTCACATCTAAAATATCAAACCAACCTTCTAGAGAGCGACAACGCATACGATACGATACCCTAAAAGGAGCCATATTAAAACTAGAATGGTAGCTATTATCAAATGCAAACTTTGCTAAAGCCAAATACTGCTTCCACTGGCCACCAAAATCTATCACGCACGCACGGAGCATACACCGAAACCTAGATAGTCTGCTCTGACTGGCCATCATTCTGGGGTGAAATGCTATGGTAAGATCAACCTGAGAACCCAACTCATCCTGAAACGTATTCCAAAAGTGAGATATGAACACAAAACCTCGATCTGAAATAATGGACACCAGCGCACCATACAGAAACATAATCTCATAAATGAAGATATAGGCTAACCTCTCAGCACTAATGAGACCTGAACCAAAATAAAATGAGTTTACTTGGTCAATTGATCCACGATGACCAAAACACTGTCAGAACTATGAGATTTATGGGGAAAACCAGTCATAAAGTTCATAGTGATCCATTCCCACTTCCACTCGGGAATAGGTAACCTCTGAAACAACTCACCAAGCCTTATATGCTCGACCTTCACCTACCAAAACATCAGCAATGAGCCATAAAATCTGCCATATCTCACCTCATACCACCCCATTAGTAGTGTTATCTCAAATAACGATACATCTTAGGCATACCTGGATGGATAGAATATCTGGAACAATGGGCCTCCTCCAAGATCAACCTAATCCAATCACCACTCTCGGCATACAAACTCAGCCCCCAATCCTCAAAACTTTATCTGAATGAAGTGAGGCTTCCTTATCCTCCCCACTCAACACTTTATCTTGAATCAGCCTCAATCCAACATCATCAAACCAATGAGATCGAATATGCTACATCAAAGAAGATTTATCCTCCATAAATGCCAAAGCATGCCCATATGTCAAAATATCAAGTCTAACCACCTGATTAGCTAAAAACTGAACCTCTAAGGCCAAAAGTCTCTCTTGTGTCTAAAGATGTGCCAAGCTACCCATGCTAGTCGACTTTCGGCTTAAGGCATCCGTAATCACATTAGCCTTACCCGTATGGTAGAGAATAGTCACGTCATAATCCTTAAGTAACTCAAGCGAACAACGCTGCCTCATATTAAAATCTCGCTGGGTGAAGAAGTACTGAAGGCTACGATAATCTGAGAAGATCTCACAACGGACTCCATACAAGTAGTGCCTCCACAACTTCAAGGCAAACACAACTGTGTACTACTTCAAATCATGGGTAGGATAATTTCTCTCATAAGGCTTCAACTGATGAGACACATATGAAATCACCTTATCTTCCTACATCAACACAACACCTAATCCAGCACTGGAAGCATCACAAAACACGATAAAGCCCACACCCTCCTTGGATAAGCCAATATAAGAGCTGAAGTCAATAGTCCTTGAGTTTTTAGAAGCTCGCCTCACAAGTCCTTGAGTTTTTAGAAGCTCGCCTTACAAGTATCAGACCACTAGATGGAAATCTTTTTCTGTGTCAACTTAGTCAAAGGAGCTGTAATGGGTGAAAAACCCTCGACAAAACACCAATAATAACTTGATAAGATAATAAATCTTTAAATCTCGATAGCGAAGTAGGTCTAGCCCAATCACGAACTGCTGCAACCTTGGCTGGATCAACCATAATACCTTCCTTAGTCACCACATAACCCAAGAAAGAAACAGACTCTAACCAAAACTCGAACTTAGAAAACTTGGCATACAAGTTCTCATCCCTCAATCTCTAAAGCACAATCTACAAATGCTCCTCATGATTGATCTCACTCTTGGAGTAAATCAAGATATCATCTATAAATACAATAACAAAGGAGTCAAGATATGGTTGAAACACTTGGTTCATCAAATCCATGAACACAGCAGGGGCATTGGTCAACCCAAAGGACATGACCAAGAACTTATAATGACCATATCGAGTCCGAAAAGCTATCTTCAGAATATCTAATGATCTAATCCTTGACTAGTGATAACCGGACCACAAATCAATCTTTGAAAATACCATAGCACCCTAAAACTGATCAAACAAATTATCGATGCAAGAAAGAGGATACTTATCCTTAACTGTCACTTTATTCAACTACAGATAATTAATTCACATCCGCATCGAACCTTCATTTCTCTTTACAAACAAGGCAGGCGCACCCCAAGGTAAAATACTAGGTTGAATAAATCCCTTATCCAACAACTCGTGCAACTGATCCTTTAATTCCTTTAGCTCTGACAGAGCCATCCTGTAAAGAGAAATAAAAATGGGCTTGGTGCCCGACTCAACATCAATAATATAATCAATATCTCGATCTGCAGGCATAGTATGCAAGTCCATAGGGAACACCTCCATAAACTCACGGACAGAATCTAAGGAAAGAGGCAAACAACACTTGTGTCACGAATATGGACCAAGTAAAATAAACATCCCTTCTCAACCAATTTACAGGCTTGAACATAAGTATAATCCTCTTAGGACCCGAATGAAGTATACCTTTCCAAGCTATCCTTGTCACACTAGCCAAAGCTAAAGTCACAATCTTAGCAAAATAATCTAAGACAACATGATAAGGATCTAACCAATCCATACCCAAAATAACATCAAAATCGAATATATCTAACACAATCAAGTTTACCAAAGTCTCACACCCGGCATAAGTCACAACACAAGATTGATGTACCCAATCCACCACTAAAGAATCACCTACCGAGATGGATACATGAATAGGCATGGCAAGGGGCTCACTAACAGAATTAAAAACCAAAGCAAAATATATAGACACATAGGAAAATGTTGATTCGAGATCAAATAATACAGATGCAGGTCTAAAACAAACAGGGACAATACCTGAGATCACAATATCTGAAGACTCTGCCTCAAATTTGACTGATATAGAGCAACACTATCCATGAATACCAACTGGCTAAGTTTCCCCATGACCACCAATACCGGCTCTACCATCCCTACCTCTTACACCTTTGGTAGAACCCTTACCTCTTACAGCTAAAATAGAAGTAGCTCAAAACACACGGCAAGAACAGTCTTTGATGACATGGCCAATCTCATTACACACATAGCTACCCGAAACTGCTGAACTAAAAAATCCACCAATTGAACTCTATAAAATCACCTACACTAGCTTACCATTGTATCTATGAGATCTTCTAAATTCTCTACCTCAATAGGTTTGATTCCTAAACTCACTAAGACTTCGCGCCTTCTTGGCGCCTCCCTGAGATTTGCTAAGAATACCTTTTGTCATCTTAGCATAATCTATAATACTCTGAAAAAATCCCTAAACATAATCATCTGAGACGTAGCCAACTGAAGAGAGACAACCAAACCCTTAACAAACTTTCAAATCTTGTTAAACTCAGTGGAAATACTATCATAGAAATATCTGGACAGGGCGTGGAAGTATGCCTTATACTTAAAAATTGTCATAGAGACCTGCTCCAAATAATCAAACTGATCCCACCTATGATCTCTCAAATTGAAAGGCACAAATCTCTCCAGAAAGGCATCAACAAACCGATCCTATGACAACCTAAGAGAATCAACAAGCCTATAACTGACAAATAATATCCACTAATTTTTCACACCATCTCTCAACTGATAAGTAGTATAAGCTACATCATCCATGCAGAAAGAGTGAAACACAACTTAGAACATAAGCTATGAAAGAATTCACACGATAAGGAATAAAATGAGAGAGATTTCCTAAATACATCCTATAGCCTCTCAAAAATAGATATGAACGTCTATGTACCGATCTATGAGACTCTATTAGATATCTCGTTCTTACACCGTTGAGACCAACAAAACCTGGCTGCTCTGATACCAATTTATCATAATCCAAAAATGAGGGTTATGATGGCACTTGTTGCGGCGTACCTTGACAAGTAAGCCTATCACCCAAACTGATACGAAAAGAGAAAAATACAAAAATATCCCAAAATAAGGCTTCTAAAATGAAGTCGAACCCTATAAGTAATCATAATAATGCAAAAATAACTTATTTAAAATACCAATCATGCCCAAACCGGGTATCAATAGCATAAGAACTACTAATACAATCCAAGAGTCAAATGCATCAAAAAAATAACCACTAATGAATAATATTTTTCTCTGAATACTAATAAAGACATAACTACTATGGAAAGATAGAGGTGAAATTTTGACGTATGAATGTCCAACCGCTACCTTGGAAGCTCCAACAATCGCCCGAGTCAATTAAGCTGAGGCGCACTTGAGCTAGGACCTGCATCGAAAAAGCGCAGTAGGCATGAGTACGGTCCACTTGTACTCAGTAGGTATCATAGGAAGATCAAGCAAAGTAGTAAATAAAACAAACAAAGTATACACTAAGGACACGTCACCTGCAATCAGAAAATGTCCCACAACGGTAGCCTACACCGCTTGCACTAATAGTCCTAATATATCTCACATATATTAGAACAACACACCAAGATATAGATACAATTATAGATTATGTCACATATAAATAGAATAAGAAAGAGAATATGTAGATACAAGATCATCAAATACAAGTAAAGAAAGGTAAGACAAATACATATATGACAAGTCAATAAGGCAATAAAACACAACATAAACACAATAAAGTAAGTTTAATGTATATGATGATGATGATGATGATGCACGAGGTCGTCACACAACCTTTGGGATCATCGCAAAATCCCTGTATACACCTACGGAGGCAAGCCTCCCAACGTAGGACCCATGGGGGGTTCGTCAACCCGTATACAATCCACATATCTTATATCACCATTCTGTTATATCCCTCAAAAAGGGTTTTATAAGGTATTACAATATCTTTTAAAAAGGTGTTGCTAGTTTTCTCAGATGTTACCACGGTGGTACCAATATTTCATGAATGAGTATGATATGAGGATGTAATGCTCACAACCAATCACAATGAGTATTTTTACAGCCAACCGCATGATATATTTACACAATCAACCATAATGACACATTTTCACAACCACATGAGCCAATATCCACTTATTATTTTAGTTTTATTCATAAATTTGCACGTCTCATATGCCAATATAGTATGAATATAATCACAATACGCCAATGGTACCATATTAAATATTTTAACAACATATTAAAATTATTCACATGTATTCAAGGCTATCAATATCACATAGGACCCCACACGATCATATATACCACATAATAACTCAATTTCAACAATTACATCACATATAGGCCCCCACACGGGAACAACACAAAAATAGCCATTTTTCATGATTAGTTTCCACCCTTAACATGCATTTTGTACCATCATTTACTACTCAGCCTAGTCTGAAGAGTTAAGCCATAACCTACCTTGAAAGTCGAAAATGTTTCGCTACACTTGAACCTGCAACCTTACTTTTCACAAACAATTTCAAACTCTACTAAAATATCAAATATGAAATCTATGCGTCAAAACAATACCAACGACCCATATTGACTACTTTTGGTTCGGGGTTAAAACGAACCCCCTTAAATGAGTTTCTGAAAAAGAAGAGCAAAATCAAAACTTTACTTTAAAAACATGTTCCGCATAATTTTAGGAACCTAAAGCTAAAAATCCAAGTTAAATTGAGTAAAAAATGGGGCTCAAATCAAAGAAAACCTATTTTTGAGCTTTACCGGTAAAATCTTTGAAATACGGGTTAAAATCAAGAATTGGAGTTGTTTCGAAAGTTAAATTGATTAAAGAAAATGACATGTGAATAGTTTTCTTGACTTTAGATACGTAAGTTATAATAGCATTTACTAGTTTTTGATAACTTTTTGACTTTTCTGTGGCAAAGTGTCATTATTGTATAACTTTAGTCTTTATTAATTTTATCTTTTTGTAGAATAGTCTTAAGATTTTTTTTGTAAAGTCTTTTTAAAATAGGACATGTGTAAAGTAGAAAATAGTTTACATGTAAAACATGTAAATTAGGAATAGTAGTAGGAATAGTTTCTTTTTTTCTCTTATAAATTTGTAAGTCATTCAGCAAGATAAAGGCAAAACTTTCATGTGTTGAAAGCAAACCTCCTCCTTTGTAAACAAACTTTTGAATAGTTAAAAGGCAGATATATTTTCAAGGAAAAGCTATGGATAAACAAAGCCCAGAATTATCAAAACTACCAGAACAGGTATATTTAATTACGATTATGAATAGCTAAATTCATAAATTCCTAACAATCATGATATGATAAAATAAGTTCATGTTAGTTACTTTATAGTAGAATTATTCAAAAAATAGCATGTTAAGAAGTTTACTAGCAAAGTGGAAAAGGAGAAAAATTATTAAACGAGATAAATCAATTTAAAGAAAAATTATAAATAAAAGATAAAGAACCAGAAACCAGTGAATTAGAAATAAATACAATAGATACTGAAGAAACAGATAATTATGATTCGAAAGATAGTGAAACAGATACAGAAATTCTAGAAAATATAGGAAAACTAGAAATTAATGAGAAACAAGAAGTAATTAATAAAGAAAATCTAGAACTAATAAATACATAAGTAAATACTCTAGATAAAAATATAATACCTAGTACATCAGAAATAAGAAAACCAATATATAATTAAAAAAGTAAGTTTAAAAGATATAATCCAAAGGATGAATATAATAAATGGACACCAAAATAAATAATTAATTATAACTTTCAAGATTTAGACTATGTAATAGACACAAATAAAATAATACAACTATGTGTAGGATATATGTCAAAATAATTATTAGATAATAAAATAGATACAACAAACACACCAGAATATATAGAAAAGACATTAATAGGAACAGTAAAATTATGATTTTTAAACCTAGCCGAAGCAAGTAAAAAAGTACTAAGATCTAATAATAAAACAGAAGGAACATCAACAACTACTAAAATACTACCAACAGATATATTGAAAAAAATATGAAATAGCTTAAGAGATAAATTTAGTAGTATGACAACAGAAGAAGAAGAGCAAAATGAAGAAAAAGATATAAATAGAAATTTAATGTTAAAACTAGCAATATTTAATATGTATTATATAGATGAGTATACGTGCGCATTTAAAGAATATTATTATAAAGGAATATATAATATAGAAGAAAGTAAAGAAATAAGAAAATTATATTTTAGTAAATTACTTGAACCATTTAGATCAAAAATAATAAAGAGTTGGGATGAAGCAAAAATAGTAGATACCCAAGGAGAAAGAATAAAATTTTTACAACAATGGTATAGAAATCTATGTGAAAAATATAGAGAAAAAATAAAAATGAAAAAAACATTAATAAGAAATTTAGCATGTTTCAAAGATAAAATAACACCTCAATTTGGATGTGAAGAAAGATATTATAAGAAAAGAAAAGGACATAAGAAATATAAGAAAAGAAACCAAGAAAAAGATATTATGTAACAAATTATAAACATAAAAGACCATATAGAAAAAAGAAATCTATAAAAGAATGTACTTGTTATAATTGTGGAAAACTAGGACATTTAGCTAGAGATTGTAAATTACCAAAAAATCCAAAAAATAAACAAATATCAGAAATAAAAATAAAAAGTACAAAATATATGCAGATAGATTATATAGATTATGAATTAGAAAGTGAAGATAGTATATATGAAATTTTGGAGAATGAAACAGATAATGAAATAGATAGTGAATTAGATTAATCAAATGACTGAAGAAGATATAAAAATGAACCAAATAACTGAAGAAGATATAAAAATAATAACAAAGGAAGAATATTTAAATGAAGAAGAAACAAATCAAAAAATAATATTTGACAGTAATATATTTGACGAAATAAAAGGAAAAGAGTTAGACTTAAGTGTAGAAAAAATATTTAAAATACCAACAATAAAAAATATATTTAGTAGAAAAAAGGAAGAATACTGCGTAGTAAGCCAAAAGGAACATGTAATAGACTGTAGATATGCAAAAGGTAGAGCTAGTATACCACTAGTAACAAAAAGACTAATTAATAAAGAAATAAACGATATAAAAAAGTAAAGATCCAATAAAATATGTACACCTTGGAGGAACAGAGATATTAATAAAAACATATTTTAGAGAAGGAATAGATACACCAATAGAATTATATTTAGCAGATGATAGAATTATAAAACCTATATAAAAAGTAATAACTGCTATAAAAGGAAATTTAATATACCAAAAATTTAAATTTATAATAAGTGCGAATTATTCAGTAGCAATAACAGATAAAAATATACATAAATTATTAGTATTATATTGGAAAATATCAGGAATAGAACTAACCCCAGGAGGTAAACTATTTACAGCAAGATGTAAAAATCTATATGTATTAACAACAAACATAAAATAACAGGAAAAAATAAAATTAATAAATACAAATAGAAAGTCCTTCTGAACAATTTGTAAAAACAATTGATAATAATGATTATAGTTACAAAGACTTAGATATAGGAGAAGATTTAGAAATAATAAATGATAGAATAAGCACAACAAAAAGAATAGCTCATGAAAAACCAGAATCATCAAGCTCATAAAAAAGAACAAGTTATGAAACAACTTCAACAGTTAATTTAAATCAATATTATATAACAGGAACAATAAATAAAAAAGAATATTTAATACTCTTAAACACAGGACAAGAAGAAAATTATATAGCAAAATATCTAGTAAAAAGTGAAGAAATAAAATCTAATAGTAATATATGCTCAGATCTACCAAGGAGTTTAATAAGCATTAAAGATATAACTGAAAAGGAAATAATAATAGGAGTTAGGAAAATAAAATTAGAATTTGAAATAAAGGAAGATATGCAAAAAAACAGACATAATATTAGGAATAAAATGGTTAGAACAAGTAAAACCATACAATATAGAACATACACAATTATTTATAACATATAATAAAGAGAAATTATTCATAAAAAGAGCTTTAACATGATATGAAAATACATGTACTTGTAAAAATAATAGTAGAAAGATATTACAATAGGTATTGTACACCTATGATAGATATAGGAGCAGAAGCAAACTTATGTAGATACAACTATTTACTAGAAAGTAAATGGGATAAATTAAAAACACCAATAGTAGTCAAAAGATTTAATAATGAAGGAAGCGTAATTACATATAAATCTAAAAATGTAAAAATATAGATATGAGATAAAATAATAACAATTGAAGAAATCTATAATTATGAACTGACATCAAAAGATATGCTTTTAGGAATGCCATTTTTAGATAAATTATATCCACATATAATAACTAAAATAGATTGGTGGTTTACAACACCATGTAAACAAAAAGTAAGGACAAAATGAGTTATTAATAAAATAAGAAAGAAAACTGATTGTATAGAAGGAAGTGAAAAAATTACACAAAAGTTAGAAAATATAAAAAAAATACAGGAGACACAGTAGAACTAGTTGTATTTCGATAAATAAAAAAGAAATAACTATATTTTCAATAGATAAGGTTTTAATAATAAAGAAAAAATTAATACAATTATATAGTAAAGATCTATTAAAAGGATGGAAAAAGCATAAAACTACTACAAAAATTAAATTAATAGATAAAAATAGCATTATAACTCAAAAATAATTAATATATAATTTTGACGATTTAAAAGGATTTAAAATGCATATAGATGAATTATTAGAAAAAAAGTATATACAAAAAAGCAATAGTAAATACAATAGTCCAGCATTTATAGTAAATAAACATAGTGAACAAAAAGAGGAAAAAGTAGAATGGTTATTGATTATAGAAACCTAAATGCAAAAACTATGACATATAATTATCCAGTATCAAATAAGATAATAAAAATAAGACAAATACAAAGATATAATTATTTTAGTAAATTTGATTGTAAATCAAGATTTTATCACTTAAAGTTAGATAAAAATTCTAAGGAATTAACTGCATTTACGGTACCACAAGAATTTTATGAATGAAACGTATTACCATTTGGATATAAAAATGCACCAGGTAGATACCAACATTTTATGGATAGTTATTTTAAACAATTACCTAATTGTATAGTATACATAGATGATATACTACTATATACAAAAATTAAAGAAGAACATTTAAAATTATTAGAATAATTTACAGATATAATAAAAAAATTGGGAATAAGTTTAAGTGAAAAGAAAGCCGAAATTATGAAAAACTAGATAGAGTTTTTAGGAATACAAATAGATAAAAGTGGAGTAAAAATGCAACAACATATAGTACAAAAAATAATAAATTCAAAAGAAGAATTAGATACAAAAAAGAAATTACAATCATTTTTAGGATTAGTAAACGAAGTAAGAGAATATATATCAACATTAACAGAAAACCTAAAGCCTTTACAGAAAAAATTAAAAAAGGATATAGAATATAATTACAACGAAGAAGATAAAAAACAAGTTCAGAAAACAAAAACACTTTGTAAAAAATTACCAAAATTATAATTCCCAGATGAAAATAAAAAATTTATATATATAGTAGAAGCAGATGCTAGTGAATATAGTTATGGAGAAGTAGTTAAATATAAATATGAAGAAGAAAAATTAGAACCTCATTGTAGATACTACTCAGGTATGTTTAATGAAATAGAAATAAAATGGAAAATAAATAGAAAAGAATTATGTTCATTATATAAATGTTTATTAGAATTTGAGCCATTTATTGTGTACAACAAATTTATTGTACGAACAGATAATACACAGGTACGTTGGTGGTTAACAAAGAAAATACAAAATTTAGTTACCATGAAAGAAATTCAGAGACTAGTATTGAATATATTAAATTTTACGTTTACAATTAAAGTAATTAATACTAACAAAAATGTTATTGCAGATTATATATCAAGACAAAGCTACACAGACTGATATAATAGAAGATGATGCTTTAGAAAAAACACTCAAAACCCTAACTACGCTTTCAATGAAAGTGGACAGTATGGGTAATGAAATAGAAAAGCTAAAGACTAATGAAGTTAAACTAAAGTCTAAAGCTATGAATCAGCTAACTCAGCAGTGTGCAGAGCTATGTCAATCGGAAGACAATAAAATTCTAGAGCTAAAAGGAGATGTTGGGACACTCCATAAAACCCATAACGTTTATCAATCTACAATCGTAGGTATAAGCAAAAGAGTTAGTGGACAAAGATACCAGAACATGAACATGAATAAGATATTTGAAAAACCATTTATACCAAAAGGACCCCTTGTTCATACCCCCACAAATTACCACATATCGAGATTGTTTGAACCAAGATAAAAAAACTTATAACCATATAGCCCGAGGATATATAGAAAATATCTGTACAGAACAAACTTTTCTAAACCTTAACCCCAGAGCTACAAATATCCAAGAATGAAACACAAACTATATAACCCAAAAATTGCAAGGTTACAACAAGCTAATCACACTACCCAAAACTAACTCAAGCTTAATAAAAACTTGTTTCAACCATGGATTATTAAATACCGTATATACCCAAGATGGAAAAGAACTAACAACTATAGAAGAATTACATAAAGTATTCACCACCTATAAAAGAGTAACCAAAGGAAATCTATTTTATATAAAGTTTTATACTGCACCAGCAGAGATATTATACGACGAGATCAAACCAGTTATACAAATTGTAAAAATAGGATTAACCAGAGATATGATTATATCGAAAGATACTGTGCAGTAGCCAGAGATACCCAAAATCGAGATACCTAATTTTTATGCAAATAAACGACTTATTGGAATAGCTACAATTATTCAAGAATTAGCAAATAATTATATCAATGGAAACCTAATATGGAGCTATTATTCAAGAGATCATCAAATGATTTATTCAAATTCAATAGAACTACAACAAATAGATATGGAAGATGTTAGGCAATGGATAATGATGTTACTTAACCCAGAAAAACAATCTACTGCTAGAGCAATTAGGAAGGGATTTATTTCAGACAGATTATTAACATGATATTGCAATATAATTGGACACAAATATCCAGACCATCAATGTTCGAGATGTAATGGAGAAGATTTACCAATTGTAGGGGGTGCAGATAACTTGGGTAACTTAAATAGGTCTATTATAACTCTAATGGATTTATTTTTATTTGTGCATGGATATTTCTTAACTTCTCTAATCATTTTTATTTTTAGTTTATTTATTTTAATTTTATTAATGTTCATATCTTGGGGGGTGATTTTATGGTAATTGATTAAATGCTTTATTGTAATATTCTTTAGTTTTTTCTATTAGTCTTTGTAATTCTTGTATATTATTTTGAAGGTATTCTAAATATTCTATATCTTTTGTTTCAAAATATTCAATTAAATTGTCTTTCATAAGTATTTCTATTAATCTTATTTCTTCCATATTTTGTTTCCAGTATTTTAAATACTCGTAGTCTATCATTTTATTCTAAAGTAGTTGCTTTTTTACTAATTTCTGTGTAATATTCTATTCTGATTGTACTATAACTTATATCTGAATTAAGGTTATTAATACTATTAATTATCTCTCATTCTTCTTCTCTTAATGAGTTTTTTTATGTTATATAAACTATTATTTGTACTTTTTTCTAAATTTTCTAAGGTTTCTTTTATCCATATTAATTTTTCTTTTAGATTTTCCATTATTTCTTTGAGTCGGTTTCTATAATTAATTTCTTCTATAGGTCACTTTGGTTTTCTCTAATTTTTTTAATATATTCTAACATTTCTAATTTGTATAATATCCATCTGAGTAACAATTATCTAAATATGAACAGTAGCTTTCATTATATAGGTATAAGTTTTCTATAGAACTAAATAAATCTTCATTAAAATAAAATACCTATTCGTATATAATTTTTCTTATATCTACTATTTTTATATCTTTAAGTACATACAAAATAAGTATTTTAAATTTATTTATCATTTCATCAGATAAATAGGTAGTCATGCTTTTTCATATGATGCTATTTTCAAAATATTCTCTTCAATCACACATAACAAAATATGATCATTTTAGATTACTATATACTAGATTATTCTTAAATAACATGTTCTTCGGTCACTTTGGCATGGTAATCTGGATACTTTTCCCTTAAACAACGCCTCTACTCTAGCTACTCCCCACCACGACTTTCTTGCCTTATCGGTTTCACCTTTAGGATGACATAGTTCTTAGGGATTTATCTCCTTTTTTCACTTTAAACAACATAGGCTCTGATACTAATTGTAGGGAGGTGCGGATAACTTGGGTAACTCCCTAAGATTTTTAGAGTTTTGAGGAATTTATCAAGAAATTATTAAGAAAATGGGTGAATTCTTACTTTAAATCTATAATAAAACCAAGAAATAGATATTAATCTAGCTTCCCAAACTCCCACAAACTTCACTTTTAAACTCCCAAACTATTTAGGATTTAACTTTCAAGAGACAAGATGAAAAGTGAGCAAAATGGATCAGAAAACTATTTATATAGTGCAGAAAATCTGCACTAAAAGGAACAAAAAACTGCAGTTTTTTTTAAGTCCACTTCGGACTTCGACGGGGTGTCCAGAATTCGTTCGGAGTCTGATACATGCAAACGAATTATGAAACTACACTAAATTCAACGTTCCAGATATGATGGATATATTAGATGTTTATAAAAACGTCTTTTTCAAAAAGTTGATCCCGAAATCCGAAATTATAATTTTTCAAACCGAGAGTCGAAATGAGATTTAAAAGCCGTAAAATCATACCAAACATTCTAACACCCTAAAATTGATATTCCGGATATGCTGGCAAATTTGGAATTTCCATCTAAGATTGTTTCGATCAAATGTAGGTCCCACACTCATATTTCTAATTTTCCAACTTTCTGATCAATAGGTCGAAATGAGCTCGGGTGCTCCGGGACTCGAACCAAAGGTCTACCTAGCCTAAAATTGATATTTCGGAGTTGCTGGAATAGTCTGTTTGGCCATCCATTGCACAGATCAAAAGATATCCACATAAGTCCAAAATAAGGCTCTCGAAGCCATCAAAAACCACAATATTGTATAAATGATACCAAAATGTATCAAAAATCATGTCAATCACTCCCACATCCTAGAAATATCATGATGCAACTACAGAGAGGGGTAAAATAGTTAAATTACACAAAATCACAAATTTCACATATTTCATCAAATTTCTAGGTCGTACACGTACATACATGTTACTCTAAAGTTATCTAAAAAAAGATACATAATGTAGATGTGTAACGTACACAGAGATATAAGATGACAAAACATATCTGACATATTGAAATTGTATTTGACATATGTGTATGTTTGCAATCAACTTGTATCTAATAAATATAACCATATTTTTGTACAACACATCAGCTGAAATACTTCTTATGGATAATCAATATGTATAACACTTGTAATACTTCTTAACATAACACTTGAAATATTCAACTAGAATATTTCGATTGGAATACTTATAATCAATAATCAATATGTACTGTAATTGGAATACTTCTTAAAAGGAAGCAATTGGAATACTTCTTAAAAGAACATAATGTTTTAACAAATGACTTCAACTTTAATTCAACACAAAGTAACTTCCACAAAGTTAGTTGGTTATAGATTGATCACTACATGAGCAATCCTAACATCATTTTTTCATGTGCACAACTTCACTTTTCTGGAACTGAAATAAAAGAAAAAGCAGTGAAATCCTTGACATTGTTTGAAGTTGAAATAGAAGAAAATATAATAAATATATCGACATTGTTTGAGGTTACAATAGAAAAAAATAATGAAACGCTTATAAATTTATACAAAAAAGACTAACAAAAAACTACCAAAAATGTTGAAGAGAAAGAAGTATGAAGTATGGAGAAAGGGAGAGAGAGAGGGGGTAGGGGAGAGAGGGAGGGCGGGAGGAGTAAGTTTTATGAAAAATACTTTGAAGGAGGATAGACATTAATGGTATTAAATTGATGAAGAGAAGATATTAAGACAAATTTTTAGGAGGCAATAAATATATCCTAATTTTTAGTGTAGAAGTTATTGTATCTCAAAATTTAAAGAGAGAGAATGTAAATAAGAGATATTTATAATTATTACTAAGTGAAGATATTTTAGTAATTTAGATATCTTAAGTTGTGGTTTTGTGAAAATTTTTCCATAATAAAAGAAAAAAATTACTACAACAAAATAATGAAACAAAAGTAAAGAAATAGAGTTATGGTTATAAGTATATCTTAAGTATTACTATTATTAATAGTTTACAAATCATAGAGGCAACAAATAAGATGAAAAAAAAAATATACTAAAAGTATAATTATTATATGGTTTGATAAATTGGCCTACATATGAAAAACTAATATAAAAATAACATAAAAACTACGAGAGAAAATCTCCCCATAAACAAGACTCTTTAAAGATTACATTATATTGTGGATTCTAACAAGACTCTTTAAAGACTACATTGTGAATGCTATTGAGTTATAGCATGAGAATAACAGTCTTCTATTTATAGAGGTCTAAAAACTTTACTTCAAGAAAGAAGTTAGCGAAATATAAAAGAGAATTATATTTTTCTTTTAGAAAAAATAAAAGTAATTATGCTATTACTTTTTCTTTCTTTAATTAAAAAATAATACTTAAATTTGATAAGAAAACAAGGGTAAAAACTCAAATAAATCTCTCCTTTTTAGCTTGATTTTCTTGACATAACTTGACCCACCTTCTTCACATGCATGATTTTCGTCTACACTAATCTTCATCAATGATGCTTGTCAAAGTCAAAAATAATACTTAACATATCTTGATTAAAATTTAATATTTTATTTTTATTTTGAAAGATGCAACAATAGGAATGTTGAAAATATGATTGACATTTTTTCTCCATAGGTAGTTGGACATGAATCTTCATTATCATTAAATTAGTTGCATCTTGATTTGAAACCTCTTTGAACTTGTCCTTAATCTCGTTTCATCAAATCATTGAATCTTGAAACCCGACTATGATATCAGTTGTTGGGTTCAAAAGCTAATAGTTTACAAACCATAAAAGCAATAAATCAGATGACATAGGAAAATATACTACAAGTGTAATTATTATATGGTTTGGTCAATTGAACAACATATGAAAAACTAATATAAAAATGTCATAAAAATTATGAGAGAAAATCTCTCCATAAAAAAAGCTTTTTAAAGATTACATTGTGGATGCTAATAAACAAGACTCATTAAAGACTATATTTGAATGCTATTGTATTATGGTATGAGAAGATAGATCTTTTATTTATAGAGGTCTAAAACATTCCTTTAAGAAAGAGGTTAACCAAATGTGGAAGAGAATTATATTTTCCTTTTAGTAAAAGTAAAAGTAATAAAGTAAAAGTAATTATGATATTACTTTTTTCCTTCAATTAAAAATTAATACTCAAATTTGATAAGAAAATCAGGGTAAAAGCTCTAACAAATATCTCTTCTTTTGCTTGATTTTCTTGACATAACTTGACTCACCTTAGTCACATTCATGATTTTTGGTCTTCGCATTATCTTCATCACTTCTGCTAGTCATGGCTAAACATAATGTTTAAAATATTATCATTAAAAAAGAATTAAAAATTAATATTTTATTTTTATTTTTAAAGATGCAGCAGCAAAAATGTTGAAAATATGATTGACAATTCTTCTCCACATATAATTGGAAAAAAATCTTCATTATCAGCAAATTGGTTCCATCTTGATTTGAAACTATTTTGAACATGTCTTTGATCTCGTTTTATCAAATCATTGGACCTTTTCACTATGCTCTAATACCACTTGTTGGGTTTGAAATTGAGAGTACGTCGTACGAAAGCTAATAATTTGCAAACTGATAAATCAGATGACAAAGAAAAATATACTAAAAACATAATTATTATATGTTTTGACCAATTTCCTTAGATATAAAAAAAACTAATACAAAAATATCATAAAAACAATCAGAGAAAATCTCTCCATAAACAAGACTCTTTAAAGATTACATTGTGGATGTTAATAGACAAGACTCTTTAATGACTACATTGTGGATGTTATTGTGTTATTGTATGAGAATATGAGTCTTTTATTTATAGAGGTCTAAAAACTTTCCTCCAATAAAGAGGTTAGCCAAATATAGAAGAAAATTATATTTTTCTTTTAGAAAAAATAAAAGTAATTATGATATTATTTTATTTTTTCTAATAGAAAAATTAATACTCGAATTTGGTAAGAAAATCAACGCAAAAGCTCTAACAAATGATAGTTGAGGTATGAAACTCATGAAAAGGTGATAATTTATGTAGGTAAATAGATGATGGATAGTTAAATATAAAAGTCATAAAAATGTGATAGTTTGTGTATTTTTTACCATAAAATCAAAGAAATATGAATTCGTAACTAACTTATGTATAAGATACTGAAGTGCATAAATTTGGTTTTACAAAATAAATCCCTCTGCTATCATGTTGGCCTTTGTTCTTCAAGATATGTAGCCAATTCCACTGTCTGATATTTTTTCAGTGAATCATAGGATCGATGTTCTCGTAATATGTCAATATTGAATACGCCCCAAAATATACTGTTATGTTCATCAGGATAGATTCTAAAATCTGCATGTGCTACGTACCAGTCTTACTTGCTTATGTCCATCAATTCTTGCAACCTTTTCCAAGATGAAAATTTGACTATATCCCACCCAATCTATTGTCTTGTATACTACTTTGACACCTGATTATAAGCAATCTAAATCCACTCATTGATAAGTTTGCAGTACACTGAGCATTTAGAAGAACTAATATCACACATAGAAAGATTATTAATGGATTAAGCATGTGTGGAATAACTGTAAAACAAAAAACTTCCTCTATCTTGCTAAACGTAATTAGTAACTATCCCTTTTAATTGTAAGTCAAACCATTGGTTGCGCTCTACAAATATTATTGGAGATGTTTTTCATTAATTTTTTTTACTTGCATCTGATTTGACAAATTGTAGATTTTAATATTGCTTATATTACTTTGTATTTAAAAACAAACCTGTGGGACCCATGAGTCCACTTGTCAAATGTTTTTTTCTTTTTCAAAATACATGGTGTTTTTAGTTTGATGACACCTCTTAAAAAATTTACTCATTCCTCTAAGTGAGATGTATTTCTACTAATTTACCCTCAATATTATTGGAGATGTTTTTCATTAATTTTTTTTACTTTGCATTCTGATTTGACAAAATGTTGACTTTAATATTGCTTATATTACTTTGTATTTAAAAACAAACCTGTGGGACCCATGAGTTCACTTATCAAATATCTTTTCTATTTCAAACTACATGATATTTTTAGTTTGATCACACCTCTTAAAAAATTTACTCATTCCTCGAAGTGAGATGTATTTCTACTAATTTACCCTCAATAAATATCTTGAATTGATATGAGTTTTTAGTAGTTTCTCGGTTATGCAAAACTTCTTTTATTTAATAGAAAATAATCAAAAATTATCTCCAAACTATTTAAAATAGAACACATATATCCTCTATTTTTTTTTTTTTATCTCAAAACTACCCCTCCCATCCAACTATTAGCTCACATACACCCTCCCCTTTAAAAGACTGCCACCAGTCCATATGTGACATAGTGACAGCTGACGTGGAAAAAACAAATCTAGCTGTCCGTCTATACTGGTGTGTAAGTGGAATAAAACTCCACATGGCTATACACCTAAGCGGGCATTTCTGTTCCTGTTTTCTATTTTATAATCAGTTGTTGTTCTTCTTTATACTATCACTTTTTCTTAATTTCTTGAGAAGTATAAATTGGCAGCTCATAGTGTAGGTTATAAGTAGCTAGCTGTATTTTTATTAACTTTCCTTCTTTCAAATCAATTTCCCTCAATTTGGCATATGATGTATTTATGAGTTTTGCAAAGTTTTACCTCTTTTTTTTAGATGTTGAAGTGGATTTATTTAGTTATTCATATTTTATTGCATATTTTCTATATGAATATTGTACATGCACCACATATGATTGTCCATTATAGTATATTTGAATTGAAAATAGATACATATACAATGCTCATGCATATTTGGGATATATACAATAATTTGTGATTTTTAGTGGGTAAGATGACATTAAAATTTAAATGGCTCTTTGAATGTGCCTATGGATAGTGAAATAAATTAAAAATACCAAATCATGGGTCAGATATTAAATGAATCTGGTATGCTTAGGTGTATAGCTGTAAGAGGCCTAACTTTTAAATTCAGCAAATGGTATGATGGCCACAAAGAGTTGATATAAATAACATTTTGAAGGGGCTAGGTGCGAACTAAATCAATTATGTGGGCCATGAGGTAGTACTGCCAAGCTGGAAACAAGCATTGTTGACAAGAAATCATGGCATGGCATGAACACTGGCTGACATCAACAGTGGGTAAGTTAGCATGTGGCAAGTGCCAAGGCTAGGTCAAAATAAAAAGAATATCATTACTTGTTCATTCATGACTAAAAATAATATTAAGCCAGCTCTCATACTTGGGCGCCACCCCTTGTAACCCATGGGGCAATTTTTTATTTTGTTGCTATCCCGAAAATCCTCCTGCAGTCTTTCCGACTTTGAAGGTGTTAGCTGAAGTTCATACTCTAGGAAGCTCTCATTCTTAATCTGATGGATTTGAGGAAAAGTATTCAGCACTTCAATATTTTTACCTAAGGGACTATTTGAAAGGAACTAGATTCAACACTATAGAGGAATTAGATTTGAGTGTAATCAGTGTTATCACACATTTTGACCTTTTTGTTTGTCAAGTGATTACTTAGTTAGCAGGAAATTGAGTGTAAGTAGAGGAGGATAATTATACTCTCCAATTATTAGGAGGAATGTCAAAACTATTGATAATCTTGAGTCGGGGGTCTATCGGAAACAACATTTCTACTTTTTCGAAAGTAGCGTATGGACTGCATAATTTTACCTCCCCAAAGTTTACTTTGTAGAAATACACTGGGTTTGTTGTCGGTGTTGTTGTAATTGTAATTTACTCTTTTATTTTTACTATATTATTTTAATTTCTTCTTTTTAAATTATAAATTTTAATTTGAAAATATAAACATAAGCGTACAATCGTCAAATCAACTTAATTGATTTTTCAATTATCAAAATTAAATCAAATAAAATATAAAATATTTCTTTATATTATTCGTTCAAGCAAAATGATATAGTTTTGTGAGTACACTGTAACATTTTAGGTGTTATTCGGTACAAATATTCTAAAATTTAAAAAAATATAGTAAATAACTAATAGAAAAGAGTTGGTTCAGCTTAATTCGGGCTTGATCAAAATGTAGAGAAGCTCATTGAGCTTGGTTTGGCCTTCAATTAGCTTGGTACTGTTTAAAACTAGGTTAGACTTCGCTAGAGCTCAACTCGATAAATCCTCGATTCGGTTGGACTTGGCTTAGGCTTGGCTCACTCGGCTCGATCCTTAGGCCTATTTATACCATAATATTAGGATAAGTTATCTCATATATATCAAATGTGGGGCATAAATTTTCATATAAGAAATTCATCCCCAGGCCCTTCCGTATGATTGTATAATGATACTTTCTCTATTCACTTGTACTTCTTTCGTCTATGATTACTTGTTCATGTTTGTCTTGACACACTTCTTAAGAAATAGAAAATAAAATTTAATTGTATTATACTATCCATATTAAGTATATAAGTAATCTAAATGTTGTAAAGTGAAACAAAAATGTCAAATAGACACAAAATAATAAATTATTTTTTATTTTTTCAAAGTGAATAAGTAAAATTAGACAAATACTTTTAATTTAGTGAATAAGTAAAAATGAACAAGGAGAGTGATTTTTTAAAATATTAAAACTAATAAATAGAGAAAAGACATAAAAAACACTCAAAATTGTTAGAAAAAGTCATAATACACACTTTAACTGATCATGCAACCTATTTGTAATGATCCTTCAGGTTATTTTCTATATTTTTGCTTATTTTTTCCATTTGAGCTTTCTTATAGCTGTCCTAGGTCATTTATAACTTGCTGGGATTGACAGTTTGGTTATCGAGCAGTTAGTTTGGTTTTTAGAGACAATTCCCTGTATTGAAGTATTCACTGGTTCAAATTAGCTACAGGGTAAAATGTTCAGTCAAATGACTTCATATGCCAATTATGACCATCCCAACATCTCCATAATGTCAATTTTAGGAGAGATAGATCTTTGGTTTGGGTTTTGAGGCACCTGAGCTTATTTCGACATATTGGTTGAAAAGTTAAGAAAATAAAATATGAGTATGGATCCACTTTTAGTCAAAACGACCTCGAATGAAAATTTTGACTACGCCATTGAGTTTGAAACGTTGAATATGATAGGATAGCCTAGTGCATTTGTGTATACGGGATTTCACATGAATTCCGAAGGGTTGTCGGAGACTTGAAAAATTCCAAGTCTCAACTGTTTTGGTGTACCCGCAATTGTGGGCCATGGATCATGAAATAATGATCTGACAACACCCATCAAGTTCTGCGATCGTGATACCATACATTGCAATAGAGACTCACCTGTAAGCCACCAGATGCCGCGATTGCGAGGGTCGGGTTGCGACAGCCACTCTCGAGCACCTGGGAAGGGTATAAATATTCCCCTTTTGGACCATTTTCACCCTTCTTCATCCATTTCCAAGAGAGATAAACCCTAAATATTGAGAAAGCTTAATATTAGAGCTTGTGGGTGATATGGGTAGCTTTGATAATGATTATTACGTGATTTTTCTTCAAATTTGTGGTAAGATTCATTTAATTTTGTGGTTGATTTTCCCTTTTCTTTTCTAAAGTCCCTAAAACTTATTGACTTAATTCTATCACCAATGTAGCTTGAATTTCACCCATTTTTAGGATAATTACTCTTTGAGTATAAGGGAATATTGGGTTGGTTTCGCAAATATGATTTTCGTAAATGGGATTCACATAGGAGTTTTGAGTATTTTTCGACTCGAAGCACAATAGTGCAATATGAGTATATTATTCACATCTTGATGAGTAGATTGTGATTTTGATAGCGTGTCACCTTGCGGAAGCTTCTAAAAAAAAAGTCGATGATTTAGTGGATTCATCAAGCTTTCTTTGATGTCTAGGTAGGCTTGGTTTCACCCTCTTTACAGATTGACCTAGTTCATAGTATGTATATGATATAGTGTTGGATTTAGGATGGGTTCTAGGTGTTGGTGTGATGAATTGCAAACTTGGGTTAGTTGGACCATTTAGGCTATCCGAAAATTGTAATTTAGGCATAATTGGCTTAGTTCATCATGTTTTAGGTAAAGCCTCTATCTTAGGGTTAATTGTGGCTTAGTTAACATCTAAAAATGGATTTAGTTACTTTAGCCTAGACCAGGGTAAAATTTGCCTTGATGGGTTTCAGAGATTAGAAGTGGGTTCTTAGACCCACCATAGGCCAAGATTTATGTTAATCTTAGAAAAACCTTCATTTGCTTGTTATGCCCCTTGAAAATGCTTACAAGATAATATTGAGGATATTTGACACTTTATGGTTATGATGGATAGGTATTAGGAGTTGATGCTTATTGGGCTGATGATATATATATATAGACAGATTCCTAGGGAGTCTGAAAGATGCATCATGTAGAGTCTTATGCATTGGTGTGTAGCGCACCACACTTATAGATAGGAGGCTATGAGATGTTTTACAAAAAGTTTTTCAGTATTCCTGTTGTGTGAGTGAGCATGAGCTCAAGTTAAACTCTCAGTTTAATTCATCTCTTCTTTATGCTTCTAGAACATGCCTTCCAGAGAAGCTAATGAAAAAAGTAATAAACATCAATCAGCACCTCAGCCTGTTCAAGCAAATCCCGTGGACGAGCATGTCTATCATGCAGAATTCAGAGTTGCTTTCACTACGTTCGCCAATTTAGTAGTTGCTCAGAAAAACCTTCTAGCTATTGTCCTATCTATGCTTGGGGTTCATACTCAGCAGAGCAAGGGGGAGAAAAATAAGAAGAAAGATAGAAAGAATAAAAATAAAAGAGTCAGAACAAGTGGTTTTAGGCTAAGGTTAGAGAGTGGTAACCGGTTCCAGTTCCATTAGAAATTCTCAGCCTCAAATCCTTCTGTATCTTGTGCTCTAATTCCAAAGTTTAGAATGTCAATCGAGATAGTACGTCAGACTCCAAGTCTTAGGGTAGCATGAAAAGAGGTCTTACCCACCCATTTTTTCTAGAAATATGGTAGAAATCTTCAGGGTGTGTATAGGGAAGGTAGTGGTGTATGTTTTGGGTGTGGCAAGTTAGGACATAGAATCAGAGATTGTCCTCAGTCAAGTTAATAAGGTAAGTACAACCGTCCTTCTGCTAAGCCCGATCGCCCAAATTAGTAGGGTGCAACTTTCAGTACCACTAGTGGTCAACGCCAGAATAAATTTTAAGCACTCCGGTCTCACCATGATCATGGAAGTTCTCCTAATATAGCTATGGGTACGTTGTGGGTTTTTCATCTTTATATTTATGCTTAGTCAGATTCTGAGGCTTTTCTTTCTTTGTAAACCCTATATAGCCATCAACTTAGTATCAGACCCAAAATATTAGTAGAGCCTTCCTTAGTGTCTACCTCAGACTCTAGAAGTAAAGTGGTAAAAGTTTATTTTGAAGTTTATTAAGTGATCCGCAGATTTAGAATAATGGCTTTAAGCTAAGACGGAGATGGTAGAACAAGTAACCAAGTGAGGCCTTCAGATTGTAGTATTAATGTCAGTAATGTCAGTACTCATGCCTTACATATCATCTTTATAATCATAGATCATATTCGTGCACATCATCAAAAACCATGCATGCTTGCAGTTCCTAGTATAAGGAGTTTTAGTTCACTCAGTATTCAGTTCCAGTACAGTCTCAGTTATTACCTTAGTTACAGTCTCAGTAACAGTCTTAGACCAGTAATCAAATCAGTACCTCAGTTTACAAACTATTTCAGAATCATGTTATACGCTTGGTATTGTATTCTTAAATAATACCATTCTCACGAATTTATGCTCAATTATCTCATGTTAATTAGTCAGTTCCTTCCTCATATTCATAATACTCTACAGCTTCAGACCAATTATTCAAACTAAGTACAGTTCAGTCTCATATGCCCAGTACTCTGCTATTATTTATTCAGTTAATCAGATAATTTAGTATGTTTAAGCATTCGTGCTCAGCGCCCATATAAATATTTTCAGTAGTCTCAAGCAAAGTGCCATATTGAGGTAGGGTTACTACTGAGAAAGTATTCAAGGAATATGTCAAATCTTGAAAAATTTATAGTTACAGTGTATAAGGCCCTGTCACTCTATATTAAGATGATGTGTCATAGGCCTCACCTCATGTTACCGGATTTTAGCCATGTTGTGATTTCTTATTCGAACGTTTTGCTTAGAGCATGCCAAGATCCCTTGCTCCCTAAGGCGATTAGAACTTCCTAGAAGGAATGTTGAAGGAATACTCCAGTTAAGTATATGTTTTCAGTATGAGTTACTTCATAAAGCCAACAATTCAGCTTAGTAGTCAGGCGGACAAATTCGGATGGTTTCCCATCCTTCCATATCGTCGTCCTATCCCTAAATGGAACATTCTTTTTGTTGCGGGTTTAGCACAGTTCATGTATCATGCCCCAATTTAAAATTCCAGATATTCAGTCATGATTCAGTTCGTAGGTGCCCTGTGTATCGTCTCATGCTTTTCCTTAGTATCTCAGATAAGTCATCTTTCTTGAGGGACATAGTTTCCCAAGAGGGATATGCACTATCACTCCCGAGTTATCATGATCTAAACCTTCTATTTTCACTTCACATAATTATCCAGTTGGATTAATGGGTCCTCATAGTTGACCCTCTAGTTCCAGTATCAACAGTAAGTTATGTACTCAAGAGCTCAGTTCAGTTCACGATATTAGTTCGTGTATCACATTTCAAACTAATTCATGATCTCATGTTCCCATTCATACATTTTTAGTAAATGATCTTAGGCTTATCAGTGTTCTCAGCTTAAGGTAAAAGTCTTCCTTAGATCTACTCAGTTCCATGTTCAGCTACAACCATAATCTTACTATCAGTTATCATTGCATATTCAGTCACAACTTCATTAATCAGTTCAGTCATGTATTCCATGCATCAAATATGAATGTCCAACATATAAACTCAGTCTATCAGTAGTCCTCAGCTTAATCAGTCTTATTCAAGGATGAATGTTCCCAAAGAGGAGATATTGTAGCACCCCGTACTTTTACCTAGCTTAAATTTGTCCCAAAAATATCAAATACTTTCTTTAATGATGAATAAACTTTTATACGTATGGAATTTTCAAGATTTTGACTTTTTCTTATGTGAGAAATTGAATAAGCTTTCCATCGAAACCAAATTCACCCAAATCCGACACCCGAGCGAAGAGTTAGAGCCATTTTAGTAAGTGTACCACCTGGTACACTAGCGCACCATGGCAGTAGTCGAAATGGTATTTGTCGTTTTTCAGTGAGATAATGCGATACCACCAGATTACGCCACTGGCCTTTTTCCCAATTGTTACTTTTTAGTGTGACTCCGCGATCATGGCGCGTCGCACCAAAGGGAAAATTTGCAACCAATGAGGCATCGCGATGGTGCCGCATCGCTCCATCAGTCCAGTTCCCAGTTGTACACTTTCCAATGGCACGACGCGATAGTGGCGTGTCGCACCAGGTGCCCAGTTTGAAAAATTTTCACAAAAAAAATAAAAGGATGCCCATGGTTAAAACAGTCTTTTTTTATGATTTTATTTTGCCCAGATATGGGATTTAATCCCTAAAAATGTCCTTACCTACTCATTATTCAATTCATCCTCAAATTAAAAATCATTCTCTCTCAAAGAGGCAAAAATCCTAGTTCAAGATATCAAGAAAAAGTCTAAGGATTTTTTCCAAGAACCTCCGAGAAAGAAACTTCCAAGGTATTTTAGATGTTCATCCATGGATCCTTACCTTCCATGGAGCCCAAGAATCCCTTTTCAAAATACAACATTTATGATTTCCATGTTTGAATTAGATTGAATTCATGTTCATGATGTTGTTTGAGTTTTAATCCATGATTTAGATTACAAGTTCCAAGAATTGATCCTAGTATGTGTTGAATTACATGATATTCATTGTAAATCCTTAAATTTGCAAGTTGATTGCTGTAACTATGTTAACCCTAAGTGTTTAAGATTCAATGAACCAAGTATGCTTCTTATGTTTTTGATAAATTGTCTATGAGAATGAAATAATACCATTATAGCATGCTAACATGTATTCCCCATCCATGTATAAGCTAATGCATTACAAGTGTTTGATGAAATGTCTCTATGGATTAATTATGACCAAGTGAACATTGTTATGTTATTCAAGATGATGCTTTGCTTTAATTTTCATGCTATCGAGTCCTGGGGTATTTAATACCCAACAATTTATCTATTTACCTAGAGCCAGTTTTCGTGATAGGATAGTATCAGTCATGTCATGATCAGTAGTACTCTCAGTCAGTTGTAGAACTTAGTAGAACTTAATAAGTTATAGAACTTAGGAAAACTAAGTAAACTCTATATTAGTCCAGTTCAGTTCAATATGATCAGATCAATGTCTTTCCGTTGGGAGCAGGATTCAGCACCGAGTGAGCCTAGGGATGGGGTCTCACCCGTTAGCTAGGATTGGGTCCGTAGAAGCAATCCCTAATTTCCAGAACTACGTAGGCAGTGTAGGTTAATATATATCACATGTTAGATAGGACTGGCATACTAAGGGATCACTTGCTAGTGTAGGACTGATCTCAGGGGTCACCCATTAGTTAGGACTGACCCTACAGTAGTTGTTAGTACCTGTGGCATGGTGCTAACTCCATTTGAATTGGGGTTACAGGTTGGACCCTGATTGGATTAGATTGGGGCATGTCAGTTAGATAATTACCTTCTACAGTTTCAATTTTAGTCTTCAGTTTAGAACTCAGTTCAGTTTTATAAAATCAGGACTGTCAGACACAGTTAATCAGTATTAGTAAATCAGTTATTAGTAACTTCAGATATCATTTACTCAATTATTAAAACTAAGTACTTATATTTCGAAAAGGTCAATGATAGTATACTAATATGGACATATTACAAACCCAGTATTTACAGCAATTTCAGTTATCTATGTACTCTCATATTTAGTTACTCTACATCATTCGGTCAGTTGTTGTTCATGCATATGAACCCTTGCATTCAGCCTTACCTCATCTAGTATACCTGTATATTTCCACGTACTGACACATACTTTCCTAATCTATGATGTTTCATATCATAGGTTCGGATGTGTAGGTTCCCGACCACGTATAGTAGATTCAAATTCGGCCAGCAGTAGTAGATTTAGCAGTGAGTCCTCATCATTCAAGGATATTCTATTATTTCATATTTTAGTAGATGTAACAGTTCACTAGATGGAGTTAGTTGGGGGACTGTCCCACCAACTCCACTTTCAGACAGATTTAGTTAGAGGCTTTTTAGACTAGATTTTCAAACAAAATTTAGTTTTACAGATGTTATATTTTATTAGTATTTTAGATGTTTTGAAAATTATGGCATTTCAGCCTATTTTTTGAATTAATTATAGTATTATTTTTCATTGCTCACAATCGATATCATTGATGGGTTAGCTTGTGGTCCTTCGGGGTCGTAAGCACTATGTGATGACTAGAGGGTAGTCCTGATTTGTTATAGTAATGTGTGGTAATTGTCTATTTTTTTACCTATTTTTGGGTATTTTCCCCTAAATTAGCCCATTGAGGATAGCTTCGGGCTATAGTTTAGCTTACCTATTGGTGGGATTTCATAGATGCCTTCATGACTCATAAATTGGGTCATGACAAATAAGTATCAGAGTCAGGTTCCACTGGTATTGCTGGTACAAGAGCATATATCTAGTAGAGTGCTACGGATTGAAATGATTACATTCATTTCCTATCTTTAAGAAGATATAGGATATTGGACTTTTTTCACTCATTTCATGCTAAGTATCTGAGTTTGTTTCTAAGACATTCCCTTGGTTTCACTTTTTCATAAATGGCTAGGACACGTGCTACAACAACATGAGGTGAGGGTCACGAGACTGAGCCTAGGGATTCTATCACTTTTATAGATAACCTAGAGGTATGGCCATACTTGAGATATATCTCCAGTTAGGGGATAGGACACAGGGCCTTCACTAAATGTTATTCCCACTCCTAAGCCAAAGGTTTTTTACCTTAGCCAACGGTGGGACTAGGACCAACCTAGGCTCCATTGAGGTTTGTTTCTTCTTCAATGCTCAGGGATGCTTTGGTTCAACTCTTAGGGTTGGTTTTTGGTGCACCATCCAATGATATGTATTCTACAGATCAGAGTGGTACTGAGGCAGGAGTGCAACCTATAGCTGTGGCTCCCAAGTTAAAGTCCCTCCTGCGTTGATAGTTGCTCAATTGATAGTTGCTCAGCCAGTGGTTTTCCAGCTTGCTATATCAATCAAGGAGAAGAAGATATTTGGAAAATTCTTGAGATTTTCTTTGCCTAGGTTTGCTAGTGCACTAGGTGAGAATGGATATGAGTTTCTTATTGCTTGTGAGGATAGGCTTCATAATTTAGGCCTAGTTAAGACTCGTGGTATGGACTACACTACTTTTAAGTTTGACTTAGTAGCTCAACATTAGTGGAGATGTCACCTTGGTTCCAGTCCAGTTGAATCTTCTCCTTTGAAGTGGGCTCAGTTCTCTAGAATTTTCTAGGAAAAATACACGCCTTATAGCCTTAGTGTTCATCTAAGAGATTAGTTCTTGAGATTGGAGCAAGGCTCCATGACAGTTGTAAAGTATAAGGCTTATTTCCATGAGTTGTCTATGCATGCTACTTCTATTCTTTCTATTGAGTATAAGAGAGTTCGTTACTTTGTTCATAGATTAGGACTTTCTCTTCGCATGTCTACTCATAGTTTGGCTGCTATAGGTAGGTCTTTTGCTAAGGTTTCTAATCATGCTTAGGTGATGGAGAAGATGTATTGCAAGGCTTAAAGGGTCAATGAGAAAATCCTAGGTATCAGGGTAGTTTTAGCAGACCATAGTAGTTCACAATTCAGAGGTAGCAATTCTCATAATAGATACCCTCTGGGTCTGTCATTTCAGCCTTAGAGTTAGCTTAGTAGACCAGTTCAGGCTATACTCAAGATTACTGATAGAGGTCAATCTTGTCTTAGTGATCGCCCTAGTCAAGGTAGTGGTAATTAACTGAGGGGTTTGTCTTCTGGTTAGTCTAGTTGTGGTGGTAATTTTATGTTTGTCAAAACTTTTGATTTTGGTTAGCTCATGTGACATGTTATTGTTGTGGAGATTTTTGTCATTACTCGTGTGATTGCCCTAGTCGTGGGGCGATTGTTACTACAACTAAGAGTGTCTCCCTATTAGAGCAGTTCATCCTTCTACTAGAGTTGGTATGCATGATTATATGGGTGGTACAGGATGCTCGTGGCGGTTCTCAAATAAGTAGGGCAGGAAATCAATTAGGATCCCGACCAGGTGGTGGGCGTGGTCAGTTATATATAGTACCCGTGTAATACCCCATACCTTTTTTAGCTAAAAATTCATCCCTAGAATGTTAAGGGATAGCTTCCAAAATAAAGAATAATTATTTCATGTGGAATTTTATAGATATAGACCTCCCATTGGGTAGGAAATTTAACAACCTTTCCAATGATATAGGATTCGCCTAAATCTGATGCCCGAGTAACAAGTTAGGGCTATTTTAAGCTTCAGTCGTAAAACACCGTGATTTGGGTCCTTAGCGCATCACAGAGATGGTTTAAATGAAAATTGTCAAATTCCAGTGAGACTCCACAATAATGGCATGTCGCGGAGAGGTCAAATTCCCATTCTTCAAGATCTAGTGGAACTCCGCAATTTTTTAGTATTGCGGAGAAGCCCTTTTTTTCGTTTGTCCATTTCTGGTGACTCACGCGATGGTGGAGCATCGCAGTGACGGCCCAAATGGAAATCTAGAAGAGCATCATGATAGCTCCGCATTGCAGTGTATTTCTAGGTCCCATTTGGCAGTTTCCAGTAGGCCACCACGATCATCGCGCGTCGCGCCGTAGACCAAATTTGAGAATTTTTCTAGTTTTGAGTAAAAATTTAAAAGGGTCTCTTTGGTCTTTTCCCCATCCCTAAGTCATGAATAACAGATGATTTAACCCATCCTAAGCATATTACATTCACTTTTCACCAAAATACTCTTAAAGAAAACCCTAGCTTATCCAACTTTCTTTCCAAAAAATCCAAATTCCTCCATTAATTCTCTAAGAAAATTCAAGATTTAGGATTTCCAATAAAATAACTTTAAGAATTCCTCTCCAAAGCATCAATAGGAATCCAAGATTCAAGCTTTTCATCAAAGATCAGCAATTAAGGTATGTGGGGTTCTTCAACAAGGTAATCCTTACATCCTTGTGCCCAAAATTTATTTTAATTACAAATTTACTGAATTTTATGTGATTTCCCATGAAATTGAAGTTAGGGTTTATATTCATCATTGTTATTTACAAGCTTATGATGTTTTCAATGATTTAGAAGTTGACTCACATGATTATGTTCATATTTTCATACATAATGTAGAAATTTCCAGATTTTGAATTAATTTCTCAATGTTTACATTATCAAGCATGAGTAATTTGATGTTTTAACATGAGATTTATGCATGGGGTATTATCCCAAGATTGAATAGTATTACTTCATAAAAGATGATGCTTTAAACATCTTATAAGCAGATTATTTTTAGTTTTCAGAAAAGCTTTGATCCTTGATCATCGGTTTAGCTATGGAATCCACTTTACATAATTTAGATCAGCTGTATTTACAGATTTACTCAGATAATTTTTTTTTTGGTTTCATAATGAACCATTATACTAGCTTAAAGTAGATTTCCAATAGAATGAGTATAAAGACTAAAAAGGGAGTAGTATTTAGCACCGAGTGGGGAATGTGAGATTAACATGCCCTATCTTTTACAGAACTACATAGCCAACGTAGGTACAGATTATCAGATTATTTCCATTCCAATATGGATGACAGATTTAGCTTGTGATTGATCACATGGAAAGTAGGTTATACTCCTTGGTAAGAGTATGACTCCTCTTACCAACGTGAGGATTCCTCCTTAGGGGGAGAAGAACGTTGGACTCCATGAATGCTCACATGGTTTATGTCGGTTAAGAGAACCACCTTGCTAGTAAAAGTAAATAAATAGTTTTGAGTATTTCCCTGCTAGTAAAGAAAAGCTTTGAAAGAATTCTTTTTAGATAAAGTATTTTTTCATGCAGAATGAGTTTTCAGATTTCACTTAGCCTATATGATTTGAGAGTAAGAACAGAATACAAATTTATGAACTAAGTGTAATGGCTCACAAGATTTATATTATGTACTTTACTATTCATGATTTATGATCTTCAGATTTCATATTTTAGATTTCAGATTACTTAAGCCTATGTAAGTCATTTACATTTAGCATGCATGATTTTATATATTATGATGACATTGCTTACTTATTGCATTCACCCCCATATACTCAGTACATGATCAAAGTACTGATCCACATATACATCTATGTGCTATATTGTCTAATAATGTAGGTTCAGGTTCTTATTCTCAGCAGCGTGAGTGTTTTTCGAGCATCTCATCTACATCCCTGCAGTTGGTAAGTCCTCATAGTTTGGGGACTTAGCTATTCATATTTTTCAGTTATTAGTAGACATTTTATTATTCATTTCAGACAGTTTGAGTCAGCTGGAGTTTGTCCCAGTGATTCTCTATATTTAGTCAGTAGAGGCTTATCGGACTACTAGATTCAGTTTTAGATTTCAGTTACAGTATTTAGATTTTTAGTATTTTCTTATTCAGTCAGTTTTCTGCATTTATTATGATTATTAATTTATAGTTTCCCTATTTTGGAGACTCAGATTTAGAAAAAAATAGCTAGGGTTAGCTTTGGACTACTTGTAGTTCGGAGCACTGTATGGCATCCTGAGAATCAGATTTTGGGGCATTACAACCCGTGAGGCTCAAGGTTGAGTCTTAGGCTGTTGTTGTCACAGGTATGATTCTTGTGTGCTGTCGGTCGGCCTTTACTTTATTTGATATGATATCCACTTATTCTTATGTGTTTGCTGATTTTTCTCCACGGTTAGAGTTATCTTAGAATTTATTATTTGCTCCCTTATGTGTATCTACTCCCATAGGTGATTTTTTAGTTATAGATCAGGTTTTCAAATCATGTGTTATGACTGTTAGAGATGTTGATACTCATGTTGAACTCATTATATTGGATATGGTTGATTTTGATGTGATTCTGGGCATGGACTGGTTATGCCATTATTATATGGTCATGGATTGTTTTGCCAAAATCATTACCTTAGCCATGCCTGGCATACCCCCAATCGTGTGGTAGTGAGCTATTAGCCATGAGCCGATATGGATTATTTTATTTATGTGTGCTAGGAGACTTATCTTGAAGGGTTGCATGTCTTATCTTGCTTATATTCATGATATTAGTGTAGAGATTCTGTCACTTAACTTTGTTCCTGTAGTCTATAGTTTCCTAGTATTTTCCTTATCGATCTACCTGGTATACCTTCTGCCCGTAAAATTGAGTTTGTTATTTATCTTAAGCCTAACACTCGACCTATTTCTATGGAACCTTATCGTATGGCTCCTGTTGAGCTTAAGGAATCGAATTCTCAGCTTTAGGATCTTTCTAGTAAGGCTTTCATTAGATCGAGCGTGTCCTATTAGAAAGATCCTATATTATTTGTGAAAAAGAAGAATAGATCTATGCGGATGTGTAACCGTCCTCAGTTTCATCAGAGGTCTTCAGCCCTAATACCTTTTTTTGCCATTTCTCCCATACTCAAATTTAGAGACGACAATAGGAATAGAGCACCAGGATCTAAGTCCCAGGTCAGTGTTAGCAGTGCTCGTACAAATTCTCTATGTCATAAATGTGGCAGACATCATCAGAGTAATAGTAGAGCGGGTAGTGATGTGTACTTTGGGTATGGAAAACATTGCCATCAGATTTAAAAGTGTCGGCTAGTTTCTCAGAAGGGTAGGGATGTGCGCCAATAGGGCTAGTCCCATCAATCATTAGTTCCATCCGGTCCCCAACTCAGCAAGGTCCCGCTTCCAGTTCTACCAGTGGTCAGTGTTTGAATAGATTATATGCTCTTCTATCCTACCAAGATCAAGAAAATTCTCTTGATATAGTTACTGGTACGTTGCAGGTCTTTCACTTATATATTTATGCCTTACTAGTCCTTGGAGCTTTTCTCTCTTTTGTAACTCCATATCTAGCTGTAAATTTTGAAGTCAGTTCCAAAACTCTAGAAAAGCCCTTTTTAGTATCTACCATACTAGGTGTTTCCATTGTAGCTAGACAGGTATACAGGAACTATCCGGTTACAATATCTCAGAAAGTTACTTCAGTTGATTTTGTGGAGTTAGAGATGATGGATTTTGACGTCATTTTCGACATGGATTGGCTCCACTCATGCTATGCCTTAGTTGATTGTAGAAATAGAATAGTTAATTTTTAATTCCCAAATGAACCATTCCTTGAATAGAGGGGTAATACCACAACTCTTAGGGGTTAGTTGATTTCGTAACTTAGAGCGAGACAGATGATATCAAAAGAGTGTATTTACCATCTTGTGCGAATCAAAGACTCTAACTTAAAAACTTCAACTCTTGAATCAGTTCCAGTAGTAAATGAATTCTTATATGTATTTCTTGAAGATCTTCCTGGAGTTCCTCCTGATAAAGAAATCAACTTCGGAATAAACCTTCTTCCAGATACTCAGCCCATATCTATTCCGCCATATAGATTGGCTCCATTTTAACTCAAAGATTTAAAAGAACAGTTAAAAGATCTTCTACATAAGGGATTCATTAGACCCAGTATCTCCCCGTGAGGCACACCTATTCTATTCATTCGTAAGAAAGACGATTCTCTCAGAATATGCATAGACTACCATCAGTTGAACAAAGTCACAGTCAAGAACAGATATCTACTTCCTAGAATCGATGACTTGTTTAATCAACTTTAGGGTACCAGCTATTTTTCAAAGATAGACCTCAGATCAGGCTATCATCAACTTAGAGTCAGGGAATGTGACATTTTGAAATCAGCTTTCCGAACCCAGTAGGTCACTTCAAGCTTCTAGTCATGTTCTTTGGTCTCGTGAATGCCCCAACAGCCTTCATAGACTTGATGAACTGAGTGTTCAAATAGTATTTGAACATGTTCATTAAGGTCTTTATTACTGACATTCTTGTTTACTGTCGTAGCAAAACTGATCATGCAGACTATATTAGATTAGTGTTACAAACTCTTAGAGCTCACTAGTTATTCATTAAATTTAGTAAGCATGAATTCTGGCTAATATCAATAGCTTTTCTTGGCCATATTATTTTATGTGTTGGCATTAGAGTTGATCTTCAAAAGACTGAAGTGGTGAGAAACTGGCCTAAACCCATCTATCCATCAAACATTAGGAGTTTCTTAGGTTTATCTGGCTATTACTATCGGTTTTTTAAAGAATTTTCTTCTATTACATCCTCAATTTCTAGATTAACTTAGAAGAAAGTTAAGTTTTAGTGGTCAGATTCCTGTGAGAAGAGTTTTCATGAGTTGAAGACTCGACTCACCTTATCCCCATTTCTTACCTTGCCAGATGGTTTAGATGGGTTTGTTGTGTACGGTGATACATCCAGAGTAGGTTTGGGTTATGTCCTCATATAGAGAGGTAAGGTAATAGACTATTCCTCTAAATAACTTAAAACCCATGGGAAGAATTATTTGACTCATGATCTTGAGTTAGCAGCAGTAGTATTCGCCTTAAAGATTTAGAGGCATTACTTGTATGGGGTGCACCTTGATATGTTCACTGACCATAAGAGCCTGCAGTACATGTTCTGTCAGAAAGATTTAAATCTACGTCAGAGAAGGTGGTTAGAGTTATTGAAAGATTATGATATGAGTGTTCTATATTATCCGGGCAAGGCCAATATAGTGGCTGATGCTCTCAGTAGAATGTCTATGGGTAGTGTTGCTCATTTTGAGGATGGTAAGAAGAATTTAGCTCAGAAAATTCTTTGGCTTGCCCGAGTAGGTATCCGCTTACTCGATTCAGCAAAAGGTAGTGTACGGGTGCAGAGTTGCTCAGAATCATCTCTAGTTTCCAAGGTGAAGGAAAAGTAAGATAGAGATCCTAGTTTAGTTATGTTGAAAGAATCAATTAGAGATCAGAAGGTGGAGGTTTTCTTTCAAGGGGGAGATGGTGTGCTACGTTGTCAGGGTCGGCTATGTGTGCCTGGTATAGATAACTTGAGGCAACGAATTCTTCCAGAAGCGCATGGTTCACGTTACTCTATTTATCTAGGGTACACTAAGAGTTACCGTGATTAGTGGGAGATATATTAGTGGAGTGGGATGAAGACAGATATTGTAGAGGTTGTAGCTAAATGTTCTACATGCCAGCAAGTTAAGATTGAGCACCAGAAGCCTAGTGGGTCCATGCAGGAGTTTAGTATTCCCACTTGGAAATGAGAGGAAGTTAACATGGACTTTGTGATGTGTTTACCTCATACTAGTCATCAGCATGATTCTATTTGGGTTATCGTAGATAGGATGACCAAATCAGCTTATTTCTTTCCAGTCCATACCTCTTATTCAGCTGAGGACTATACCAAACTCTATCTCAAAGAGTTTGTCAGTTTTCAAGGTGTTCCCTTATCTATTATCTCAGATAGAGGTACCCAATTTACCTTTCACTTCTGGAAAGGATTCCAAAAGGGTCTTGGTACCTAGGTTTATCTCAGTATGACTTTCCACCCTCAGACAGATGGTCAAGCAGAATGGATCATTTAGACTCTAGAAGATATATACTGAGAGAATGCGTAGTTGATTTTAAAGGTAGTTGGGATAACCACTTGTCTTTGATTGAATTCACATATAATAACTACTATCATTCCAGTATCCGTATGGCTCCATTTGAGGCTCTCTATGGTAGGAGATGTAGTCTCTAATTAGTTGGTTTGAAGTAGGTGAGACCGTAGTAGTAGGGCCTAACTTGGTGTTTGATGCGTTAGAAAAGGTTCAGTTTATCAGAGAAAGTCTTAGGGCTGCCCAAAGCCGACAAAATCATATGCTGATGTGAGGAGAAAGGATCTCGAGTTTGAGGTTGGTGATTTTGTGTACTTGAAAATTTCTCCCATGAAGGAAGTGAAGATATTCAGTAAGAAAGGGAAAATCAGTACCTGATATATCGGTCCTTTAGAATTTTAAGTTATTTTAGAAAGGTAACTTACGAGCTTGAGTTGCGTTCAAATTTAGCCGCTGTACTGTAATGCCCTAATTTCTTAGAATCGGAATGCCACACGATACTCATGATCCTGAAGGACCACAAGCTAACCCTTTACTAATATCTGTACCTGAGCACTGCATAATATAATATAATAATTGCAAAAAATTGGCGGAAACTTGCTATAAGGTTCAAAACTCTAAAATACTCAAAACTGAACACTGAATATTGATACATCTATCTGAAAAGCCTCTTTCTAAACTATGGAGTTGATGGGACATGTCCTCAACTAACTCTGTCTACTGAAAATAAACTGAGTTTAATGCCATGATAAAATAAGGATCATCCTCGAATAAAGTGGACTCACTGCCATGTCTACTGCTGCTGACTAATTCTGGACTGCTAAGGGTGCTCTAGATCTCGCGCTTCTGAACCTATGGTATAAGACACCATAGGACAAGAGAAAAGTATGCGTCAGTACTTTGAATGTACTAGTATGCTAGATGAGTTTAGGCTAAATGCAAAGGCTTATGTATGAACATAGCTTAACTGAATAACATGAGAGTACTGAATGAAGACATATGCATGAATGCACAAACCATAACTGAAATCATCGTGACTTTGAATAATGATACTCGGATACTGCTTTACTGACATCTGAATTTACTACTAATACTGAGATACTGAATAACTGAATCTTCTGATATTGATAACTGAATACTGAAGTTGAGATCAGTCCTCTCTAGCAGTTGATCTCTAAAACTAATAATATTGAACCTGATTAACTAAATCTGCTCATATCAATGATTGAGTTCTAATTTTGCTACTATCAACTAACTAAATCTGTGATCAAACCTTTCTAACGGATGATCTTTGAATCTACTAATAATGATAAAGAATGATTGGATCTAAGATCATACCTATCTAGCGAAAGATCTCTGAATCTTTTAATAATAGAAATGACGGACTGAGTTTGAGATCAGGCCTATCTAATGGGTGATCTCCATCTCTATTAGTACTGATATTAATTAACTTTATATGAGAATAGGCCTATATAGCGGGTGGTCCATAAATCTATGGAACTATCTAAGTTCCTTACTGAGATGGGTGATTGTATCTGACAGTCCTGATTTCTAAGTTCCACTCTGAAGACTAGTACTAAAACTGCAACTGTGGGAGTTCTCACTTAACCGACATGCCCCGAATCTGATCTAGTGGGGTCCAACCTGTAACCCCAGCTGGAAGGGTGTCAAAGCTGTTCCATGGTTAAAGACCTATGCTATGTTTAAGCCTCTCTAACGGGTGACCCTGAATAGGAAGTTAAGCCTAAGGCAATATGATAGTCAAGCCTTAATCTAACGGGTGACTCCTGGTCCTATCCTGGCTACGCATTTCTAGAGTTCAGGGACATTTACTAACGACTCTACCTCTCTAACGGGGAAGCCATCATCCCTACACTCACTCGGTGGTAGTTCCTACTCCTAACTGAAAGACACTAAATTGATTCTTGGACTATACTAGACTGAGCTGAATCTATTACTGATTATCTTACTTGACTGATCTGACTGAGTTTACTTGATTTTATTAGCTGACGGAATACTTTTAAATCTCGTTATCTAACTGGATGATACAAAGTTCTGAATTGATTACTTGAATTCTACTAAGGTCTGAAACTGAATTCCTGAATACTACTAAGATCTGAGCTGAGTACTAAACTGAAGTTGGAATGCTAATGATACTTCGATTACTGATATTTCTAAAGTTCTGTAACTGTCTGAGAGTACTGAATTCTGTAACTAACTGAGTTCTAAGGATCATGGCTTGACTGAGCTTATCGTAAAAACTGACACTGGCTCTAGACAATAGCTAATTTGTCGGGTATCAATACCCTCAGGACTCGATAACATAAAAGTAAAACATAACCATTTTTGAATAATCATGACCATGAACTTTCATTCACAACACAAATAATACGATATCTCTTCAATCACTTGAATGTCATACATATGTAAATGTATTGGGCATGTATACTAATATCTCATAGTTGTTCAATAAGGAATACACAAGGATAAGAATGCATGCAACTTATCATAATACATTCACTAAGGCATTTCTACAAACGGTTGGCATGCACTTGATATCACAAAATTGGGATTTCATGCTTAACATACTAAACAAGCACTATTATCTTTACTTAAGCATTCTATCAAACATATGGGGAGCATGCTTTGGTTATACCACAGATTCTATACTTAATCATCATGAATACATCAATATCATGCAACTTGAAGAGGGTTTATCATGAACATCATACCATTCATCACATACTAGAATCAACTCTTGAAATTGGTAGTCTAAATCATGAATTAAAATCCAACAATACAAAATCATGAACTCTAATAAACATAAATCATCAAAATCTCATAAATACGTAAACCTCAAAATTATGGAAAGGATTCTTCAACTTCTTGGGTGGAAGGAACCCAAGAATCAACATCTAACGTACCTTAGAAGACTCTTTCTTGAAGGTTCTTGAAGAAAATCCTTAGTCTTATTCTTGATTTCTTGGCTAGGGTCCGTGCCCCTTTGAGAGAAAATATAATATTCTTGAGAGAAAAGTGAGGAAAATAATAAAATAAAGGCTTATTAGGCGCTTTATTTCGTATTTAGGGATGATAGGGATCATGGAAAAAGTCTAAGATGTCCTTGGAATTAAATAACGGAATCTAGAAATCCCGATTTTTCATGCTGACGCGATGCGCCATAATCGCACCAGCTTACTGGAAATTTGATAATTGGGACACTAAGCCTTGGCACGATGTGGTGAAAATCGCAGAGGCTTACTATATTTTGACAATTGCCATTTTGGCTAGCTCCACAACGCGCTAAAGTACCAGGTGCTATACTGTCTCACTAAAATGGCTCTAAATCTTTGCGCAAGTGCTGGATTTGGATGAATTCAGTATTAACGAAAAGCTTATTCAATTATCTACATGATAAAAAGTTAATATTAGGGAAATTCTAGATGGTTTAAAATACTTATATCTTGGGAAGTCAGCCCTTACTCCCCCTTAAGGATGGAATTCGACTTAAAGAAAATTTGGGGTATTACAAGTACACCCAGTGTTCCATGTTTCATTGTTGAAAAAGTGTATTGGTGATCCTGCTATAGTTGTTCCCTTAGAAAGTGTAGATATTCAGAACAGTCTTTCCTTTGAGGAAGTTCCATGTTGAAATTCTTGATCATCAAGTTCGTAGACTAAGGAACAAAGAATATCCATTGGTCAAAGTTCTTTGGCAAAATCAATCCGTTGAGGGAGCCACTTGGGAAGCAGAGGAAGATATGCAGACCAAGTACCCTTATCTTTTCTCCGTGAATCCAGATTTAGTATAAGATACTAATCTTCTTAAGATTTCTCTCTATCATTCTCAGTTTTAGTTGTACATCATGTTCTATTAGTCGTGCATTCATGAGTTAGTTCAGTCATGCATTACATGTATTAGATATGTATGTTCAGTGTGTAAGCTTAGTCCATCAGTTTTCCCTCAGCTTAACCAGTCTCATTCGAGGACGAATGATCCCAATGGAGAGATATTGTAATACCATTCATTTTCTTAGCATAATCTAAGTCCCAATACATGAGTGTTCATATATAAAATTTTTGAAAAACTCATTATTTGTTAGTTTAGAGCCAGCCACTATGTAGGAAATTGAATTAGCTTTCTAATGATATAAAATTCGCCCAAATTTGATAACCGAGTAAGAAGTTATGGCAATTTTAAGTTTCAGTTGTTAAAAACCATCATTTTAACTCTTAGCACATTGCGGAGCTAGTCTAAATGACAATTGGCTATTTTCAGTGAAGGTGTGCGATCTTGGCGTAGCACACCAAAGGCCAAATTGGCATTTGGCAGTTTCTAGTGTCTCTTCGCGATTTCACCGCATCGCGGTGAGCTTCCAGGTCACAAACAAGGTGGCAATACGATTACGCCGCATCGCGCCACCATGTATTTTCTCAATTGATCCATTTCCAGTGGCTTGGCACGATAGTGGCACATTGCGTTAAGGGTGAAAATTGGGATTTTTTTTCTAGTTTTGCAATTTTAAATTATAAGGGCCATTTGGTCTTTTCCCATGGACCCAAATCCGCCTAAACATGGGATTTAACCCTTAGAGAACATTACTTGCTCACTTTTGCATTATTCTCTCAAATTAAATCAACTCTCTTCAATAACAAGAACCCTAACTCTCAAATTCAAGGCCAAATCTAAAGAACTCTCCATCAATCCTCCTAAATTCATTATCCCAGGTATGTTAGATGTTCATCCATGGATTCCTTTCATCCATGGAGTCCAAGTATCCTATTTAAATTATAAATTTTTTATTTTTGCAAGTTTATTAATTTTAAATTGTGATTTCGTCCATGAATCTCCATATACTGTTGATTTTATACCATGATTCAATGAAATTATTGTTGTTATTCAATCCTTCATGTTTTAATATTATTATTTATTGAATTAACCCATGATTTAATACTATTATGTCAAATTCATGCTATTTCTATAAGTTCCATGACATTCCTATGATTGTTTTAAATAACGAACTACAAGTGTTTGATAAAATGACTACAAGAGTGATTGATTTAATAAAAGCCTTCATGCTTTGTCCCCCAAGCTTTAGTGTCATTTACCATTGTTGTTTTTTAGTCCTGGGGGTATTGAATACCCAAAAATCATAGTTGTTTATGTAGTCTAGTCTCAATACATTAAAGAATAGTTTCAGAACATACTATAAGCACTATAATAATAGTCAAATATCAGTCAGTTAAACTTAGAACAATCTAGTATTTCAGTATCTTTCAATTGAGAGTAGGATTTATCACCGAGCAAGTGTAGGGATGGCGACTTTCCCATCAGATAGGTAGAGTCGTTAGTAACAGTCCCTATACTTTAGAACTATGTAGCCAACGTAGGATATGAGAACTCACCTGTCAGATTAGGCTTGACTATCTCCCAGGGGTCACCCGTCAGTTCAGGCTTAACACCCTTAATCCTTTGGACATTATATCAGTTTAGTGTACCTACACAGCCAGTGTTAGTACCCGCGGCATAGTATTAACACCCTTTCAACTAGGGTTACAGGTTAGACCCTGATTAGCTCAAATTGGGGAATGTCGGTTAAATGATACCTCCCACAGTCTCAGAAATAGTCTCAGTTACAGTACCAGTTTAGTTATTCATTCTTATTGTTGTTGGACCAAAGTATACAGATTTCAGTTATTTCAGTATTTCAGTTTATAAATTTTACTAAGTTTATGTTATATGCTTGGTCATGCATCCTTAGTATCTATAGATTTTCGCGTATCTTTAGTATTTATAGATTTTTATGCATACTTAGTATTTATAGATTTTCACATATTCCCAGTACCTACAGATTTTATGCTCTCTATTCAGTACTCCATGTTTTACATGCATATTCAGTTAATTATTAGTTATGTTCATGAAACCATGCATATCAGCCTACCTAATTTAGCATACTAGTAAATTTAAAGTATTGGTCACATACCTTTTCTTTTACGCTATGATGTATTATATCATAGGTTCTAATGCTTTGTTCCTAGTTTGCGATTAGACTTATTAGATCCTCAGAAGTAGTAGTGGTGAGTCCTCATACTTTGAGGACATGCTTACTTTATTTCATGTCTCAATTTAGTAGTTAGTTGGGGCCTATCCCATCAACTCATAGTTATTCAGTTTTAGAGGCTTATCAGACATTAGAGTCAGTTATTCAGTATTCAGTCATTACAGTTAGTTATCCAGTTTATCAGTATTCTATTAGATTCAGTCAATTATTTCTATAGACTCATATTTCAATTTTGAATTTAGTTATCAAAACCTTATGGCATGTCAGTATTCTTCCACATTTATGATTATATTATCAGTGCTCACAGCAGGTACCAGCTAATAAGTTAGCTTGTGGTCCCTCAGGACTGTAAGTACTGTGTGACACCCAGGGTGTGCTCTTGGGGCGTTACACAAATCTGCAATAACAATTCATTCACTTTTGTATTTTACATATTCTATTTTAAATTTTTATTCACCAGAGTGTCTTACGAAATTCCAATATTCATCATTTTGACTAAAAAGAAAATCATCTTTTTTTGCAAGAGATCATAAAATAGTGTTTGACCTTTTTTATTTTTATTTTTTGCTGATTTTTCTTTTATGTTTTGGTGTTTTCAAAATTTGAAATAGTATAGCTGTTATAAAAATTAAGGGATGCAGTAATCCATTATTCATGAAGTAGTGTTAGTTGTATCCTTAATACAAGAAAAGATTCATTATTTTCCTTTTATAACGTCACAACTAAATGTTCATATACATATGGTCTTATGTATATAATAATTTAGCTATGTATAAGAATAGGGTTAGAGAAATTATAATTAAGAAAATGGGAGAGAAGGTAAATAAGTTTAAGAAGGGTGGGATTTTTGCTGTTTACACTTATAATAAAGTAAAACTTACATAAATCCTCATTATTTTCCCCTAATGACACCCTATCCTAACTTTTATCAAAATATCATAAAATTTTAATTTTTCAATTTATTTTATTTCTTGATACATCTAATTGCAAGAGACACATAACTGGTGATAGCTCTTGTAAAGCAATTAATGCACATTAATTAAGGTAAGTAACAAAAATTAACTTAATTAAGGAGTAAATTACTCTTCATATCTTCTAATTGACAGTGAAAAATTCTTACAAAATTTAATTTGTTAAATAATGTTATATTTTCAATATATTCTTCTCCCCATTCAAATTTCATAATTATTATTCTCCTCTTTTCTCTATTTTTTTCCTGTAATTTTCTTAATATTTCGAATATTTAGGTGTTCTTTTTTTTCAATAATTCTCAATGAATATATCGGTGTTATTACGAAATTTGGTGTTTGAATTACTGATGTCAAATACGAAGATATAAGATTGAGACATTGTAATCAGAGATTATGTAATTATATGGGGGTAAAGCTATATTGTTGAAGTTGGATATATTGTTGAAGGAAATTAATCTTCATTGTTGATCTGTAATGATATGGGGGTGAAGATATACGTACAGGTTAAGAGAAGTGTGTCACTGATCATTTTTTCCATTTGAAATTCAAAAAATCCAACAAACAAAGGTATGTATCTATTGTTGTTATATTTCAATGGAAATAAAAAATATTTTCAATTTGAGATAGAGATGATATTATTTTTAGTTCATAAATTATGTATCTCACGTTTTGCATATTCTTAACGTAGAGATACAAAATTTATATTTGCAATGATATATCCATTTACAAACAGATTTAGTCTATATCTATATTACATTGGAAAGAACATACTGACATACATAATTTAGTTTATGTATCGGACAAAATTTGTGAATATATTTGATCGAGATACATAATAGATCGGCTAGTGCATAGTGAGATACATAATTTAGTTTATGTATAAAGCAAAATTTGTGAGATACTTTAAAAGTTAAAGTGAAAAGTGTAATCTAATGTTGCATGTCATAAATAATCATTATGTGTTTATTAATTAGAGATATATTTATTAATAAATATGTTAATTTCAATATGATTGCATATTTTTTGGAGCTATATCCTAAAATATTTTTCGGAGGATTGTAGTTGGAATCTTAAGACGCCATGTTGAAAGGGTTCGGAACTCTTCAAATTAAGGGTGTTTCGTGATGTACACACTTGCTCTTGAAAGATAGAATGTTCACCAAAGTTCAAGCTACGGTTTCATTTGTTAGTAGTTTTACGGCTCCAAAACTGACCAATCATATGAGAATTCACACACCTAACTGACATAATTGAAGATATCAAATCTTCTTTTAGTGTGGACATAATTAAAGATATCACATTACATTTTTGTTACGTATTTGTTGTATAATACATTTGTATTTAAATTTTATATATACATAACTACAATAATTCTGCAATGATGTTATTAATGCATAATGTTTCAGTCGTCATATTTATGTGTTTGGTACATATTTTTAGTTGTAATGACGAATCTTTGTTGAGCAAATTTTTTTTAGAATATAATGAAGTTTAGATTATCTTTTTTTGTGTTATTAAATACATATATAGATAATTTTGATAGAGATACAAGTTATATTTGAAATAATCAAGTAATATACTTCATAATGCTACACAATTTTATCAAGAGATACATATTATTATGAAAGATACATATATCTATAAGAAGAGATAAATCTTTTAAAGTTTGTAAGAGATACATACTACATTATAACAATCTTATATGTATCTATTACAGTACTAACATGCATTCCTTTTTATACATGTCACACTGAAGTTTCTAAGGAAAAAACTAAAATATATGTGTAATGTACACAGAGATACAAGATGACAAAACGTATCTAATGTATTGAAAGATTTATTTGACAAATTTGAACTTGATATTTAACAATATTATAATGACATATACATTTTTAAAGTCTGTAAGAGATACATACTACATTATAACAATTTTATATTTATCTCTTGTAGTACTAATACTGTAATACCCCGAAAAATCCAAACCAACATTAGAGCTGTGTACCAAGATCATGCATAGTAAATCATGGTTATTTTATAGTTTTATGAGTAGGTTATTTGTATATTAAGTCTTTGAATAACTCCCAGCTATCAGACGAATTAAAACATTCCTTACCGATTGAATTCTTGAGAAGGATATTGGTATAGTCAACTTCAAATAAGTATATCTATCATTATACTTGGAATTTTTTGATCTCATGACCTATCAACAGATAGATATTTGAATTATCTTTCCAAAGATACCAATTTTACCTAAAATCGATATCGGAGCAAAGAGTTATTCCTATTTTACTCTAGCATGTCGGGCTGGCAATTGTGTGACGACAATTTTAATGGCCTATCACATATGTGATGCCTTGTCAAAAATATCGTCAACCTTAGGTAGAATCCAGCATCTGTGTGACAAAATTTTTGATGGCCTATCACATTT